>NC_135725.1:45296485-45596485 GCF_964656455.1 Halichoerus grypus | reverse complement strand
CAAGGACTTTATGGACACATATTGTTCCACCTCAAACTCAAAGGGCCATAGAATCCACTCTGCAATGACTAGAATGAACATATGCAGAGCTTCCCTCAAAAATATTTGTTTTTCATTACCTGTACAAGGATTCTTGGTCTTTGTGGTGAAGGAAAAGGGATGTTTTGCATGAAGTGTGAAATGTGCCTAGAAAAAAATTTGAAATACAGATCATAATTACTTTTCTAAAATGCTTCATAGATTTTAACAAATTTTAAATATTATATATATCATTCCAGATCTGACAAAACCACTTACCTAAAATTTATGTTAAATAAATTTATCTAGTGTAAATAAATGTATTCATCCCACTAAACTTCTGAAATGCACAATATATTTCCTGATTAAAAGTCCGTATTGATATACCCTAATATTGCCAGGAAAATAAAAATAACACAAATACAGTTTTCATGAAAGAAGCTAATTTTTATTGTCTGGTTACCAGTGCCAGTATGGGGAGCAACTAACTGCAATACAATAAATTAAAACTAATACTGAATTTAATCCCAATAATTAATGTTAATTAAATATTAATTTAATTAATACAGTTCTTTTACTATAACTCTGGGCAAACCACTTACCTTATTTCTCCACCTACAAATAATGCTTCTTAAGTTTCTCCAAAGCTTTGAGCTCTTAGGAGCCACTAACATGCAAAGTATTATTTCATCTGAGAAAAAATTTTGATCACATACACTGATTTTATTTCCTCAAACTATTCATAGAATCTTAATTTTTCGAAAGGTTGCTAACTTGTCCCTAACATTAAGTTTTACAAACAATTTTAAGCTAACCTGAAAGTTCAAAGTTAAATCTAGAACTATGAACTATTAGTTTGGCATCCTAAGAGTACAACATGAAAGTCAAATAACTGCCCTTACCTTTCCACTAACTAGTATGCTTTGCTGATAGTCTTTCTGCTATAATGTGAAATTTCTGAAATTGTATGAAAAGTCTGTTTACGCATACTATATTTCCATAAAGCTCTTGACACCTCTTGTTTGTTAGGAGGATAAATAAATCATTAACTATAATAAACAAAAGTCAGTGTGCCACTAGAAGTCAGAAAACCTGTTTTTTTTTTTAAAGTAATCTCTACACCCAACGTGGGGGCTTGAACCCATGACCCTGAGATCGAGTCAGACGCTCCACTAACTGAGCCAGAGGATCATGGGGGAAGGGAGGGAAAAAGAAAACAAGATGAAATCAGAGGGGGAGACAAAGCATATGAGACTCTTAACTACAGGAAACAAACTGAGGACTGCTGGGGGGGGATGGGGTAACTGGGTGATGGACATTAAGGAGGGCACGTGATGTAATGAGCACTGGGTGTTATATAAGACTAATGAATCACTGAACTCTACCTTTGAAACTAATAATATAGTATATGTTAATTAAGTGAATTTAAATTTAAAAAAGAAAAAAAAACAAATAAATTAAAGGCAGCAGCTCCACATATATTTTTCTTGCTTACAGAAGATTTCCATGACAAAGGGAATTACAAATAGAGTGGAAAACTAGGATCTCTCAATGCTAAAACCAAAACCTCATTTTTAGCATCAATTAACTCACCCTTATTAATTTCTACATCAGTTTAGAGATGCTTTATAGTTAGAACCAGGAATGTCCATTTGTATGGTTCAGGTGTATGTGTATAATAGCTATTCTTCTCTTGGTTATTAGAGAATGAATAGGAAGGACACACTCAGTGCACTGTATAATGAGTTCCTTCTTCAGTTGAATTCTCAAAAGATTATTATTTCATCATTCTAACCACCACTCCTCAATTTTAAAACCAATGATTCAGGTGAAGAAGGGAACAAGTAAAAAAGTAAGGTGACTGATCCTTCTTCCCTTCAAACTTTTCTGCTTAAAGTCAGGTAAACAATGAAATGTATACATATACACCCAGTTTTTCCACCAGACATCTAATCATTATACATACTTTTCAATGGGAAGAGGATGTGGTCCAGACACAGAAAGTTTGTAGATAAACATGAGAAATTTTCTAAAAGCTTCAAAAAAAGGCCAGTGTGAGAGTAAACAAATGCATTTGTTTGAATTGATGGATTTGGAGACCACTTTTCTCTCCACAGGGGTCAACAGGCCCAGTTGCATAAGCTGTTTCTCTGTCAGAAGTTCCCGAGAGTAAGGTTCATAAAACTGGATGGCAGCTCCATATACCTACAAAGCAACAGAATTCCATTACAAAACTTGAGTTTGTTTTTAAAAATTTCTCTTTATCTCTGATTACAAAAGAAACACTTTGATAAGAAAAACCTCAAACACTGCTGGTGGGAATATAAAATGGCACAGCTACTATGCAAAACAATTTGGCAGCTTCTTCAAAATTTGAAAAATAATTACCATATGATCCAGCAATTCCACTAATAAGAATATATCCAAAAGAACGGAAAGCAGGGACTCAAACAGATACTTGTACACCAGTGTGCACAGCAGCATTATTCACAATAGACAAATGGTGGAAACAACCCCAAAGTCCATCAACAGATGAATGGATAAACAAAGGGTGGTATATATATGCGATGGAATGTTATTCATCCTTAAAAAGGAATGAAGGAATGAAATTCTGATAGATACTGGATGAACCTTGGAAACACTGTACTAAGTGAAATAAGCTAGACACCAAGGACAAATATTTTATGATTCCACTTATATGAGCTTCCTAAAATAGGCAAATTCGTAGAAACTAGAATAGAGATTACCAGGAACCAGGGGAAGGGGTGGGGGAAGTTCCTGTTTAAGGTAATGAAAAAGTTCTGGAAACAAATAGTGATACCTCTCTTTTATAAATCTTATAACTACTTAGTCACTATATATATACACACATATGTATGTATATATACATACACACACTATATATACACACACACATATCACCACATATATATAGTGTGTGTGTATCACATTAACACTTGTCTTCACAAATACAACTCTCCTGGATACAATTATTTCAAAGATCTCAAGAGATTTTTAACAAGCAATATGACAAAAGCATCTCAATGAGGCTTTGTTGTTCTCCACCAATCAAAGTAAATTTAGTAACTCTTAAGTGTTGGAAGATCTTAAAATTTTCATGTATATTTATCTTTCAATGAGAGCTATAAATAATTCTTAGCTGAACACTTACCTTAGTTGTAAACAACCTAGTTAATATAGAATTGGCCTTCATTCAGTGTGTATTTTACTTATGTTCCAGACATTATGCTGGATACTTAACCTTCATTATCATTAATACGGTGGTTTTAAACTTACACCCTGTAGAATGAGGCCACAGATGTGTTTTACTTGATCCACAAGAGTCAGCATTGGTTAGTTATACTTTTCAATAAACTATTTTATCAAATTTCCTAAGACAGCTTTTAACTTTCAAATTTCTACTAAATTCATAGATTTACTTTTTATTTCCTAAAATAATTTCACCATCTTTCTTATTTTAAATTATTGTTTATGTCATTATTACTGCTTTATATACTTTTTCAATTACTATTACAAATAAAGCATATACATGTCTTTTGGAAAATATATACAATCTTTTCCTTTGGGATAAGCTCAAGAGTGTAACTGCTGGGCCACAGAGTTGTTTCTTTTCCTTGCTGATAATGTGTAAGTTCTTTATATACTCTGGACACAAGACCAATATTTTGCATTATTTTCTCCCAGCCTGTGACCTGCTTTTTCACCTTCTTAAGGGTATCTATTTTTTTTTTTAAGATTATTTATTTGAGAGAAAGAGCATGACAGTACATACACGCATGGGGGGAGGGGCAGAGGGACAAGTAGTTTCAAGGAGCCTGGGATCATAACCTGAGCTGAAATCAGTTGCTTAACCGAACTACCCAGGCACCCCCGGTATCTTCGAATAAACAGATTTTTTTTATTCCAGTGGGGTTCTATTATTCATCTTTTAGGGCTAGTATTTCTTTTTTAATTTTAATTCCAGTATAGTTAATATACAGTGTTATATTAGTTTCAAGTATACAATACAGTGATTCAGCAATTCCATATATTACTCAGTTGCTTATGAAGATAAGTATACTCTTAATTCCCTTTACCTATTTCACCCATCCTCCAACCCACCTCCTCTCTGGTAACCATCTGCTTTTTCTCTATAGATAAGAGTGGTTTTTTGGCTTGTCTCTTTTTTCCCCCTTTGTTCACTTGTTTTGTTTCTTAAATTCCATATATGAGTGAAATCATATGGTATTTGTCTTTCTCTGGCTTAGTTTCACTTAGCATTATACTCTCTAGGTCCATCCATGTTGTTGCAAAAGGCAGGATTTCATTCTTTTTCTGGCTGAACAATATTCCATTGTATATATATATACCACTTCTTCTTTATCCATTCATCTATCAATGGACCCTTGGACTGCTTCAATAATTTAAATACTGCTGCAATAAACATAGGGGTGCACATGTCCCTTCTATTTTTAATTTTTCTGAGAAACCTCCATACTGTCTTCCACACCAACTGTACCAGTTTGCATTCCCACCAACAGTGCACAAGGGTTCCCTTTTTTCCACATCCTCACCAACACTTGTGTTGATTTTAGCCATTCTGACAGGTGTGAGGTGATATTTTATTGTAGTTTTTATTTGCATTTCCCTGATGAGGAGTGATGTTCAGCATCTTTTCATGTGCCTGTTGGCCATCTGTGTGTCTTCTTTGGAGGAAATGTCTGTTCATGTCTTCTGCCTATTTGGTTTATTATGGGTTTTTTGCTGTTGAGTTGTATAGGTTCTTTATATATTTTGGATACTAACCCCTTATCAGATATTTTATTTGCAAAATATTTTCACCCATTCAATAGATTGCTTTTTAGTTCTGTTGACTGTTTCCTTTGCTGTGCAGAAGTTGTTTTTTTTTTTTTTTTAAAGATTTTATTTATTTATTTGACAGAGAGATAGCGAGAGCAGGAACACAAGCAGGGGGAATGGGAGAGGGAGAAGCAGGCTTCCTGCCAAGCAGGGAGCCCGATGCAGGGCTCGATCCCAGGACTCTGGGATCATGACCTGAGCCGAAGGCAGACGCTTAACGACTGAGCCACCCAGGCGCCCTGTGCAGAAGTTTTTTATTTTGATGTAATCCTAGCAGCTTATTTTTGCTTTTGTTTGCCTTGCCTCAAGAGATGTATCTAGAAAGATACTGCTATGGCCTATGTCAGAGAAATTACTGCCTATGATCTTTTCTAGGATTTTTATGGTTTCAAGTCTCACATTTAGATCTTTAATCCATTTTAAGTTTATTTTTGGGTATGGTTAAGAAAGTAATCTAGTTTCATTCTTTTGTATGTACCTGTCCAGTTTTCCTTACATCATTTGTTGAAAAGACTGTCTATTTCCCATTGCATAATCTTGCCTCCTTCATTGACCATGTAACTGTGGGTTTATTTCTGGACTTTCTCTTCTGTTCCATTGATTTGTGTCTATTTTTGTGTCAGTACCATACTGTTTTGATTACTACAGCTTTGTAATATAACATGAAATCTGGAATTATGGTATCTTCACCTTTCTCTTTTTCAAGATTGCTTTGGCTATTCAGGGTCTTTTGTGGTTCCATACAAATTTGAGGATTGTTTGTTCTAGCTCTCTGAAAAATGCTGTTGGTATTTTGATAGGAACTGCATTAAATCTGTAGATTACTTTGGATAGTATGGACATTTTAACAATATTCGTTCTTCTAATCCATGAGCATAGGATATCTTTCCAATTCTTTGCATCATCTTCAATTTTTTTTTTTTTTTTAAAGATTTATTTATTTGACAGAGAGAGACACAGTGAGAGAGGGAACACAAGCAGGGGGAGTGGGAGAGGGAGAAGCAGGCTTCCCGCTGAGCAGGGAGCCCGATGCGGGGCTCTGTCCCAGGACCCTGGGATCATGACCCGAGCCAAAGGCAGACGCTTAACAACTGAGCCACCCAGGCACCCCCATCTTCAATTCTTTTCATCAATGTTCATACATTTCCGAGTGTAAGTCTTTCACCATCTTGGTCATGCTTATTCCTAAGTATTTTTTTTTGGTGCAGGTGCAAATGAGATTGTTTTAAATTTCTCTTTCTGCTGCTTCATTATTAGTGTATAGAAATGCAACAGATGTCTGCACATTGATTTTGTATCCTTCAACTTTAGTGAATTCCATCATCAGTTCTTGTAGTTTTTTGGTGGAATTTTTAGGGTTTTACATATCTAGTATCATGTCATCTGCAAATAATAAAAGTCTTACTTCTTCCTTGCTGATTTGGATGTCTTTTCTTTTTGTTGTGTGATTGCTGCAGTTAGAACTTCCAATACTATGTTAAGTAAGTGGTGAGAGTGGACATCCTTGCTTGTTACTGACTTAGGGGGAAAGCTCTGTTTTTCTCCACTGAGGATGATGTTCGCTGTGGGTTTTTCATATATGGCCTTTATTAGGTTGAGGCATGTTCCCTCTAACTCTACTCTGTTGAGAGTTTTTATCATGAATGGATGTTGTACTTTG
Source organism: Halichoerus grypus (assembly GCF_964656455.1). Classification (NCBI taxonomy): domain Eukaryota; kingdom Metazoa; phylum Chordata; class Mammalia; order Carnivora; family Phocidae; genus Halichoerus; species Halichoerus grypus. The sequence goes on along the minus strand of NC_135725.1, from coordinate 45,589,947 downwards.
CACCTACTGAAATGATCATATCCTTTCTCTTATTGATGTGATATATTGTGTGGTTTGATTTGCAAATATTGAACCACCCATGCATTCCCAGAATAGATCCCACTTGATTGTGATGAAAGATTTTTTTAAATGTATTCTTAGATTCAGTTTGCCAATATTTTGTTGAGGATTTTTGCATCTACGTTCATCAGAGATATTGGCCTATAGTTCTCTTTTTCTGTACTGTCTTTATCTGGTTTTGGTACTGGCTTCATAGAATGAATCTAGAAGTTTTCCTTCTATTTTTTGGAAAACTTTGAGAAGAATAGGTATTAACTCTTCTTTAAATGTTTGGTAGAATTCATCTGTAAAACCATCTGGTCCTAGACTTTTGTTTGTTGGGAGTTTTTTTTATTACTGATTCAGTATCATTGCTGTTAATTGGTCTGTTCAAATTTTCTGTTTCTTCCTGATTCAGTTTTGGGAGGTTACATGCTTCCAGGAATTTATCTAGGTTTTTCTAGGTTGACAAGTCTGTTGGCATATAATTTCATAACATTCCCTTACAATTCTTTGTATTTCTACGGTGTCAGCTGTTATTTCTCCTCTTTCATCTCTGATTTTTTTTTTTTTGAGTTCTCTTTTTTTGATGAATCTAGCTAGATAAATCTAGAATCAATTTTATTGATCTTTTCAAAGGACCAGCTTCTGGTTTCACTGATATATACTACTGTTTTTTTAGTTTCTATATTATTTATTTCTGCTCTAATCTTTATTATTTCCTTCCTTTTGCTGGTTTTGAGTTTTGTTTCTTTCTTCTTTTTCTAGCTCCTTTAGGTGTGAGGTTAGGTTGCTTGAGATTTTTCTTGCTTCTTGAGGTAGGTCTGTATTGTTATTAAACTTCTTAGAGCCACTTTTGCTGCATCCCAGATTTTGGACCATTGCATTTTCATTTTTATTTGTCTCCATGTATTTTCTGATTTTTTTCTTTGATTACTTGGTTGACCCATTCATTGTTTAGTAGCATGTTATTTGACCTCAATGTATTTGTGCTCTTTCCAGGTTTTTTTCTTACAGTTGATTTCTAGTTTCATTGTGTTGTGGTCAGAAAAGATGCATGGTGTGACTTCAATCTTTTTGAATTTGTTGAGACTTGTTTTGTGGCCTAATATGTGATCTATTCTAGAGAATGTTCCATGTGTACTTGAAAAGAATGTGTATTCTGCTGTTTTAAGATGAAATTTTCTGACTATATCTATTAAATCCATCTGGTTTCTGAATATATCTATTAAATCCATTCAAAGCCACTGTTTTCCTTGTTGATTTTGTTTGGATGATCTGTCCATTGACATAAGTGGGGTGTTAACGTACCTTACTATTATTGTATTATTATCAATGAGTTCCTTTATGTTTGTCATTAACTGTTTTACATATCTGGGTGCTCCTGTGTTGGGTGCATAAATTTTTACAATTGTTGTAACTTCTTGTTGGATTGTACCCTTTAACAGTGTCCTTCTTTGGGGCGCCCGGGTGGCTCAGTCAATTAAGCATCTGACTTGATTTTGGCCTAGGTCACAATCTCAGGATTGTGAGATTGGGCTCTGCACTGGGTGTGGAGCCTGCTTAAGATTCTATCTCTCCCTCTCCCTCTAAATGTGTGTGTGTGTGTGTGTGTGTGTGTGTGTGTGTGTGTGTGGTGCCTTCTTTGTCTCTTGTTACAGTAATTGCTTTAAAGTCTATTTTATCAGGGTGCCTGGCTGGCTCAGTTGGTTAAGCATCTGCCTTCAGCTCAGGTCATGATCCCAGGGTCCTGGGGTTGAGCCCCACATCAGGCTTCCTGCTCAGTGGGGAGCCTGCTTCTCCCTCTCCCGCTCCCCCTGCTTGTGCTCCTTCTCTCTCTGTCAAATAAATAAATAAAATCTTAAAAAAAAAAAAAGTCTGTTTTATCCAATATAAGTATTGCTACCCGATTCCTTTTGACATCCATTTGCATGAGAAATTCTTCTCCACCTCACCTGCAGGTATCTTTAGTTCTGAAATGAGTCTCTTGTTGGCAGCATATAAATGGGTCTTGTTTTTTTATCCATTCCATTATACTTTTTCCTTTGATTGAAGCATTTAGTCCATTTACATTCGAAGTAATCATTGATAGGTATGTATTTATTGCCATTTTGTTACTTGTTTTGTGGTTGTTTTTGTAGTTCTTCTCTGTTCCTTTATTCCCTTCCTCTCTTCTCTTACGATAAGTTGGCTTTAGTAATATCTTGGATTCTTTTCTCTTTATGTTTTGCATATCTATTACTGGATTATGATTTGTGGTTACCATTAGGTTTGTGTATGAGATCTTGTGCATATAGCAGTCTATATTAAGTTGCTGGTTGCTTAAGTTTGAACCCATTCTTTATTCTTCTCCTTCCCACATTTTAGAAATATGGTATCATACTTTACATTCCTTTTTTTTTTTTAAGATTTTATTTATTTGACAGAGAGAGAGATAGCGAGAGCAGGAACACAAGCAGGGGGAGTGGGAGAGGGAGAAGCAGGCTTCCTGCCGAGCAGGGAGCCCGATGTGGGACATGATCCCAGGACCCTGGGATCATGATCTGAGCCGAAGGCAGACGCTTAACCACTGAGCCACCCAGGTGCCCCATACTTTACATTCTTTTATTTTGTGAGTCCCTTGACTGATTTTCACAGATGTTTCACTTATGTTTACTGTTTTTATGCTTCCCACTTTTCTTATTTTTATTTATGGCCTTTCCTTCCCACTCAAAGAGTCCCATTTAACATTTCTTGTAGGACTGGTTTACTGGTCATGAACTCCTTTAACTTTTATTTGCCTGGGAAACTCTTTATCTCTTTCTATTCTGAATGATAACCTCACTAGATAAGAGTATTCTTGGCTGCAGATTTTTCCCATTCAGCACTTTGAACATATCATGCCACTCCCTCTGGCCTGCAAAGTTTCTGCTAAAAAATCTGCTGATAGCCTATGGGGTTTCCCTTCTATGTTAACTGTCTTCTTTTCACTTGCTGCTTTTAAAATTCTCTCTTTATCACTACTTTTTGCCATTTTAATTATTATGGATCTTAGTGTGAACCTCCTTGGGGTGATTTTGTTGGGACTTCTCAATGTCTCCTAAATCTGGATTTCTGTTTCCTTCCCCAGATTTGGGGAGTTTTGAGCTATTGTTTCTTCAAATAAATTTTCTGCTCCCTTTTCTCTCTTCTTCTGGGATCCCTATAATGAGAATTTTATTATGCTTTTAGAGTCACTGAGTTCCCTAAGCCTCTTCTCATTTTGCATAATTTTTTTCTCTCACCTGCTCAGCTTGGTTACTTTCTATTACTCTGATCTCCAGGTCACTGTTTCATTCTTCTGCTTCCTCTAGTCTGCTATTTATTTCATCTAGTGTATTTTTAATTTCAATTACTGGGTTCTTTATCTCCAAGTGGTTCTTTTTTAATCTTTTTTAATAGTCTCACTGATGTCCTCCAGTCTTTTCTCAAGTTCAGTAAGTATCTTTATGATCACTACTTTAAATTCTCTATCGGGCATATTACTTATAGGTTTCACTTAGGTTTCTTTTTTTTTTTTAATCTTTATTATTTTTCTAAGATTTTATTTTCTTTATTTGACAGAGAGACAGTACAAGCAGGAGGAGCAGCAGGCAGAGGGAGAGGGAGAAGCAGCCTCCCTCTGAGCAAGGAGCCCGATGCAGGGCTCGATCCCAGGACCCTGGGATCATGACCCAAGCCGAAGGCAGACGCTTAACCAACTGAGCCACTCAGGCGCCCCTTCGCTTAGGTTTCTTGCTATTTTTATCCTGTTCTTTCATTTGGGGCATATTCCTATCTCATCATTTTGTCTAACTCTGTGTCTGTTTCTGTGAGTTAGGAAAGTCACCTAAGTCTCCTGCTCTTGAAAGTAGTGGGTGGACCACGCAGTTTTAACAAGGTACATGCTGGTCCTCTCCCACAGGGGACATGCCTCCACTGCCAAGACCAGCCATGGTAACTGGCAAAGTCCATGCTGGGGGGAGGGGGATGGCGTACACAGTCCCTATTAGTTTTGTGCTGGTCAGTCCTCTTCCACAGGGGATGTGCTAGTGCTGCCAAGACCAGAGCCAGCTGGGGCTGACCTGCAAAGCATACACCAGTGGGGTGCTCAGTTTTAACAAGGTGCATGCATCCTCCACAGGAGGTAACCAGCCACTGCCACCAGGACTGAGGCCACACAAAGCGCACAGTCGGGAGACTTGGTGTTGGCAAGGTTTGAGCCAGTCTTCTGGGGGAGGGGACTCACAGCACTAGGACGGAGGCAGGCCTGGGTGGAGGGGCGGGATGCAGTTTAATCAACTTAGATAGTGAATGGTTCCCACAGGTAGTTGTGTGTTTATGCTGGGAGGTGGGGGGAGGGAAATGGCACCTGCCAGCTCCTTTGTTTTGGAGAAGTCACTCAGGGAACCCTACCCTTAAAGATACACTCTGAGATGAATAAATAACTCTCCCTCCCTATGCCCCAGTTTTCAAACTGCTGCTTCCATGCTGTATAACTGTGGACTGTTTGTTGTGCTATCTCTTTAAGAGTGAGGACTCACGGGGCACCTGGGTGACTCAGTCGTTAAGCTTCTGCCTTCGGCTCAGGTCATGATCCCAGGGTCCTGGGATCGAGCCCCGCATCGGACTCCCTGCTCAGCGGGAAGCCTGCTTCTCTCTCTCCCACTCCCCCTGCTTGTGTTACCTCTTTCGCTGTCTCTCTCTCTCTGTCAAATAAATAAATAAAATCTAAAAAAAAAAAAGAGTGAGGAGTTTCCTCTCACTCACCCTGCTGTCCTAGAACCTAGCCTGCTGATTTTTAAATGTCCAGGCTTTAAGTCCCACTGATTGTAAGAACTCATGAAATTCAGCCCTTTTTTTTTTTTTAATTTTTTTGTTTTGTTTTTTTTTTAATTTGACAGAGAGAGACAGGGAGAGAGGGAACACAAGCAGGGGGAGCGGGAGAGGGAGAAGCAGGCTTCCCGCAGAGCTGGGAGCCCGATGCGGGGCTCAATCCCAAGACTCTGCGATCATGACCTGAGCTGAAGGCAGACGCTTAACAACTGAGCCACTGAGGCGCCACCCCCCCTCTGGTTTTCAAAGCCAAATATTATGGGGATTTGTCTTACCCACACAGGCTCCTCAGTGTGAGGGTCTATTTCCCTCCCTTCTCTGGGCTAGTGATATCCCTCCCTCCCACAGACAGTCCATGCATGTCCCTTTAGCTCCCAACCACTTCTCTGCCCTTCCTACCCTCTTTCACGTGGCCTCTTCTCTACATTTGTTCTGCCCATCTTCAGATTGTTTTCTGGGTTCTTTACACTGATATGAGTGTTACCTAGATATACCTATGGGATGAGGTGAGCCCAGGATCCTCCTACTTTGCCATTTTCTGCAAAGCCTGGCCAGTACTTTCTATATGCTGTTAAACTGATCTCTGCTTACTCCCTCCATTTTAATATATTATCTGTCTTCTGAGCCTCAATGTTGTCATTGAAAAATTAGCCAACAATCTAATAGTTGTCCCTTTAGAAATAAGTACGTGTTTTCTTTCTGGTTGCTTTTTTTCTTAGGTGTTCTATGGTTTCACTATAATATGAACCTTTCTGCTGAAGGTTCAAAGTATATCTTTAATCTAAAAGACTCAATTTTTCATCAACCCTGGAAAACAACCAACCAATATCCCTTAAAATGCTGCCTCTCCCTTTTCCAATCTCTCCTTCTGGAATTCATTAAATATCCACTGATCCTTTTGATTCTATCCTCTACATTTTTAAACTCTCTTAGATGTTTTTCTTTGCCACATCTGAGGTAACCTATCTTGAACTTCATTAATTTTCCCTGCATGTATGTCTTATCTGCTGTTCAAACCACAGTGATTCTAATTTTAAGGACCATATTTTTCATTTCTAGATGTCTGATTCTCTTCCCAGTCTACTTATTTCACAAAATACACTGTTCTTCCCTGATGTTTTGACATCTTGAATCATTTCAATTACATATTTAATTTATATCTTTAATATTGTCATTGTATCAATTCAGTATCTTCAGGGTCTAATCCAGCTTTACAAAGCTGTTGATTCTTCCTATGGTATTTATGTCTTCTAACTTTTAGTATAATATCATCTTGAGGCTTGGATTTTGGGGGTATCGCTCTAGAAAGACTTTATATTTGCTTCTGTAGAAGCTCCAGAGGTAGCTTCATCCTGATGCCAATTTTCATGGTTGACTTCTCACCTTGGGCACTACAGTCCAAATTTAACCCAAAATATATGGTGGCCAAATAATCCTAACATTCAAATAAACTGACATCATATTAATTATTTTATGGGATAAAAACACAGACAATATAGGTTTAATAAAAGAGGAAAAAATATACCTTTTCAGCAGAAGAACCTGTGAGGACAAAAGTTGAAAAAACTGGAAGTGGGTATTTAGTTTGAGGATCCCAACATTCAATAGTAGCTCCCATGGGAAGGCAGAAGAGAGGTACAGATTCTGAGAGAGGAAATGACTCATAATCATCTTCTGGATATCTAAAAATTAAACCTTTTGGAGAAAAGAGACAGTATTAACATTTTTTAAATAGTTACTTTCCCAGAAGGTATATGTGATACAATTTCATGAAAATATTTATGTGTGAAATTTCAAAATAATTTTTTTCTCTTGCCATATCAGAAATTTAAATAAATTAACAAGTTTACCCTTTATTTTTTACTCATGGACTTATAATTCACTGTAACATTAAAATGTACTAAATATACAAGTCAAAACTCTATTCAACAGTATCACCAATCTTAATATATTTTCTTCTGCATACCACAACATCGTATAGAGAGTGGGTGAGGAAGATATAGGAAAATTTACCAAGTATTTCAGTAAAAAAATTTAGGGAAGGGTTAAGTGTTATATAATAATGCCAAGGCAACAGAAATGATCAGAGCTCTTAAACTCATCTTGAGAGAGCAGCAGTGTAAAAAGTATTCAGCATGAAAAGTAAATGAGACCAAAATCCTCTGGCTGAGTACAGAGTGAGACCAACGAAGCAGGAGCAAGGGGTCCTCTGGCAAGCATAACAAAGCCCCTTCAGAATAAAGTAGCTACAAAGCATCAGTTCATTAGCCTCTCATGTCTCTAATATGCAGACCAACTCTAAGTTAAACTCTTGAATATGAGTAGCAGAATTCTGAGTCAAAATTTGGTGTGCAAAGCTTTATATTCTAAAATATGTCTTTTATCAAATACCTGAATACTTTCACAAAGCTTGTTTCTGTATGTGTTACTTTTTTAAGTGACACTTTCTATACACACACACACACACACACACACACACACACAATTTAGGAAATCACATACAATCAACACATTACAGCAATATTAACAATATCACATTTTAAAATGATACTGAAATTTGTAATTATTAGTTGCTACCTTTATTTTTATATTATAAATTAAAATGGTCTGATTTATTAGTATGAATGTCTTTAAGAAGACAATCAAGATTTTTCATATATGGATTTGCCTGACTTCCCTGAAGCAAAACAAATTGTGCATGATCAAAAAGTAACTGACACTGCTTCTTTTCACAAGGAAGTATTCCAGTATCTCTTCTATTTACAACTGGAGCATACCTGTATTTTCAGTTTCTATCCCACCATACCAGTGGGATGAAGAGGTCACACTTAAATCTTTACAGCCCTTGACACTTTACTGTGCAGTAAGAATGTGGCGATAGATTTCTCAAACACTTCATGGCAGAAAAGTTTCTCAGGCCCTCCTCTCCTCCATATAGCTGATTCTTTGCAACAAAGGAAAAAGGAAGCAAGTCCACCTTTCATGGCAAGTAACATGAGGTTTCGAATCAGACACACAGAGATAAGAGAAGGAAATATAAGAAGTAAAGATGCAGTTTGACACCTTTCTGATTGCCAAAATAAAAAGGTCAGAGAGAGTAAGCAGTTTTCCATTGAATTGTTAAATCTATTAGTGTAGACTAAAAGCTTGAATGTTCATTTCACAAATGCTTACCTGGGATGATAATTTCTATTTAACAACATGTTTGGGGGAGGGTGTAATATTAATATATCTTGTAGTATATAATGTATTTAAGAAAACTTGTGCCTTTATATGCTAATATTATAGATAATTCAGTTTATGAATAGATTAACCCCATAAACTACATAAGGGGGTATACATCGTCTCTTCTAACCAAATGTAAATGTTAGGTGAACATGATGACCAATACACTACGGAAACTAACCAAATGTTAATGTACAACAATAACTACAGTAACAATATTTTTTTTAATTTACTCACCAGCTTTATACGCTATTGCATTAGAAGCAGGCACAGACTTCTTATAACACAGAAATACACTGGAACCCCACTGTAAAATATAAATTATGTTTTAAAAAAAGACCAAAGAGTGAAAATAGAAAATCTTCTAAAGGTTCTGATTATTCAGTGAAATCAATTTAAAACATATGTTTATCAAACAGACTACGGGGGCACCTGGGAGGCTTAGTCGGTTGAGAGCCCGACTCTTGGTTTCAGTTAAGGTTGTGATCTTGGGGTCCTGGGATTGAGCCCCATGTTGGGCCCCATGCTCAGCAGGGAGTCGGCTTGAGATTCTCTCTCTCCCTCTCCCTCTGCCCCTCCCCCTGACCCGTGAGGGTGCATGCGTTCTTTCTCTTTAAAATGAATGAACAGGGCGCCTGGGTGGCTCAGATGGTTGAGCGTCTGCCTTCGGCTCAGGTCATGATCTCAGGGTCCTGGGATCGAGTCCTGCATCGGGCTCCCTGCTCCTTGGGAGCCTGCTTCTCCCTCTGCCTCTCTCTCTCTGTCTCTAATGAATAAATAAATAAAATCTTTAAAAAAAATAAAATGAATGAATAAATCTTTAAAAAAAAAGACTACAGACTATAAAATATAGCAAAACATGAAGTTCAGAATACTAAAAGAAAGGAGTAAAAAAACACTGCCGCAAAAATTAAACTGACACAGAACAGTTTCAAAAAGTTCAGAATGCTGTAATCAGACACTTTGAAAGAAACAGCACAAAGCTGAGTGGGCTCTGGAGCTCAAACTAGGTACTGTGAAGGTAACTGAGGTACTATGAAGTCATTACCTCCAGAGGCAAACTGTCTTCACTAAGAGCCATGGGTACATTAGCCAGTCATCTTTGCCTGTATCTCATTAAAGCTAATAACAGTTTTATCTAAAGATATTTTTCAAAATAAATCTGACCCAACAGTAAATCTTAGTCTCATAAAACTATAAATCATAGGTGTATGTTTAATGTTCTTGTTCATTAGAGCCCTTTGAAAAAATAAGTATGTAAGGGGTGGGGTGCCTAGCATGCTTGGTAGAGCATGCGACTCTTGATCTTGGGGTTGTGAGTTCAAAACCCCACTTTGGGTGTGGAGCCCACTTGGAAAAAGCAAGTATGTAAAACTACAATAATTGTAATAATATAAAGGGAGTTCCGTGAAGACACCAGTGAAACACAAAAGCTAATAAAACCTCCATATTAGTGTAACACAGGCAATATTAGCACATACCAAAAAACAACTTTAAATCCCTGACTTTTAAGTATTTTCTCAATGAAATTTTTCTAAAAATCAGATAGCTAAGGATTTTAAAAATTATTATGAATCATAAAAGTTACAGATCTAAAAATAATAAAAACAACCACAAAATATAAGCAGAGTAAATTCTACACCCAATAATAAACAGCAGTACAAAAATTATCCTTTTTTTCGGGGGTAGGAGAGAGTACATATAGAAATAAAAAGGAAACAACTGTATTCTTACCATTCCACAATTTAAGTTTTTGTCAACTTTGCAGAAAGTATGAGGAGGGGTTTCTCCTTTGCTGGTTACAATAACACAGATATCAGTTACAGCCAAGGAATTCTGGGGTCGAATTAAAGGAGCCCTTCGATAAGTGATAAAGATTCTTTGTGAAGTAGTTGAACTATTGTTGACATTGGCACAGCGACCGTAGGGTGTGGCTTGGATCACTTCACATCCTGGAATAAGCCTTTCTTTCCCTTCATATAAAACTCTGCAAGGCAGGGAGGGGAGAAATAGATAGATAGATAGATAAATACATTTCAAGTTAATGTTGGTTTTCCTCTTGAAAACAAACAAAAAAAAATTGAGAAACAAAACCATTTCTCAAATCTTAATTGTAAACCAAAAGTAAGATTATTACTTTGGGAATTATAGATCTCTTAACACTATTTTTCAACAGCTGGAATGTAATTTTAAGAACAGTAAATAAGATCAAACAACTTGATTTTTTTATCGCTTTTTACAAAAAAACGTATGAAACAAGAAAGGGGCAACACCATAAACATCCTCAGGTTGATTCCTAGATCAAGTATTCAGACATTTTCACGAAATTTATCTTCATAACTCCTGTCAAAATTTCACCTTTAAAAATCCTCTGACTGAAAATAAATATAAAAATCCTTTGACTGAAACTATAAAACATGGTTTAAAGAAATTAGAGATGAACCAATAAATAAAAAGACATCCCATGGTCATGGCTAAGAACACCTAATATTTGGTAAGATGTCAGTATTTCCCAAAGAGATCTACAGAATCAACAAAAATGGATACAGGGCTGGCAAAGAATATATGGGAATTGTCTGTACCATCCTTAAAAACTCTTCCATAAAACTAAAATTATTTTAAAATAAGACTTTTAAAAAAATTTTTTTTAAGCGGGCAAAAAATCTAAATAGGCATTTCTCCAAAGAAGATATGGCCAAAAGCACATAAAGAGGCTCAACATATTAGCCATTAGGGGACTGAAATCAAAACCATAATAAGATACCAACTTCACATATACTGGGAAGGCTATAATCAAAAAGACATAATTACAAGTGCTAGTAAGGTGAGAGTGTAGAGAAACTGGAATCTTTATACAATGCTGGTGGGAATAAACACTGCTTTGGAAAACAGTCCAGTGGTTTCTCAGAGGGTTAAACACGGGAGTTTTGGTATGACTCAGCAATTCTATTCCTAGATATATACCCAAGAGAAATGAAAACATACATCTGCACAAATACTGGTATGCAAATACACATTTCTTAAAAGATTTTATTTATTTATTTGACAGAGAGAGAGAGAGAGAGAGTACAAGGAGGGGGGAGCGGCAGGCAGAGGGAAAGACAGAAGCAGACTCCTCGCTGAGCAGGGAGCCCGATGCGGGGCTTGATCCCAGAACCGTGAGATCATGACCTGAGCCGAAGGCAGTTGCTTAACCAACTGAACCACCCCCGTGCCCCAAATACACATTTAACAGCCTTATTCATAACAGCCAAAAAGTGGAAACAATCAAATGTCCACCAACTAATGAAAAGATACATAAAATGTGGCATACGCATATAACAGAATATTGTTTAGCAATAAAAAGCAGTGATATACAAGGTGTGCCTGGCTGGCTCAGTCAGAAGAGCATTCAACTCTTACCTCAGGGTCATGAGTTTGAGGTCCACATTGGGTGTAGAGATTAACTTAGAGAAATGAAATAAATAAACTTTAAAAAAAAAGGCAATGAGGTACTAATACGAGGTACAACATCGATGAGCCTTGTAACCATGATAAGTGAAAGAAGCTACACAAAAAAGACCACATGTAGTATGACTCCATTTACATGAAATGCCCATAACAGGCACAGCTATAAAGACAAAAAGTAGATTAGTAGTTGCCTACGGCTAGAGGTTGGAAAGGAACATCAGAGAGTGACTGCTGATGAATACAGGGTTTCCTTTTAGGGGGATGAAAATGTTCTAAAATTGGCTGTAATAGCAGAACAAATATGTGAATATATTTAAGACCAATAAATTGTACACTTGAGATGGTTGAACTTTGTGATATCTGAATTATATCTCAATGAAGCTGGTAAAACCCAACTAAATATTAAAATACATTATAAAGCTTCTATATTTAAATCAGGAAAATACTGGCAAATGAGTGAACAGAAAGAACAATGAACACAAAAGAAATACCTGAAATGGATAAAGGTGACATCTCAATATTGATACTGCGGGAAAGATGGACTTTTTAATTTAATAAGCAGTGCTTGAATAGCTGAATTGCCATTTGGGAAAAAAATAAAATTGTATCTATACTTCACACTATACACCAGAAAAAGCTCCCAGTGGATCATAGATAAATGTCAAGAATGAAGACATATGGGGCGCCTGGGTGGCTCAGTCATTAAGCGTCTGCCTTTGGCTCAGGTCATGACCCCAGGGTCCTGGGATTGAGCCCCGCATCGGTCTCCCTGCTCGGCAGGAAGCCTGCTTGTCCCTCTGCCTCTGCCCCTGCTTGTGTTCCCTCTGCTCCTTTTTCCTCTCTCTCAAATAAATAAAATCTTATAAAAAATAACTAATTAATTAAAAAAAAAAAAGAAAACCAGTACTAAAAGAAAACCTAGCACTGGGAAAAGTGTAACTATGACTCAAAATCTAGAAACAATAAAAGGGAGGAAGAAAATAAACTTCATCAAGTAAACTCTACGTGACAAAAAACACAAGTCAAAAGATAAATTATAAACTTGAAGAAAACATTTGGAAACTTATTTCACAAAAATTTCATCTTCCTTTTTTTTACAGTACATAAAAATGTACTGTAAAAAAATCAAAAAGGCCAAAACCCTGTTTTAATTTTTTTTATTATTATTTTTAAGATTTTATTTATTTATCAGATAGAGAGAAAGAGCACAAGCAGGGGGAGCAGCAGAGGGAGAGGGAGAAGCAGAGTCCCCCGCTGAGCAAGGAGCCTGATGCAGGGCTCGATCCCAGGACCCTGAGATCATGACCTGAGCTGAAGGCAGATGCTCAACCGACTGAGCCACCCAGGTGTCCTAAAACCCTGTTTTTAAAAAGACATAAACAAAGTCAATGCCAAAAGACATTAACAATTCACAAAAGAAAAAACAGAAAACAGTCCTTAAACATATGAAGAAATAGTTAATCTCATTAAAATTACTCCAACACAATCACTTCTTGACTGTGAGACTGACAAAAATTCAAAAATTTGATCACATATTTTGTGGATGGGACTGGGGGAAAAGAAGCACATATATCATATATTGATGGTGGCATGACCACAATGGAGAGAAATGTGGTAACATTTAACAGAATTATGCATGCATTTATCTTTTACCCCAGCAATGCCCTTCCAGGACTACCTGAAAATATACTTCCACAAATATGTAATAATATATACACAGTTATTCACCAAAGCATTCTTTTTTTTTTTTTTAAGATTTTATTTATCTGACAGAGAGACACAGCGAGAGAGGGAACACAAGCAGGGGGAGTGGGAGAGGGAGAAGCAGGCTTCCTGCAGAGCAGGGAGTCCGACGCAGGGGCTTGATCCCAGGACCCTGGGATCATGACCCGAGCCGAAGGCAGATTCAACGACTGAGCCACCCACGCGCCCCTCACCAAAGCATTCTTGTAATAGCACAAGACTGGACAGAACCCAAATGTCCATCAACAGAGGTTTGGAAAGGGCGCCTGGGTGGCTCAGATGGTTAAGCGTCTGCCTTCGGCTCAGGTCATGATCCCAGAGTCCTGGGATCGAGTCCCACATCGGGCTCTCTGCTCCTTGGGAGCCTGCTTCTCCCTCTGCCTCTCTCTCTCTCTGTCTCTCATGAATAAATAAATAAAATCTTTAAAAAAAAAACAAACAAACAGAGGTTTGGATGAATAAAGTATATACATCCACACAAATAAGTACTACAGAGTTATAAAAAAATGAGAGACCTCCATGTTCAAATATGGGGTGATTCCGATGATATACTGTTGGGTGAAAAAAGCAAAGTATGAAATAGTATATACAGTATTTATAGTTTGTTTAAGAAGAAGAAATAAAAATACACACACATGGGGCGCCTGAGCGCACCAGGGTGGCTCAGATGGTTAAGCGTCTGCCTTTGGCTCAGGTCAAGATCCCAGGGTCCTGGCTCGGCTGGGAGCCTGCTTCTCCCTCTCCCTCTGCCCCTCCCCCTTCTCATGCTCTCTCTCTCTCTCTGTATTTCTGTGTCTCAAATGAATAAAATCTTTAAAAAATAAATATACACACATATGTGTTTATTTTTGTAAAAACACATAGTGAAAGGATAAATCAAAAACTGCATTAACAGAGGAGGAGAAGGCATAAAGTATAGAGAAAAAAGTATAGGAAATAAAGACTGAAGCAATACTTCTCTAAATATATCTTTTTACATGTTTTGAGCTGTGATAATATTTTCCATATTAACAGAAAATTTTTCTAAAACAAATGAAACACAAATAGAAACAGATGAACCTAACTGCAAACTGCGTAACAAATTGGTAACATAACCACATAGAAAAACTACTTCATATAATTTTTTAACACAGTCAATACTCTGTAAATGCTTGATAGGTTTTATTCCAAGGGCAAGGAACCCTATATATATATGTATACATGTATACATATACACACACACATATATATATATATAAAATGCCTCAGTAACAATGAACACACACAAATCCAGATTTTGTTTGGCAAAGCAGTCAGCTGGAAAGGGCTCCCACTAGCCAAACTCGGGACCATATGAGCAAATAGAATAAGGATTATAATAGATTTTTATCACACAGAATAAATTAAAATCCATAGTTTCTTAGTTATTCTCAAAACAATAAAAAAAAGAGAATAAGAAAGCTCTTCATTCAAGCTCTTCAAGAAAAATGCCAGTTAAAAAAATTTATTTTTTAGAGGGGGGCGCCTGGGTGGCTCAGATGGTTAAGCATCTGCCTTCGGCTCAGGTCATGGTTCCGGGGTCCTGGGATCGAGCCCCACATCGGGCTCCTGGCTCGGCGGGAAGCCTGCTTCTCCCTCTCCCTCTGCCTCTCTCCCTGCTCATGCTCTCTATTAAAAAAAAAAAAAAAATTTATTTTTTAAATGACAGAATTAGAAAAGTCTCAGGTGCCTGGGTGGCTCAGTTGTTAAGCGTCTGCCTACGGCTCAGGTCATGATCCCAGGGTCCTGCGATCAAGCCCCACATAGGCCTCCCTGCTCCGTGGGAAGCCTGTTTCTCCCTCTCCCACTCCCCCTGCTTGTGTTCCTGCTCTCACTGTCTCTCTCTCTGTCAAATAAATAAATAAAATCTTTAAAAAAAAAAAAAAGAATTAGAAAAGTCTCATTTTACATCCCCTGCCATGCAAGATCTAATTCAGGCAATGATCAATGGATCCTACAAAATGAGAAGTGAAAAGGAACTAGGGAAGCAGGTATTTAAAAAAGGCCCACAACTCCACAAATCACTTAAATAACAATGAAAATAATAATAGATATCTGACAATTACCATCTTAACTAAGTGACTGAACTTAACATTACTAATTATGAGACAATCTGTCACTACATCCTCTCCTAATGCTAGCCCTACCTATAACTATTCTTGCCAAAAATATTTAACGTAAATTTAATTCAGACTTTAAACCTAACATCCAATTTATAGGAAATACTGACAATAAGGTAACAAGTTAAACAACATAATGAAGAAACAATTAGATAAATCTAGAGTGGGGAACATTCTATAAGACAATTGACAAGACTCTGCAAAATGTCAATATATAACAGAAAAATTGGGGGGAGATGAAGAGACTAAAGAGGCATAACAACCAAATGCAATGAGTAAACTATGACAGGATGCTGAATATTTTTTTTCAAGATTTTACTTGGCAGATAGAGTGAGAGAGGGAGTGAGCACAAGCAGGGGGAGTGGCAGGCAGAGGGAGAAGGAGGCTCCCCGCTGAGCAAGGAGCCAATCCTAGTACCCTGGGATCATGACCTGGGCCTAAGGTAGCTGCTTAACTGACTGAGCCACCCAGGCACCCCATGAATATTTTTCTTAAAAAGGTGATAAAAGATATTCTGGGGATAACTGTGAATATTTAGATAGGGAATGGATATTGAAAAATACAGGGCGCCTGGGTGGCTCAGTTGGTTAAGCGACTGCCTTCGGCTCAGGTCATGATCCTGGAGTCCCTGGATCGAGTCCCGCATCGGGCTCCCTGCTCAGCGGGGAGTCTGCTTCTCCCTCTGACCCTCCCCCCTCTCATGTGCTCTCTCTCTCTGTCAAATAAATAAATAAAATCTTAAAAAAAAAAAAAAAGAAAAATACAATACAATTATTAATTTTCTATATACCATGGTTATACAGGAACATGCCTTAAGGGATGCATGCTGAAGTATTCATGGGAGAATTGTCAGGGTATCTCCAGCCTCCTTTCAAATAGTTTA
Source organism: Halichoerus grypus (assembly GCF_964656455.1). NCBI lineage: Eukaryota > Metazoa > Chordata > Mammalia > Carnivora > Phocidae > Halichoerus > Halichoerus grypus. The sequence continues at coordinate 45,573,635 of NC_135725.1, read as the reverse complement.
GCAAAAATATGGAAAAATGTTAATTTGCTGAATCTAGGTGGAAAGTGTACTGTTCATTATACTACAGTCTATCATTCAGGAGGAAAGGATACTGGTGTTTATTGTAACATTCAATTAACTTTTCTGTATGTTTGAAAATTTTCCCAAAAAAACACAAAAGTGCTGGAGAAAAAGCTCTTTTGAAACTCAGTAAATCTGGGGGTGCCTGGGTGGCTCAGTCATTAAGCATCTGCCTTTGGCTCAGGTCATGATTCCAGGGTCCTGGGACAGAGCCCCGCATTGGGCTCCCTGCTCTGCAGGAAGCCTGCTTCTCCCTCTCCCACTCCCCCTGCCTGTGTTCCCTCTCTCACTGTGTCTCTCTCTGTCAAATAAATAAATAAAATCTTAAAAAAAAAAAAAAGAAAATCAATAAATCTGGAACGCCTAGGTAGCTCAGTCGGTTAAACATCTGCCTTTGGTTCAGGTCATGATCTCCGGGTCCTGGGATCCAGCCCCACATCAGGATCCCTGCTCAGCGGTGAGTCTGCTTCTCCCTCCGCCCTTCCCCCCCCCCCCCCACCGCATGGGCGTGCACGCGTTCTCTCTCTCCTTCTTTCTCTCTCTCTCTCTCATGTACATGTGCACTCTCACTCTCTCAAACCATGAGAGACTATGGACTCTGAGAAACAAACTGAGGGTTCTAGAGGGGAGGGGGAGATGGGTTAGCCTGGTGATGGGTATTAAAGAGGGCACGTATTGAATGGAGCACTGGGTGTTATACGCAGACAATGAACCATGGAACACTACATCAAAAACTAATGATGTAATATATGGTGATTAACATAACATAATAAAATAAAATTTAAAAAATGAATCTGATAAATGGAGAAAGAACTGCATAATTTGTGACTCTGTCTTAATAAACACATCTGACACATAAGATAATACATTGTACTATTTAAATTATACTTTATAGAGTATTTGATGTTACAGGGGAATATCAGATCTTATGTACTTTAAACTTAATTAACATTTTTCTTAAAAAAAAGAAAACCTGATAAATATCTCATGTCAGTTTATGAAAGTCAAAAAGGTCAAAAGTTTGAAAATAGTATTTCTTATTTAGTTGAATGAGATGGGTACCTGTCTTTGTAGTGGCTACAAGTTTTCCAAACCTCACTCGTGTGCTTAAATGGGGGGAAAGTGGGGTGGACAGGTCAAAATATTGCAGTCACCAGGTATTAACAATTATTTGATCTGGAAAGAAAAATTTACCATCATGATTAACTAAAAGACAACCTACACTCTGGGAAACTAGATCAGTAAACTATCATAACAAGCCTTAGGGAACTACAAGATGTATATGAGTCACTTGCAACCTGAAGGTATCTAAGTATTAATTATCTAAGTCATCATTTTAAGTTGTGCCCCTGAACCACAAGAACAGCAATCTTTGAAAGCTACACATCCTTTCAATTATGACTGTATAGTGGAGGGATGGGGAGGAGGATATGAAAAGATGGCCTTGAGAGACGGCTGACAGTCAACACTTAAGTCTGAAACACAAGTTATGTCCCTGGCTTGATTCCCATCAACTGACATGGATATTACCAAAATTTTACCCTATACCCATCCTTCTATGGGTATTACCTATCTTCTTAAGAAACTCATAGAGAAAATGAAAAGAACGGACATAAAACCATCACATGTCCTGAATTACTCCCCTGCAACGAATAGTTTGTGTTTATACCAATTTTAACCTCCTTCTCAAAGGAAAAGCCCCTCCCATTAAAGGCTAATCCAGTCACCTATGCTGTTGACATTGCCCCTTCGATCTGTTTCATAATTTTACTCTATCAAATATCTCCTTATTCCTATATTTTCACCCTTTCTTTTCCATTGGTGTCTCTCCTTCAAGTAGAGATGTTCAAGGTTATCCCCTGGAAGAAAATTAAAAAACAGCCCATGACTCTGTATTGCCTTACCCCACCCCCCCACCCAAGTATCCTCAACCGTTGCTTCTGGGGATTTTGTTAAAATACAGATTCTGATTAAGGAGGTTTGGGGCAGTGCCTGAGATTCTGAATTTCTAACATGTTCCCAGGCCCTACGGATGATACTGGTTCAAGGACCACATCTTAAATAGCAAAGCCCATTACTATTTTCTCTTTCTCTTAAAGTCCAGCTTTCAAAAAAGCCTCTATTAATCCAATTCCAATCATTTCTCAACCTTTCTAACTTGGCTCCTGTTCCTGATGATCCTATAAAGCTGTATGACCACCATCTTAACTGTATTGACTTAAAGGAAAACCACAGAGCTAAACAGGGTGGCCAATACTAAAGGAGTTAAATGGATGCTGCATAAAGGTCAAGTAAGATAAGGACAAATCATCCTTTGACTTTGGAAATCTGAACATAATGAGGACCTAGGACCATTTCACCAGAGCTCGACTGCAAAAGTAGAGGAGGTGATTTAGACAACAAGTGGTGGTCAAATGGAGCAGCTCACTATCTTTTCTTAATATCTGAACAACTATTATTAGAAAAACCAGCAACCATTAAGAAACAACAACAACTTCATGGGACAATCAGGGAAATTTGGATATATGATGATATTAAGTAATTAATCATTTCTACAGAGTGGTATTGTGATGACATTAAGAGATTCAACATAAGAAAATCAATGTAATACATCACATTAATAGAAAGAAGGAAATACCTGCATGATCTCAATTAACAAAGAAAAGGCATTTGAAATAAATCCAACACACTTTATGATAAAATCTGTCATAAAATCAGAAATAGAAGGGACCTTTCTTAATATGGTAAAAGGCATTTATGAAAAACCCACAGCTAACATCATATTCAATGGTGAAAGACTGAAAGCTTTCCACCTAAGATCAGGAATGAGCCCAGGATGCCTGTTTTCACTATCATTATCCAACACTACGTTTAAGTTCTAGTTGGAGCGATAAGACAAGGGAGCAAATACAACAAACTGCAAAGGAAGGAGTAAAACTAGCTCTATTTGCAGATGACATGATCCTATATATTAAAAAAAACCCCGAATATCCAAAAGAAAGCTATTAGAGCTAACAAATTCAGCAAAGTTGCAGGGTATAAGATTAACACATGAAATTAAAATTCAGCTGTGTTTGTATACAACAGCAATGAACAACCCAAAAAGGAAATTAAGAAAACAATCCCGTTTTTTTTTTTTTTAAGATTTTTTATTTATTTATTTGACAGAGAGAGACACAGTGAGAGAGGGAACAGAAGCAGGGGGAGTGGGAGAGGGAGAAGCAGGCTTCCCGCCGAGCAGGGAGCCTGATGCGGGGCTTGATCCCAGGACCCTGGGATCATGACCTGAGCCGAAGGCAGGCGCTTAATGACTGAGCCACGCAGGTGCCCCGAAAACAATCCCATTTTTAATAGAATCCAAAAGAATAAAATATGTAGGAATAAAATGAATCAAGGAGGTGAAAGACTTATACACTAAAAGCTATAAAACATTGCTGAAAGAAATTAAAGACCTAAATAAAAGGGAAAGATATTTCATATTCATAAGTTAGAAGACTTAACTGGTATAAAGATGGCCGTACTCCCTACTTTGATCTATAGATTAAATGCAATCCCCACCAAAATTCCAACTTCGTGTTTTGCATAAATGGACAAGCTGATCCCAAATACTTCCTAAGATGCTCTCAAGTACCTCTATGTTTTTACTGATGGTAATTATAATAACCAGAACAGCTTAATACATGACATGTATACCTATTAAAGTAATAATTATAGGTATTCTAAAAGCATATCTCATCTACAAAAGAGGGTCAATGTAGACATTTTTGGGAAAGGGGCTTTTACAAAGAATGTACTTCTCTGGCTGTGGACTAAGATACTAAATACCTTATAAAAACTATACTCATTCTAAATTGTAAATACCTCCTCCCTCCTGGGACTAAAAACCACACAATTTTTTTTTTTTTTTTTAAACAGGAATGTTCCTTTGTTAAATGAGTTCAGGGCTTCACAAAACCTCATCACATAACCTAAGCAGCCCCTTAAAAATATAGTCTTTTATTATAGCTTCTTGTTCTTTTATTTTTAATTAATAAGTTTATCTGAAAAGTACAAGAGAAATGGAATCACATTTTAGGCTCTAATGCCTTCATTTCAATCTTTTGAAAGGAAATGATCTAATGATTCAAGTACAATGCAGAGAAATTCAGTAAGGGTGGATAGAGAGATGTAATATCTTACTACACTTGATCCTAAAGTAACAAATAATAATAGAACTATAAGGGCTCCTGGGTGGCTCAGTCGTTAACCGTCTGCCTTCCGCTCAGGTCATGATCCCAGGGCGCTGGGATCAAGCCCCGCATTGGGATCCCTGCTCAGTGGGGAGCCTGCTTCTCCCTCTCCCACTCCCCCTGCTTGTGTTCCCTCTCTCGCTGTGTCTCTGTCAAATAAATAAATAAAATCTTTAAAAAAAAAAAAAAAACAATAGAACTATCAAGGATTTCAAATTTCTATTCCCATGTACTTCAAATAAATGCTATTTCCTTCACTATAGCAAAAGAAAATAAGTCACCATACCCAATGTCGGTAAGGGGTGGTTTATCTCTTGCTCTCTTATAACAGAGGAAAAGTTCTGGGCTTTTCAGACTTCCATAGTTCAAATTTGCTTGGAGAGCTGATGGAGTGGCTTCAACACAGGTGTAACCTTCAGGTACTGTTTCCCCAGCAGATTTGTTAATAACTGCAATGTCTGTAATTGGAGCTTTAGGCCCAGTTGACTTAGTATCTAAACGATTTATTTCTTGATCTAAAAGAGTAGATGTGTCAGTGAGACCTGCCACAACAAAGTAGTCAGTCACTCTTGGCCCTTTGTCTTCTATCATTGTTGCTATTTTATTTCCTAGAAGAGGAAAAAAAGAAAAAAGACATCCATTAAATAAAACACTTTATCTTGACTAAAATTAAAATACTCCTGGGTTAACAGTGATCAACTAAGCGCACTTCCCAGCTGGATTTATAATCAAAATGTTGTCCTTCCAGAGAAGCAGACTGTTTTGGTATTATCTTGTCAGCTTTTACCTGCTATAAAGTACAAGTTTACAGCATCAACTCATTTGTAAGGCAGCTATGATCCTTTCATGTGCGAAGGCCCTGTTAAGAATAATCAAACTGGGGGCGCCTGGGTGGCTCAGTCGTTGGGCGTCTGCCTTCAGCTTGGGTCGTGATCCCAGGGTCCTGGGATTGAGCCCCGCACTGGGCTCCATCCTCCGCGAGAGGCCTGCTTCTCCCTCTCCCACACCCCCTGCTTGTGCTCCCTCTCTCACTGTGTCTCTCTCTGTCAAATAAATAAATAAAATCTTTAAAAAAAAAAAAAGAATAATCAAACTGTCAGAGGTGGGCTATGGGCTATGGTGCTTCAGCAAAATGCACTGCATGAACAATATTCAGACCATTTAAAAAATCATTCTCTTTTGGGTTACAAAATTCCTAAAGCTAAGCTTCACATTTAAACAAATGAATGGAGTTCATCATGAATTAAGTCAAGGTCTAAGACTAAATAAATAAATAAATAAAGGTAATAGTAATAAATATAATCAAACTGGTCTCCTAATCCAGTTAGGAGTCTGTCCCTTCTGGTTAAGAAACTTTATGGAAACACCATGTAAACTAAGTAAGTTTAGGAGTCATGATGTATTTCCTATATAAATACCAGATAGAGCATAAAATACTATAATCAAGGAAGACAAAATCATAGAAAACACATATTAAGAGACTTAGGTAATACATGGTAGAAACCCAGAGATTATGAACATTGAGTCAAGATTTCTATTATCTCTAAACTCGGCACCTCTAAAAATAAAATTAAGCTTCTGAGGTTTTAAATATTTCCATGGATTTTATTTTATATGCTTTTTAAAAACAACTTTAAGTACAACTGACATACAATAAAATGTACATATTTAAAGTGTAAATTTTCATAAATATATACACCTGTGAAATCATTACCACAATCAAGATAGTAAACCTATCCATCAAAACCCCAAATTTTCATATACCCCATCATATCCCTTCCTCCCCAATGAGTAATCTGTTTAGTCACTATAGTTTTTAGAACTGATGTACATGGAATCATACAGTATGTATTCTTTTTTTGCCTAGCTTTTTTCATAACTGAGATTCATTCATGCTATTGTTTATATCAATAGTTTCTTTTTTATATTTTTTAAAATATTTTTTTAAGTAATCTCTATACCCAACTCACAACCCTGAGATGAAGAGTCGCATGCCCTACCAACTGAGCCAGCCAGGTGTCGCTCATCCCTTTTTTTTTTTTTTTTTTTTTTTTAAGATTTTATTTATTTATTTGCCAGAGAGAGACACAGCAAGAGAGGGAACACAAGCAGGGGGAGTGGGAGAGGGAGAAGCAGGCTTCCCGCGGAGCAGGAGCCCGATGCGGGGCTCGATCCCAGGACCCTGGGATCATGACCTGAGCCGAAGGCAGACGCTTAACGACTGAGCCACCCAGGCGCCCCTCGCTCATCCCTTTTTATTGCTAAGTAGTATTCCACTGTTGAGTATACCACAACATGTTTATCTATTTACCTTATTAATAGACATTTGGGTTATTCTCAGTTTGGAGTTATTACAAATAAAGCTGTCATAAATAACCATGTATAGGCCTTACGGACATAAGCTTTCATTTACCTTAGGTCAATTCTTAAGATGAAAGGACTGGATCACCTGCTAGGTATACATAGTTCTAAAAAACTGCCAAAGAGTTTCCTAGAGTGAGTATACCATTTTATATTCCTACCCTCAGTATATGAGACTTCCAGTTGTTCCACATCCTCTCTGAAGCTCTATATGATCCGTCTTTTAAATGTAGATACTCTAATATGCCTACAGTGATACTTAACTATCATTTTAATTTGCATCTTTTTTTTTTTTTTTTTTAAGTAGGCACCACAACTAGCGTGGAGCCCAACTCAGGGCTTGAACTCACAACCCTGAGATCAAGAGTCCGATGCTCAACTGACTGAGTCACCCAGGCACCTGTTAATTTGCATCTTCCTAATGACTAGTGATGTTAACCACATTTTCATGTACTTATTTTCCATCCATGTATTTTCTTCAGTGAAGTTTCTGTTCAAATCTTTGCCCATTTTCTACTTGGGCTGTTTGTTTACTCATTCTTGAGTTGTTTTTTGTTTGTTCATTTTTAAGATTTTATTTATTTACTTATTTTTGAGAGAGAGAAAAGGAGAGAGCTTGTGCACAAGCGGGGAGGACAGAATGTTGAGAGTAGACATCTTCATTTTGTTCCTAATCTTGCAGGGAAAGCATTCAGTCTTTTATCAGTAAATATGATGTTACTTGTAAGTTTTTCATAAATATTTGCTCCTTATCAAGTTCTTTCTAATCCTGAGACTTTTATCAGGAATATATGTTAGACTTTATCACACACTTTTTTCTGCACCTACTGACATGAAACACTTCTCTTTGTTTAACATAGTGAATTACAATGATTAATTTTCAAGTTATTAATCAACACTGAATTCCTAAAATAAACCCCACTTGGTCATGATATATTATCCCCTTTATATATTCTTGAATTCTATTTGTTAAAATTTTGCTTGAAATTTTATATATGTTAATGAAGGATACTGGTCTGTAGTTTTCTTTTCTCCTAATGTCTTTATCTGGTTTTGATACCAAGGTAATGATAGTCTCACAGAATGAGTTGGGAAGAATTTCCTCCTCTTCAAGTTTCTGGGGCAGTCTGTATAGAATTGGTATTATTTCTTCCTTAAATGTTTGATAGAATTCACCTGTGAAATCATTTGGGTCTGGAGTTTTCTTTGTAGGTAGGTTTTTATAACTCTAAATTCAATTCCTTTAACACATACAGGCTATTAGGTTACCTACTTCCTCTTGAATAAACTTTCATCGTTTGTGTCTTAGTCCATTCAGGCTGCTATACCAGAATACCATAGACTGGGTAACAACAGAAATTTGTTTCTCACAGTTCTTGAGATTGGGAAGTCCAAGATAAGGCACTGGCGGATTCACTGCCTAGTGAGGGCTGGCTTCCTAGTTCCTAGAAGGCTGTCTTTCCACTGTAACTTCACATGATGGAAAGGAGCGAGGGAACCTCTCTGGAATCTCTTTTTTAAAAGGCACTAATTCCCCTCAGGAGGGTTTTACCCTCAGGACTGAAATACCTCCTAAAGCCCCACCTCCAAATACCACCAGCCTGGGATTCGGTTTCAACATCAGAAGAGGGGGAGGGGACAATCAGTATATAGCAATGTCGTTCAAGAAATTTGTCCATTTCACCTAAATTGTCATATTTATTGGCACAAAGTTGTTCATCATATTTCCTTATTATACTTTTAATATCTGTAGAATATGTAGTGATGTCACCTCTCTCATTCCCAATATTAGTAATTTGGTTCTTTTTTCCTAACCAGTCTGGCTAGAAATTTATGTGTTTGTTTTTTTTTTAAGATTTTATTTATTTGAGAGAGAAAGAGAGAGAGAACGTGAGCTGGGGGTGGGGGTGAAGAGCAGAAGGAGAGGGAGAAGCAGACTCCCCACTGAGCAGAGAGCCTGATGGGGACTTGATCCCAGGACCCCAAAGGCAGACGCTTAACCAACTGAGCCACCCAGGCGCCCTGAAATTTATCAATTTTATTGATCTTCTCTAAGACAGCTTTTGGTTTCATTATTTTTTTTCTATTGCTTTTGTTTTATATTTCACTGATTTCTATTTTGATCTTTATTATTTCCTTCCCTCTGTTTATGCAAAATTTAATTCGCTCTTCTTTTTCTAGTTTCTTGAGGTGGAAGCTGAAGTCACTGATTTGAGACCTTTCTTCTCTATTGTAAGTATTTAGTGTTATAAATTCCCCACATAATGTTTTAGTGGCATCCAAAAATTTGTGTATGTTTTCTTTTTATTCAGTTCAAAACACTTTTTAATTTCCCTTTCTTAAAGTATTTTCTTTGACCAATGCACTATTTAAAAGTATGTTTTTCAGTTTCCAAATTTTGTAGTTGGGAATTTTCCAAGAATCTTTGGTTATTAATTTCTAATTTAATTAACACTGTGGTCAGAGAATATACTATGTATGACTCTAATTCTTCTACATTTATTGAGCCTACTTTCATGGCTAAGGATAAGACCTATCTTGACAAACAGACCACGTGTACTCTAGCACTTCAGCATGTACATTCTGTTGTTGGACAGAGGGCTCTACAAGTGTCAATCAAGTAGGTTAATAGTGTTGTTCAAGTATATCCTTGCTGATTTTCTGTCTGCTTGTTCTACTATTAAGAGAACAATATTAAAATCTCTGACTATAATTGCAGATTTGCAGTCTATTTCTCCTTTCAATTCTTATCAGTTTTTGCTTCATGTATTTTGAAGCTCCATTATTAAGGGCATAAACATTTAGAACTGCTATGTCCTTTTGATTAACTGACCCCTTTATCATTATGAAATGGCCATCTCTATCTCCAATAAAAATTACTCTGTATTAACAAAAGCTTTTGAAAAATATTAAAATATTTATAAAAACTGACAGATACAGAGTCTAATAATTAAATTTCATTTTGCAACTACTGCTAAGATAATCTTTCAGAATCAATTTCATTTCACCCTACTGTTTAGAATGGCATACACTTTAATGAATAAATGCTGTTAATATCAACAAAATGTCAATAACTTCAATCTATAAAGCTAAATGTAGTTTACACAATTCTCTCACTGTAACAAAAAGATTTGTTTAAGGCTTCAAAAATATCTCTGTGTTCCTTGGTGTTCCAAACCATGCAGAATGAATGGTGAATGTTATTTAAACATTTTATCAAAGTTCTTTGCTACATTTAAGCAATTTAAAATAGGGCCTTGGTGAATCCATTTAGAAAGCATTATCAACATGAGCTACACTTGGCTGGGTCATGAAATTACAAAATGAAAAAGTCATTTCAGACAAAATCAGTTCCTTTTTCAGAACACAAAGCAGTGTAATTCGCTACTGTTGCACCTGCCACTGAAAGTTTTATCAAGAAGGAGGGCTGTAAAGAAAGGCTGCAAACACAAATACCTAAAGGGGTCAAGCAGGATATGAGAGTCTGTGGGAACTAGAGAACACAGGCAGCCACTACTAGTCAGATCCATCCGATTGTTGCCAAATGGACTTGGCAAAACCAGAATTTCTTTTTTGCCTTCTTAAAAGAAGCCAGAAATCAGGATTTTTATGTCTCCAAGTTTTAAAATATCGGCAACTAATTCAGAATTCTTGTAAACACTACTAAGTTCAAACAAAACACATTAAGCAGGGTATATTCACTGTAAAGTTTAAATTAAAAGTCTAGAAAAGAGGGGCGCCTGGGTGGCTCAGCCGTTAAGCGTCTGCCTTCGGCTCAGGTCAAGGTCCCAGGGTCCTGGGATCGAGCCCCGCGTCGGGCTCCCTGCTCCGCGGGAGGCCTGCTTCTCCCTCTCCCACTCCCCCTGCTTGTGTTCCCTCTCTCGCTGTGTCTCTCTCTGTCAAATAAATAAATAAAATCTTTAAAAAAAAAAAAAAGTCTAGAAAAGAACAATTTCTAAATTCCATTAAAAATTTTTTTTTGGAGGGGCGCCTGGGTGGCTCAGATGGTTAAGCATCTGCCTTCGGCTCAGGTCATGATCTCAGGGTCCTGGGATCGAGCCCCATGTCAGGATCCCAGGTCGGCGGGAAGTTTGCTTCTCTCTCTCCCTTTGCCTCTACTCCTGCTTGTGCTTTCTCTCTCTCTCACTCTCTCTCTCTCTCTCAAACAAATAAATAAAATCTTTAAAAAAAAGTTTTTGATGTGGTTAAATACCTAACTTCACCATTATAAATATATGAGCCAATAAACCTAACTATATACCAAATTGACAATACAATCACATAAGAGGGAATGAAAAAAGAACTAATACAAGTAATTTAAACAATTTAACATAAAGAACTGAAAACGAAATCCTGACCTTAGACACAAGGGTATGGTTTATAGTGGTATGGTTCAAACATTCTTCTGTATGTACTCTATACTCTATTCCAACAATTGTTGGAAGCCAGAATTCTTACTGTGAGAAAAGAGAGAGATAAATACAGGATGGGAGAGGGCAAGTAAGAGTATATGTACTGAAATAGAATTAGAGGCATCAGTAGGAACTCATGATTTTAAAATACATTATGTACTAAATGTAATGTGGTACCCTGAATTGAAATATGGAACAGAAAAAGCACATTAACATAAAAACTGGTGAGATTAAAATAAAATCTGGATTTTAGTTAAACGCAATATAACAATGTTGTCTTAGTTTTTTTTTTTTTAAAGATTTTATTTATTTATCTGAGAATGAGAGAGAGAACACGAGAGGAGAGAGGGTCAGAAGCAGAAGCAGACTCCCCGCTGAGCAGGGAGCCTGATGCGGAACTCGATCCTGGGACTCCAGGCTCATGACCTGAGCTGAAGGCAGTCGCTTAACCAACTGAGCCACCCAGGCGCCCCAATGTTGTCTTAGTTTTGACAAATGTACTATGGTAATGTAAGATGTTAACCATAGAAAAATACAGGAATGAGGAATTCTTAATCTCAGGAAACAAACTGAGGGTTGCTGGAGTGGGGGGTGGGGTGGGAGGGATGGGGTGACTGGGTGATGGACACTGGGGAGGGTATGTGCTCTGGTAAGCGCTGTGAATTGTGCAAGACTGTTGAATCTCAGATCTGTACCTCTGAAACAAATAATGCAATATATGTTAAGAAAGAAAAAAAGAAGAAGAAGAATGTAGCAGGAGGGGAAGAAGGAAGGGGGGGAATCGGAGGGGGAGAAGAACCATAAGAGACGATGGACTCTGAAAAACAAACTGAGGGTTCTAGAGGGGAGGGGGGTGGGAGGATGGGTTATCCTGGTGATGGGTATTGAGGAGGGCACGTTCTGCATGGAGCACTGGGTGTTATGCACAAACAATGAATCATGGAACACTATATCTAAAACTAATGATGTAATGTATGGGGATTAACATAACAATAAAAAAAAGAAAGAAAGACACTTTGATCCACTCTAAGAAATTAAAAGAAAAAAAGAAAAAAAGAAAAATACAGGAATTCTCTGTATTATCTTTTCAACTTTTCAGTAAATCTAAAATAATTCAAAAAAGAAATTTTTAGGGGCGCCTATGTGGCTCAGTCAGTTGAGCATCTGCCTTTGGCTCGGGTCACGATCTCAGGGTCCTAGGATGAAGCCCCACATCAGGTTCCCTGATCAGTGGCGAGTCTGCTTCTCCCTCTCTGTCTGTGATCTCTCTTGCTCTCACTCTCTCATAAAAATAAATAAATAAATAAATAAAATTTAAAAAATAAAAAATTTTAAATATGTGTGTCAACATTATTTATACTAGACCCCAAAAAAATGGGAACAGCCCAAATGTCCACCAACAGATGAGGAGATAAATAAAATGTAGTACATCCATACAATGGACCATCTTCAGCAATAAACAGGAATTAAGTACTTACTGATACATGCTAAACATGGATAAACCCTGAAAACATTACACTAAGTGGAAGAAGTCAGTCACAAAATACCACATATAGTATGGTTCCATCTATACAAAATGTCCTAAATAGGCAATCTATAAAAAGAGAAAGTCAATTGGCAGCTGCCTAGATTGGGGGGATGGAGGAAATGGGGAATTATTCTAATGGGCATAGGGTTTCTTTTAGGGGTGATAAAACTGATTGTGGTGGGGCACCTGGGTGGCTCAGTCGTTAAGCGTCTGCCTTCGGCTCAGGTTGGGATCAAGCCCCACATCGGGCTCTCCGCTCAGCAGGAAGCCTGCTTCTCCCTCTCCCACTCCCTTCTGCTTGTGTTCCCTCTCTCACTGTGTCTCTCTCTGTCAAATAAATAAATAAAATCTTAAAAAAAAAAAAAGAAAAACTGATTGTGGTAATGGTTGAGCAATCTGTGACTACACTAAAAACCAATGAATTGTATACTTTAAAAACATGAATTGTGTGATACGTGAATTATTTATCAATAAAGCTGTTAAAAGTGTGTATATATGGGGCGCCTGGGTGGCTCAGTTGGTTAAGCGACTGCCTGCGGCTCAGGTCATGATCCTGGAGTCCCTGGATCGAGTCCCGCATCGGGTTCCCTGCTCGGCAGTGAGTCTGTTTCTCCCTCTGACCCTCCTCCCTCTCATGTGCTCTCTCTCATTCTCTCTCTCTCAAATAAATAAATAAAATCTTTAAAAAAAAGAAAAAGTGTGTATATATGTCTCCTCCTATCTACTGAAAAGGAAACCCAAAAACAATGTCACCCCACCAGCAACAAACATACTCAGCACCTAAATCTTTGTTTCTTAAGACCATTCCTCACCAAACGATACTAGACCTCCTTGGAGAAATGACCAATTCCAAGGCTGGGCAAGAAAAGCACAAGATAGGGGAGCCTGAGTGGCTCGGTCAGTTAAGTGTCAAACTCTTGATCTCAGCCCAGGTCTTGATATCATGGTTTTGATATCATGGTTTTAAGTTCAAGCCCCATGTTGGGCTCCATGCTAGGTGTGGAGCCTACTTAAAAAAAAAAAAAAAGCGCAAGATATACCTAGAATATCTTACTTAAGAAGAAGAAGAAAAAACAAGAAACAAAAACACTACTCAAAGACTAATGGGGTCCTATCAAAAGGACACAGGATCTAGCTTGAAGAGTCTCCCACTGGCCAGACTGGGAATAATTTTAGCATCAAAATGAATGACAATAATGGATTATATAACACACTGACTTTTTTAAGCCTTGAGTGTACACTGATATTTTAAAATAAATGAATGAAGGTGAGGGAAATAAGTTTCTTCACAACAGAATGCCAACTAATAAACATAGAAGGAATGATCAAAAACCATTTTACAATCAACACAGTATTCAGTTTCAAGCAAGAATTATGAGGGGATGCTAAAATCTCTGCACAGAAGGCTGTTGAATACAGGATATTTATACAATCTCAAGGCCTTTTCCCAGATACTAATAATTACAAAAGAATAAAATGTATTAGGGCGCCTGGGTGGCTCAGCTGGTTAAGCATTCGATTCTTGATTTCAGCTCAGGTGATGATGTCAGGGTTGTGGGATCAGCCCACGTCACAGTCTGCTTAAGATTCTATCTCTGCTCTTCCCCACCCTCTCCAAAAAAAAGGAGAAAATGTTATCACCAGAGAAAGCTGGTGGCCACCACTTTAACCAAATAATCAAAATTAACATCATTAATGATTAGTCAAACATATATTACATGCGTTCTGATGTGATGCACCAAGGACACCACATTAGTTATGTAGTATTCCTGATTTTAAAAAATGCATAGCCTTAATCTGATCATGAGGGATTAGACAACCTCAAACTAAAGGGGAGAATTCTAGTCAAGGGGGCACCTGAGTCGGATGCTTAACTGACTAAACCACCCAGGTGCCCTGAAATTAAAAGTTTTTTAAAAAGCAGTTCATGTCCTCCAAGATTTCAACAGAAGTAGAGGGGAAGGGGTGCTGGGTGGCTCAGCTGGTTAAGTATCTGCCTTCGGCTCAGGTCATAGCTCAGAGCCAGCCATGAAGATCTACAAGAGATATCACAAAGCAGCAAAACATATAACCTTGATGCATTTCAGTCTCTCATTCAAAGTCTATTTAGTGTTAGTTTACAAGAAATTCTATTAAGTTTATTTGACTACTAAATACATAGTGGAAATTGTAGCAAATTAAAAGGAAGAGAGGTAAACATGCTATCAGATCAAAAAATTAAACTTGGGGCACCTGGGTGGCTCAGCTGGTTAAGCGGCTGACTCTTGATCTCAGTTCAGGTCTTGATCTCAGGGTTGTGAGTTCAAGCCCCATGCTGGGCTCCACGCTGGGTGTGGAGCCTACTTAAAAAAAAAAATTAAGCTGTCAAGGAATAAGGGGAATATTTTATAAAACACAACATGACCTGGGGGTGCCTGGGTAGCTCAGTTAGTTAAACGTCTGCCTTCGGCTCAGGTCATGATCCCAGGGTCCTGGGATTGAGTCTGCATCAGGCTCTCTGCTCAGTCGGAAGCCTGCTTCTCCTTCTCCCTCTGCCTAACACTCTGCCTACTGGTGATCTCTCTACTTCCCTGCCTCCCTCCCTCCCTCTCTCTCTCTGTTAAATAAATAAATAAAATCTTAAAAACAAAACACAAGGTAACCTAAGGATTAGGTCTAGTTAACTAGATCCCTAACTGTAAAGAGTAACAGGGTCCACACACCTCAAATATACCTAATGGGGATCACTGCTTTAAAAATGCTCTACATAGGGGCGCCTGGGTGGCTCAGTTGGTTAAGCGACTGCCTTCGGCTCAGGTCATGATCCTGGAGTCCCGGGATCGAGTCCCGCATCGGGCTCCCTGCTCGGCAGGGAGTCTGCTCCTCCCTCTCCCGCTCCCCTCTCTTGTGCTCTCTCTCTCTCAAATAAATAAATAAAATCTTTAAAAAATAAAAATAAATAGGGCGCCTGAGTGGCTCAGTTGGTTAAGCGACTGCCTTCGGCTCAGGTCATGATCCTGGAGTCCCGGGATCGAGTCCCGCATCGGGCTCCCTGCTCGGTAGGGAGTCTGCTTCTCCCTCTGACCCTCCTCCCTCTCATGCTCTCTCTCTCAAATAAATAAAATCTTTAAAAAAAAAAAAAAAATTTAAAAATAAATAAATAAATAAATAAAAATAAAAATGCTCTACATCAAGGGGCACCTGGGTGTCTCAGTCATTGGGCGTTTGCCTTCGGCTCAGGTCATGGTCCCAGGGTCCTGGGATTGAGCCCCGCATCAGGCTACCTGCTTGGCGAGAAGCCTGCTTCTCCCTCTCCCACTCCCCCTGCTTGTGTTCCTGCTCTCACTATCTGTCAAATAAATAAATAAAAATTCTAAAAATAAAAAAAAATGCTCTACATCAAGCTCTACTACAAAGCTGTCATCATCAAGACAGTATGGTACTGGCACAAAAACAGACACATAGATCAACAGAACAGAATAGAGAGCCCAGAAATGGACTCTCAACTCTATGGTCAACTAATCTTCGACAAAGCAGGAAAGAATATCCAGTGGAAACAAGACAGTCTCTTCAACAAATGGTGTTGGGAAAACTGGACAGCCACATGCAGAAGAATGAAACTGGACCATTTCCTTACACCACACACAAAAATAGACTCAAAATGGTTGAAAGACTTAAATGTGAGACAGGAATCCATCAAAATCCTTGAGGAGAACACAGGCAGCAACCTCTTCGACCTCAGCCACAGCAACTTCTTCCTAGACACATCACTAAAGGCAAGGGAAGCAAGGGCAAAAATGAACTATTGCAACTTCATCAAGATAAAAAGCTTTTGCACAGCAAAGGAAACAGTCAACAAAACCAAAAGACAACCGACAGAATGGGAGAAGATATTTGCAAATGACATTATCAGATAAAAGGCTAGTATCCAAAATCTATAAAGAACTTATCAAACTCAACACCCAAAGAACAAATAATCCAATCAAGAAATGGGCAGAAGACCTGAACAGACATTTCTGCAAAGACATCCAAATGGCCAAAAGAACATGAAAAAGTGTTCAACATCACTTGGCATCAGGGAAATACAAATCAACACCTTAATGTGATACCACCTCACACCAGTCAGGATGGCTAAAATTAACAAGTCAGGAAACGACAGATGTTTGCGAGGATGCGGAGAAAGGGGAACCCTCTTACACTGTTGGTGGGAATGCAAACTGGTGCAGCCATTCCGGAAAACAGTATGGAGGTTTCTCAAGATGTTAAAAATAGAGCTACCCTAAGACCCAGCATCTGCACTACTGGGTATCTACCCCAAAGATACAAAGGTAGTGATCCAAAGGGGCACCTGCACCCCAATATTTATAGCAGCAATGTCCACAATAGCTAAACTATGGAAAGAGCCCAGATGTCCATCACAGGTGAGTGGATAAAGAAGATGGGGTGGAGATACACACACACACACACACACACACACACACACACACACACATATTATACAGCCATCAAAAATGAAATCTTGCCATTTGCAACTACGTGGATGGAACTAGAGAGTATTATGCTAAGCAAAATAAATCAATCAGAGAAAGACAATTATCATATAATCTCACTGATATGTGGAATTTAGAAACAAAGCAGACGATCATAGGGGAAGAGAGGAAAAAATGAAACAAGATGAATCCAGAGAGGGAGACAAACCATAAGAGACTCTTTTTTTTTTTTTTTTTTTTTTTTTTTTTTTTTTTTAAAGATTTTATTTATTTATTTGAGAGAGAGAGAATGAGAGAGAGCACATGAGAGGGGGTACGGTCAGAGGGAGAAGCAGACTCCCTGCCGAGCAGGGAGCCCGATGTGGGACTCGATCCAGGGACTCCAGGATCATGACCTGAGCCGAAGGCAGTCGCTTAACCAACTGAGCCACCCAGGCGCCCCCATAAGAGACTCTTAATCTTAGGAAACAAACTCAGGGTTGCTGGAGGGGAGAGGGGTGGGGGGATGGGGTAACTGGGTGATGGACATTGGGAGAGTATGTGTTTTAATGAGCATTGGGTATTATATAAGACTTATGAATCACAGACCTGTACCCCTGAAACAAATAATACATTATATGTTAATTAATTGAATTTAACTTTTAAAAAAATACAAAAAAGAAAAAAAAAGAAGAAAATAAAATGCTCTACAGAATAAAATTTAGAACTGTGTCCTCTACTTATTACAGAAAGGTTAACTTACTGAATAATTTTTTTTTTTAAGATTTTATTTATTTATTTGACAGAGAGATACACAGTGAGAGAGGGAACACAAGCAGGGTGAGTGGGAGAGGGAGAAGCAGGTTTCCCGCTGAGCAGGGAGCCCGATGCGGGGCTCGATCCCAGGACCCTGGGATCATGACCTGAGCTGAAGGCAGAAGCTTAACAACTAAGCCACCCAGGCATCCCTGAATAATTCTTTTCTCATCTTTCTCATATACGAATATCTTATATAGTTCTATAAAATCCAACCTTTGTTTTGTTTCATTAGCCAATTTTCAAGCTGGTATCACCCATAGTTAATTATAATAGTTCTAAATGTTTTCTGATCTGGCAGATAAATCTCCTCTTCATCCTCTCCCCCCTTTTTTTATAGACTTTCCAGCCTTATTCATCCAAGCTTATCAAGTTTCAGTGGAGGTTGGGGGAGGGCAGGGAGTGGAAGCTGAGATCTTTTTAGAACTGCTCAAAACACAGTTTATTGGGGCGCCTGGGTGGCTCAGTCGTTGAGTGTCTGCCTTCGGCTCAGGTCGTGATCCCAGGGTCCTGGGATCGAGCCCCGCATCGGGCTCCCTGCTCAGCGGGAAGCCTGCTTCTCCCTCTCGCTCTGCCCCTGCTTGTGTTCCCTCTCTCGCATTCTCTCTCTCTGTCAAATAAATAAAATTTAAAAAATCTTTGAAAAAAAAAACACAATTTAAGGAGAATAGACATCTTTACAATATTAAGTTCCCTACTCAGGAGCATGGTATGACTCTCCATTTTATTCAAGTCTTTTTTTAAAAAAGCTTTTAAGCGGGGCGCCTGGGTGGCTCAGATGGTTAAGCGTCTGCCTTCGGCTCAGGTCATGATCTCAGGGTCCTGGGATGGAGTCCCGCATCAGGCTCCCTGCTCAGCAGGAAGCCTGCTTCTTCCTCTCCCTCTACTGCTCCCCCTGCTTGTACTCTCTCTCTCTGTTGAATAAGTAAATAAAATCTTTAAAAAATAATAAAATAAAATAAAAAAGCTTTTAAGCAAAATATCATAATCTTTTTCATCCAGGTCTTGCGTGGATTATTCATAAGTATTTTACAGTTTTGTGGCTAATAGGAAAGAGCTCTTATGTTTGCTAATCAATCACTGCTGGTTTATTAATAACCTATGACCGAGCCTCAGACATTGTTCTAAATGCTGGGAATTAAAGCAATGAAAACATCAAATGCCCTATCTTTATAGAACTTACATCATAGCTGGAAAATAATCAGTACACAAGTATAAACTTATAAGTAAATAATTTCAGAAAACACTAGTATTATGAAGAAAAATAAAGCAAAACTGAGGGAAAGAAAGTGGTAACACAAGGGCTTATTTTTACAGTGCAATTTTTACTTTGCAAAGTAAGGCATACATATATATATATGGCCAAGAGCATGAAAAGAAAAGAGATTAAATGGTTTTCTTATTAGTGAAAGTGGAAGAACAAAATGAGTAGTAATGCTGGGGGCACAAGTGATATTTGTGGCCATAAATTTAAAGTGAGACCAGTTAGCACTCTTGTTTGTTTTCTCCAATCACACTCAGCTGCTCAGGGTCAAGGAAGTAGAGTTCGCTAAGTAATGAATTAATGAGAAGTGAAGTTTTGCCTCAATTGTAAGTTTTGCTTTGTTTTGTTTTAAAGAATATATTTATTTTGGGTGCCTGGGTGGCTCAGGTCATGACTTCGAGGTCCTGGGATTGAGCCCTGTGTCAGGCTCCCTGCTCAGCTGGGAGTCTGCTTCTCCCTCTCCTTCTGCCCCTCTCCCCACTTGTGCCTTCTCTCTCTCTCTCTCAAATAAATAAATAAAATCTTAGAGAAAGAGAGCATACGAGCAGGGAGAAGAGCAAAGGGAAAAGGAGAGAGAGAATCCCAAGCAGACTGCAGACTCCACGCTGAATGTGGAGCAGACAAAAGGCCGGTTTCCACAACCCTAAGATCATGACCTGAGCTGAAATTAAGAGTCTGGAACTTAACTGACTGAGCCACCCAGGTACCCCTTGCCTCAATTATAGTGAAGGAAGAGAGAAATGAGGGAATTGGTAACTTGATCCCACAAAATGGTACAGAACACTTGTAGGCATTAAAAATTTTATTCACTAAATCAATGTAACTGGGTAAACAAAGAAATTACTATATGTGGGGGATGACAGACAGTGAAAAAGTGGTGTGGCTAATGGCCTGGATCTCAACGGAATCTAAAGAATATCAGAATAGGGTACCAGAGTATATAAGCTGGCAAAAGAGAAGGAAGTCAGTTAGATGCTTAAAATACTTTCAGTTACAAATTTTGGTCATAAAGTCTAGGGTAATGCACTAACTACACAATGGAACCAGCTGGAACTCTTTAAAAAATACATATCAAACCAATAAAATAAGAATTTGAAGGTGGCATATTACCATAAATATTTTTAAGCAGCTCAATTAACTGTAATGTACAGCCAGAAATGAGAACCAACAGTCTTGGGTGTGATCATGGAAGTAGGTAGCTGAAGCAGGCTGGGAAAAAAAATAAGCTGCGAATTTCAGAAATTCTAATGAAGTTTTCTTCTATTATTCCCAATATAAATAAAAGCATGAACTATGTTCAAAGTATTTTACATGCATTAACTCATTTCACACTCATAACAACCCAATAAAGTACAACTAGTATTATCTTGTTTTTAATGAAGAAGAAGAATGGAAGAGAATAGAATTGTACTGAATTAAGAGTCCTAGGTTATTGGGGCACCTGGGTGGCTCAGTCAGATGGGCATCTGACTTTGGCTCAGATCGTGATCTTGGAGTCCTGGGATCAAGCCTTGCATCGGGCTCCCCACTCCCTCCCTCTGCCTCTGCCCCTCTGCCTGCTCCTGCTCTCTCTCTTTCTCAAGTAAATTAAATCCTTAAAAAAAAAAAAGAGTCCTAGGTTATACATGACATAGTATAATATATATTTTTTAAGATTTTAGGGGCGCCTGGGTGGCTCAGTTGGTTAAGTGACTGCCTTCGGCTCAGGTCATGATCCCGGGGTCCTGGGATCGAGCCCCGCATCGGGCTCCCTGCTTGGCGGGAAGCCTGCTTCTCCCTCTCCCACTCCCCCTGCTTGTGTTCCCTCTCTCACTGTGTCTGTCAAATAAATAAAATCTTAAAAAAAAAAAAAAAAAAAATTAAAAAAAAAGATTTTATTTATTTATTTGACAGAGAGAGAGAGGGAGAGCACAAGCAGGGGGAGCAGCAGCAGGAGAGGGAGCAGCAGACTCCTTGCAGAGCAGGGAGCCCGATGTGGGGCTCGATCCCAGGACTCTGGGATCATGACCTGAGCCGAAGGCAGATGCTTAACCCACTGAGCCACCCAGGCACCCCCACAGTATAATATTATTTGAAGATAAACTGTGCTGAGTTATAAAGATGCATTTATAAGCCCAAAGGAAACTACTTAAAAAAAAAAAAAAGACATATAGCTAACAAGACAATGTGGAGATAAAGAGAAAACTAAAATATATTCAAATCGGGCGCCTGGGTGGCTCAGTTGGTTAAGCGACTCCCTTCGGCTCAGGTCATGATCCCAGTGTCCTGGGATCCAGCCCTGCATCGGGCTCTCTGCTCAGCGGACACTCTGCTTCTCCCTCTCCCTCTGCCTGCCTGCATGCCTACTTGTGATCTCTCTCTCTCTCTCTCTAATAAATAAATAAAATCTTTAAAAAATAATAAAAATAAAATATATTCAATCCAAAAAGATAGAACAGGGGTACCTGGGTGGCTCAGCTGGTTAAGAGTCTGCCTTTGGGGGCACCTGGGTGGCTCAGTTGGTTAAGCGACTGCCTTCAGCTCAGGTCATGATCCTGGAGTCCCTGGATCGAGTCCGCATCCGGCTCCCTGCTCGGCAGGGAGTCTGCTTCTCCCTCTGACCCTCCCCCCTCATGTGTTCTCTCTCTCTCAAATAAATAAATAAAATCTTTACCAAAAAAAAAAAAAAAGTCTGCCTTCAGCTCAGGTCATGATCCCAGGGTCTGAGGATCGAGCTAGAAGCCAGCTTCTGCCTGCCACTCTGCCTTCTTGTGCTGTCAAATAAATAAATAAAATCTTAAAAAAAAAAACAAAACAGATAGGACAAATTAAAAATAAATAGCAAGGAAAAATAAAATAAAATAAAATAAAAATAGCAAGGTAACAGACTCAAACCCAACCTTATCAATAATTTCACTAAATTCACTATCATGACAAATGAAAACATAGGTCTCTATAAAAACTTGTATGCAAATATTCACAGCAGCACTACTTAAAATAGCCAAAACACAGAAACAACCCAAATATCCATCAAGTCAGAATCAATAAACAAAATGTGGTCTTTCCATGCACTAGATTATTCAGCCATAAAAGGAATGAAGTACTACTAATATATGCTCTAACATGGATGAACCTAGAAAGCATTAAGCTATTAATGATACCATATCAGAAATTATCAGGGAAATGTAAATAATATTACATCAGTAATTATCAGGGAAATGTAAATCAAAACCACAATGAGATATTACCTTATACCTGTTAGAATGACAATTATCAAAAAGAAACAAGTATTGGGAGAGGATGTGGAAAAAAGAACACTGTCAGTGAGAATATAAATTGGTGTAGCCATTATGGAAAACAGTATGGAGGTTCCTCAAAATAAAAAACAGAAATACCATATGATCCAGTTATTCTACTTCTGGATATTTATCCAAAGAAAACAAAAACATTAATTCACAAAAATATATTCACCCCTACGTTCACTGCAGCATTATTTACAATAGTCAAGATATGAAAACAACTTAGTGTCCACTGATGGATGAATGGCTAAAGATGTGTGTGTGTGCATACACATACACACACATGCACTGGATTATTACTCAGCCATAAAAAGAAGGAAATCTTGCAACATGGATGGACCTTGAGGGTATTATGCTAAGTGAAATAAATCAGACAGAGAAAGACAGATGCTATATGATTTTACTTCTATGTGGAATCTAAAAAACAAAACAAACTAACAAAATAAAACAAAACTCATAGAGAGAAAAGATCAATAGTTATCAGAAAGGACAGGGATTCGGGGTGGGTGAAATGGGTGAAGAGGGTCAACTGCATGGTTAACAGATGAAAACTGGACTATGCTTTGGGTTTTTTTGTTTGTTTAAGATTTTATTCGTTTATTTGAAAGAGAGAGAGCACGAGCTAGAGAGCACAAGCAGAGGGGAGCAGCAGAGGGAAAGGGAGAAGCAGACTCCCCACTGAACAGGGAGCCGATATGGGGCTCAATCCCAGGATCCCACGATCAGGACCCAAGCCGAAGGCAGCCACCCGACTGACTGAGCCACCCAGGTGACCCTAGACTACGCTTAGTAATGTATACAAAAATCAAATTACTATGCTATACACCTGAAACTAGTATGTTTTATACCAATTTTGCCTCAATTTAAAAAAAGTCACATACTGCATAATTTCAACTATAGGAAATATCCAGAATAGGCAAATCCATAGAAAAAGCAAGCAGACTAGTGGTTGCCAGGGGCTGGGGGGTGGGGGTGGGGGGACATGGGGAGTGACTGCTTAAAGGGAAGAGAGGCTCCTTTTGGGGTGATGAAAACATTCTGGAACTAGATAATGGTTGTTTTTAAATTGTTAAAATGGTGAATTGTTTTCACTGTCTTTTTTTTAACTGAAGTATAATTGACACACTTTACATTTTCAGGTGTACAACACAGGGATTCCACAAGTCTATACATTACGTTATGCTTACCACATACCTATTATCTGTCACCTACAATGCTATTACAATACCACTGACTATATTCCCTATGCTATGTACCTTTCACCCCGTGACTTGTACATTCCATAACTGGTAGCCTGTATCTCTCATTCCCCTTCATCTATTTTGCCCATCCCCCACCCAGTTAAAATGGTGAATGAACTGGGTGAATTTTATGTGAATTTTGCCACAATTAAAAAAAAAAAAGGAATGTGGGTTAGCCTGGTGATGGGTATTAAAGAGAGCACGTTCTGCATGGAGCACTGGGTGTTATGCACAAACAATGAATCATGGAACACTACATCTAAAACTAATGATGTAATGTATGGTGATTAACGTAACAATAAAAAATTTTTTTAAAAAGGAATGAATTTCTTATACAACATGAATGAACCTCAAAAACCTTATCCTAGGGCGCCTGGGTGGCTCAGTCATTAAGCGTCTGCCTTCGGCTCAGATCATGGTCCCAGGGTCCTGGGATCGAGTCCCACATCGGGCTCCCTGCTCAGCGGGAAGCCTGCTTCTCCCTCTCCCACTCCCCCTGCTTGTGTTCCCTCTCTCGCTGTGTCTCTCTCTGTCAAATAAATAAATTAAAAAAAAAAAAAAAAACCTTATCCTAAAGGAAAGCTAGTTGCAAAAGATCACATACTGTATGGTTTCATTTATATGAAATGTCCAGAATAGGCAAATCTACAGGGACAGAAAATAGATTAGTGGTTGCCTAGGGCTGCGGTGGGGAAGTGGGGGGTAAGACAGTGACTGCTGATGGACACAAGGTTTCTTTCTGGGGTGATGAAAATGCTCTAAATGAGATTACACTGGTGGCTGGAAAACTCTGTAAATAAACTAAGAACCACTGAATTGTACCCTTCTAACGAGTGAATTTTATGATGTATAAGTTAGATCTCAATAAAACTGATTTTTTTTTAATTTTTAAGTGGCCTAAAGACTCCGATTAAAAGACAGAACTTGGGGCGCCTAGGTGGTTCAGTCATTATGCGTCTGCCTTTGGCTCAGGTTGTGATCCCAGGGTCCTGGAATTGAGCCCCGCACTGGGCGGGCTCCCTGCTCAGCGGGAAGCCTGCTTCTCCCTCTCCCATTCCCCCTTCTTGTGTTCCCTCTCTCGCTGTCTCTCTCTCTGTCGAATAAATAAAATCTTAAAAAAAAAAAATAACTTATTAGACTAGATAAAAAAATAAGACTAAACTCTAAGCTACCTCTAGGAAACATGTTTTAAATAGAAAGACACAAACGTGTTAAAAGTTAAAGGATGACTGAACTTTGACAAAGGAGCAAAGGCAATTCAATGGAGAAAGTACAGTCTTTCAACCATTTGTGGTAGAAAATTGTATCTCCATATGCAAAAAAAAAAAAAAAAGAATTTAGATTGAGACCTTACACCTTCTACAAAAAATAATTTAAAATGGATCCTAGACCTAAATATGAAATGCAACACTATAAACTTCCATAAGAAAATGTAGGAGAGGGGCACCTGGGTGGCTCAGTCGTTAAGCGGCTGCCTTCGGCTCAGGTCACGATCCCAGGGTCCTGGGACAGAGCCCCGCATCGGGCTCCCTGCTCAGCGGGAAGCCTGCTTCTCCCTCTGACCCTGTCCCCTCTCATGCTGTTTTTCTCTCTCTCTCTCTCAAATAAATAATAAAAATCTTTAAAAAAAATTTTTTGTGGATATATAACTCATTCTTCAAATAAGATCTAAGTTTGGGGGGGCACCTGGGTGGCTCAGTCAGTTAAGTATCTGCCTTCGGCTCAGGTCATGATCCCAGGGTCCTGGGATCGAGCCACAGCTCAGCGGGAAGCCTGCTTCTCCCTCTCCCACTCCCCCTGCTTGTGTTCCCTCTCTTGCTTTGTCTCTCTCTGTCAAATAAATAAATAAATAAATCTTAATAAATAAATAAGTCTTTAAAAAAATAAAAAACAAAGTCTACTTTCTAAAAAAGTGCAAGTATGCAAAAACATTTAGCATGTAAAAAAGCGTGAGTGGCCATATTTTTTTCAAAGATTTATTTATTTATTTGAGAGAGAGAGAGGGAGAGAGCACAAGCAGGAGGGGCAGAGGGAGAGAAAATCTCAAGCAGACTCCACACAGTGCGTGGTGCCTGATGCTGGGCTCGATCTCATGACCCTGAAATCACAACCTGAGCCGAAACCAAGAGTTGGTCGCTTAACTGACTGTACCACCCAGGCGTCCCCTGAGTGGCCATATTACCAACAGGCAAAGGAGGACTTCAGAACTGTGATAAAGAGAAACATCCCATAATAAAGTTCATTCATCAAGCTTAACAATCCTAAAAGTATATACATCTAAGAAGAGCATCAAAGTATATGGAGCACAAACTGACAGAATGGGGGGGGGGTTGGGAGGGTTTTTTGTGGTTTCTTTTTAAAATTTTAAATTTTTACTTAAATTTTAGTTACTTAACATATAGTGTAATATTAGTTTCAGGAGTAGAATTTAGTGATTCATCACTTAGAAATAATACCCAGTGCTCATCATAGCAAGCACCCTCTTTAATACCTATTACCTATTTAGCCCATCCTTCTGCCCACCTCCCCTTCAGTTTGTTTCCTATAGTTAAGAGTCTCTTACGGTTTGCCTCTTCCTCTCTTTTGTTTTCCTTTCCCCTATGGTCATCTGTTTTGTTTCTAAAATCCCACATATGAGTGCAATCACATGGTATTTGTCTTTCTCTGATTTATTTCACTTATCATAATATACTCTAGCTCCAACCATTGCATTGCAAATGGCAAGATATTCTTTTTGATGGCTGAGTAATATTCCCTTTTATATATGTATATATATTCCATTATATATATACACACACATATATATATATGTATATATACACACACACACATACACATATATACCTCTTCTTTATCCATTCATCAATCAATGGACATTTGGATTCTTAACATAATTTGGCTATTGTTGATAATGCTGCTATAAATATCAGGATGCATGTGCCCCTTCAAATCACTATTTTTGTATCCTTTGAATAAACACTCAGTAGTGCAATTTCTGGGTCCTAAGGTAGTTCTATTTTTAACTTTTTTGAGGAACCTCCATACCATTTTCCAGAGTGGCTGCACATTTTGCATTCCCACCAACAGGGTAAGAGGGGTCCCCTTTCTCTGCATCCTCGCTGACATCTGTTGTTTCCTGTGTTAATTTCAGCCATTCTAACAGATGTGAGGTGGTATCTGATTGTAGTTTTGATTTCTATTTCCCTGATGATGAGTCATGTTGAGCATCTTTTCATATGTAAACTGACAGAATTGAAAGGAGAAATAAACAGATCCACAATTAAAGAAAGTCCAACACTTCTCACTTAGTAATTCACAGAACAAGTATACAGAAAATCAGTAAGGATACACAAAATTTGAAGAACACGATCAACTTGATATAACTGATATTTATAGAATACTCCACCTAACAACTGCAAAATACACATTCTTTTCAAGTGCACGAAGAACATTCACCTAGATAAACAAGATGCCGGCCCATAAATAAAGCCTGGATAAATTTAAAAGAATATAAATCATACACAACATGTTCTCTGACCACAATGGAATTAAATTTAGAATCAGTAATAGGAAGACATCTTATAAAATTCCACAAGTATTTAGAAATTAAACAACACTCTTCCAAATAATCCATCAAAAAAAAAAAAAAAATCACAAGAGAAATTAGAAAATATTCTGAGCTGAATGAAAATAACAGAAATTAATTTGTGAAATTCAGCTAAAGTAATGTTTAGAAGAAAATTTATAGCTTTAAGCACTTACATTAGAAAAGAGGAAAGTTTTTAAATCAGTGATCTAAGGGTTCACCTAAAGAAGCTAGAAAAAGAAAAGCAAATTAAACCAAGAGTAAGTAGAAGAAAAAAACAAAAAGAGCAGAAATCAATAAAATTGAAAATGGACAAGCAATAGCAACAGAAACCAATACCTCTAAATCAATAAAAAAGCAAGAGGTGAAATTACCAATATGAGGAATGAAAGAAATAATACTGGTAAGTAACAACGGAATATTATAAATACTTTCACACCAATAAATTCAACAACCTATTTGAAATGGACAAAATTTTTAAAAGACACAAATTACCAAAACTGACACAAAAAGAAACAGAAAATCTAAATAGCCCTATATCTAAGGATTGCCAGCAACCACCAGAAATAGGAAGAGGCAAGGAAGGAATCTTTCCTAGAGTCTTCAGAGGGAGCAAGTCCCTGCCAACACCTTGATTTCAGACCTCTAGTTTCCAGAACTGAGATTGATTAATTTCTGTTGTGTTAGACCACATGGTTTGTGGTAATCTGTTATGGCAGCGCTGGGGAAACTACTACACATGTGAATAGTATGTTGGAGGTAGTGGAGTAAAAAATGTGTTATATTTAATGACTTAGTGTTGCCTCTCATTGTGGGGCTACTAGAAAATTTTAAATTGCATTATATTTCTAGTGAATAGCACTAATCTACTAGTGGTAATAGCACTAATCTAGCTAGTCGCAAAAAAAAAAAAAAAACCGCATAGTGATTAGAAATGAAGCCACAAAAATGGCTTTCTCTGTAGACATGATTGTGTATGAAAAAAATCCTAAGGAATCTACATAAAAACTATTAGACGTAAAAAGTGAATTTAGGAATAACAGAATACAAAACAGCATATGCAAGAGAATCAACTGTATTTTCTATACTATCAACAAAAAACTGGGGAAAAGAAATTTAAAATACAGTATCATTGACAACGGAATGCATCAAAAAACATTAAATACTTAGGGATAAATTGAACAAAATATATACAAGACCTACAAAAGAAAAATTACAAAAACACTACCAAAAAAAACTAAAGAGACCTAAATAAATAGAGCGATATGCCATGTTAAAGTATCAGAAGACTCAATTATTAGTAAGATGTCAATTCTCCTCATCAGGCTTTTTGTAAAAACTGATAAGCATTGTCTATAGTTTATATGAAAATGCTAAAGATCTAAAATAACTAAAGCAATGTTGAAAAAAGACAATGTTGAAGGACATACACTACCTGATTCTAAGGTCCGCTATATAGAAATAGCAATAAAGACAATATAGTACTGGTATAAGAATATAGACCAATGGAACAGAAAAAGAGAGACCAGAAATAGACCCACACTTACAAAAAATAAAAAGGCGCCAGATCACATATAACCTCCAAACTGGTAAGGTGAACAAATATGAAGGAAGGAAGGAAGGAAAGTAAGAAAAGAAATTCTACAGAATGAAATAACTAGGTGGTCTGATGGTAACTGATCTCCCTAACAAGACAGTGTGATCAGGAATGCTGGCTCAGAAAAACTAACATGTAAATGGAACAGCATATGCAAGGGTTCTAAGAGAAAGAACCTGAAAGTTGGCTGATGTGACAGATGCATACTGGACAAGGAGAAGATAAGGGTAAAGACAAGGCTTTTGAGCCACAGAAAAATGTTTGTATCACATAACAGTTCTCAATTCTATTCATTTTTTCCCATTCCTACCACTGCTGTTCTCAATTCTCACCTGGATGCCTTCAAGATCTTCTGATGAACCTGCAGCCTCACTCAAGCTGCTCTCCCATATCCATCCTTCGCAACTGAGCCAAACATATTTACAGCCTAAAATCATTATATGGTTTCCTGTTCCCCACAGTGTATGGTCTTAATTTCTTATTTGACTTTTAAGACCCTTCATGACATAGCCCTGCTTTCCCCTCCAGCTTAGTCTCTATTTCCCTTCAAAACTACCTGTGTACCTATACTACATTACTTGCATTTTAATTAAATCCACTGTTTTCATTACTTTGTACCTTTTCATATCATTCTTTTGAGTTTTAAATCAAATGTCTCCCTCTATGTAAATTCACCACCTCTAATCCACACCAAAAATAGTTAGGGACTTCCCTCTGCTTCTATAGAGACATTTGCTCTATTTTAGATTTGTCATGTTGTAGTTGTGATGCATATCTATAAGACTGTTTATCCTACTAGACTTTAATATTCAGACTGTATGTTATTCATCTTTTTATCCCTAGCCGGTAGCACAGTACCTATTTAATACATTCTTTTTTCCATAATTAAAGAGACTCATAACATTTATGCTTTTAGGATCTAAGTTTCCCTAAATTAAGATATATATAAACTGCATATACACAATAAAAAAACTAGATTCAAGGAATCCTTTAAAATATTTCAAAGACTGGGCGCCTGGGTGGCTCAGATGGTTAAGCGTCTGCCTTCGGCTCAGGTCATGATCCCAGGGTCCTGGGATCGAGTCCCGCATCGGGCTCTCTGCTCCTTGGGAGCCTGCTTCTCCCTCTGCCTCTCTCTCTCTCTGTCTCTCATGAATAAATAAATAAAATCTTTAAAAAAAAAAAATAAATAAAATAAAATAAAATATTTCAAAGACTTTTAAAATCCTATAAGATTACTCTTCTACAAGTCAAATGATTATATAAATCTAGATTTGTAAATATTAGGTCTGGTTGAAATAAGTTACACTGAGAAACATTTATGCCCCACAGTATTACTTTAAGAATTAAGAACTGGGGCGCCTGGGTGGCTCAGTCGTTAAGTGGCTGCCTTCGGCTCAGGTCATGATCCCAGGGTCCCAGGATCGAGCCCCGCATCGGGCTCCCTCCTCCGCAGGAAGTCTGCTTCTCCCTCTCCCACTCCCCCTGCTTGTGTTCCCTCTCTCGCCATGTCTCTCTCTGTCAAATAAATAAATAAAATCTTAAAAAAAAAAAAAAAGAATTAAGAATTCCTATAAGACTATTACTTACTATATTTTAAAAGTAAAATTAATAAACATAGAAACGTAGCAAATCAGTAACAGGGAGAATTATGAATTTATATTATGCTACCTACTCAATGAATTCAAGTCATACAGGCATATCTACAGTTTTTCATCTTTCTTTAATTCTGTTCTCAATTAAATACTATATTAGAGGAGCCCTAATAATCCACTGCAAACGAAACAGTTCAAAGAATGTTTAATTTTTCAAAAGTTTAAAAAATAATTTGGTTTGGGGA
This sequence comes from Halichoerus grypus, assembly GCF_964656455.1. Lineage (NCBI taxonomy): Eukaryota > Metazoa > Chordata > Mammalia > Carnivora > Phocidae > Halichoerus > Halichoerus grypus. The sequence continues at coordinate 45,542,975 of NC_135725.1, read as the reverse complement.
CGCCTGGGTGGCTCAGTCGGTTAAGCGGCTGCCTTTGGCTCAGGTCATGATCCCACGGTCCTGGGATCAAGTCCCGCATCAGGCCTGCTTCTCCTTCTGCCTGCCGCTCCCCCTGCTTGTGCTCTCTCTCTCTGACAAATAAATAAATAAAATCTTTTAAAAAAAATAATAATTTGGTTTGTACTATCATATTAGCAAAATGATTTCATTATCACATTATTTTAAGAGTAATAAAGTGGAACTACTAAAACGTTAAAAGACAGAGAAATAGTCAAATCCACTATGAAACAATAAAACTTTTGACTATTACAAAGCCATAAAGTAACAGCACCAAGGAAAACATGTTATGTTTAAAAAGACAATTATATGGGGCGCCTAGATGGCTCAGTCAGTTAAGCGGCAGGCTCTGGATTTCAGCTCAGGGCATGATCTCCAGCTCCTGAGATCAAGCCCCCAAACAATGGGCTCTGCAGGGAGTCTGCTTGAGATTCTCTCCCTCTGCCCTCCACCTACCACGTGCACATGCAGACTCTAATTTTTAAAAAAAAAATACAATTATATATGGGGCGCCTGGGTGGCTCAGTGGGTTAAGCGTCTCCCTTTGGCTCAGGCCATGATCTCAGGGTCCTGGGATCCAGCCCGGAGTCTCAGGCTCCCTACTCCACAGGGAGTCTGCTTCTCCCTCACCCTCTCCCTCTGCCCTGCCTCCCTGCTCCTGGGCATGCTCTATCTCAAATAAATAAAAAGTCTTTAAAAATAAAAAAAAGACAATTATATGATTATTAACCACAGAATTATATACAAGTATGGACAGGATTAGTACATTATATTAATATATTATACAAGTAGAGTAAGAATACAGAAAAATGTAAGATAGGTGAGAATTAAATTTTTTTCCTTTTGAATTTCCTTTAATCATGTTATATTCTTTTCCAATAAAAAGTTTTCAAGTAGCACATTAAGCTCTACTATACTTACTTGTATGTATTATGTACTGACATAAGTAGAAAAAATTTTTAAGTTTATAAATTACCTAATTTCTTCCCAAAAAATACTGTTTTACATTTCAAATAATAAATATGTCTGATTTTGGAATTTCCTACAATCTGATGCTAACCCTACACCTTTACACCAGCTATAACATGTACAACTTTCCCTAACTTTTAAGTCTTACAAAGCAATCTCCAATCCCAACAAGGCATTCCAGTTACTACAAGTCTGTCAAACTGACAATCTGAAAGAGGAGATAAAACTCGAGGCAATAGCTGACAGAAGATAAAATTTTAATTCTTGCATTAGGAAAGCTTATTTGCCCTTACTATCTCAGTTTCAGCAAGCATATTATATTGGAAATTGAAATTCTAACAGAAATTCCCTTCTGCAAATCAGAAAGACCAAATGAGACAACCTGCCTCTGACTCAGCAGCTTTCTTTTTCTTTACAACCTGTACTTAAGTTGCAAGGGTAAGACTAACGTTCAAAACGAGCAGCAAAGCCAATGCAAAATCAGTAACTGTCTTGGCAGGAAACTCCAAAGAAAATATGAGATGTTTTGGTCCTAAATGGAAGATACACAAAGAGCAAAGGTGCCTTTATGTATCTTTATCATTTAAATCCTTGTGTATAGCTACAAACTAGCTTTTACTGAAGATACTTAACATGTTTCTTTATAGAGAGCACCTCAACCAAATAACCTTCCAAGTCTGGCACCACGAATTGTCACAGCCTACACATCACTGCAGTTCCTTATAATTTAAAACATTTGCGTTTTAAGAAGTCCCCACACACCAGCTCTACTGCCAATTTCTTCAGCTGAAAACTCAAGTTTATACTACAAAATACTATGTTTACTCTCAACAACAGGATGCACTCATTTACAAATTATAGAAGAGTATAAATTACTCCAATATACAACTTCAACATTTCTAACATCATTGCTTGTCTATTATCCAAATTAACAAGTCTAAAAACGTAGTGCACTAAGTGAGGTACTATGTATGGCCAAAATCAACTAGCATATTACCGGTTCACTAAAATCAACTATTTTGCAAAATGGCCACACGAGATACCAATGTAGTGCAAAGTGTGGATTGAGTTTGTCATTATGAGAAAAATGAGTCAAAACAAGCCTATACGAGGCAGTTCACCCTCACGAATACAAATCTAAATTCATTTCTGAGTCCCCAGTCTCACAGCAAGAGGACAGTTTATCAACCTTTTAACGGTAATTAATACAAAGAACAGGGCAGAAAATAAAATATAATGGGTTTTTTTTAATGATTATAACTGAACAAGAACTGACAGACATTCTTTAACGCACAGAGTTTTCCTTTTGATACCGATTTTGCTCTTACGTATACACAGAACATCATAAACTATGCTCTTCATTTCGGATAGCTTAATACACACGCTCCCCTCAAATCAAGTATTCATTAAAAACTTGGCGCCTTGGCCCTAATATTCTTCCCTGTCTTACTATACCCCTCACCTTCTAAACCGGAAGACCGGAAGGGAAGAGCTACTCCTACCGCAAATTGGGGTCTAGGGAAAAAGACTTAACAAGAGTTTGAACACAATTAAGCAATCTCAGTAAATCAAATTCCCAGGTTACGATGTTTGACAATCTCTTTTAGGCAAAACACACAGACAGCTGAGGGTTCGTTCGTTACTGGAGATGACACTTACCCTCATATTTGCACAAGTAACTTCGGTAACTGGCCTAAATTTTCCCGTGTGAAACAAACACAAAAAAGGATGGGACGTTGGTACTCTTTAAAACTGGGTCATTCCTTATTTGTTCTGATGCGACGGAAGGGAAAAAGGTCCATGAAGCAGCAAAAGAAAAAAAGACAGCATCCTCAGTGCAGAAAAGTTACAGCTCTCTACACAAGTCAGGGCACTAGGCGCTCATTAGTTGGTTTTATTTGTGTTTAGTCACTCGGAGTTTAATGGAACCAGCCTTCCGAAAAGTCATCTCCCACAAGGAAGCCCTGAGGATCAGCCACGGTAAGGCAGAGGAGGACATGCCCTCCATTCACCTGCGACACCTGCCCGGGCCCCCAGGTCTCCCCTCGCGGTCTCCGGACCCTTCTCGCCAGACCCAGCCCTCGCTCTCCACCCACTCTAACCCAATCCCCGCCCCCTCCGCGCCCAGCCCCCTCCCACCCGGCCGTCGCCCAGGAGGTCCCCAGGGCCCAGACCCCTCGCGCGTCCTGGCAAGTGGCTCTCAGGAGCCGGGGCGGGCGGCGCGGGGAGGCCCGTCCTGGCGCGGCCTCTCCCCCCATCATCACTCCCCGCAGGCTCCGGGGACTCCCCGCCCCCGGAAACCGCGGAGAAACTAGGCCGGGAACGCCAGCCCCGGCCACTTTCCGCCTGCTTGGCGAGCCCCCGCAGGCGGGCCATCGGAACTCAGCCCTCGGAGTTGCTACCTGCCCGGAGCCCCCCGCAGCACAGGAGCGCGGGCCCCGCGGCGGCGCGGCGCAGGGTTCCTCCGCGAAAGGCCCTCCACCGCAGACTCACCTGCCGCCCGCTCCACCTTCAGTGCCACCCGGACACAGCCCCTTCCTGGGGCATGAAAGCGCCGGCTTCGCGGCCTGCGCGCCCTAGGCACAGCCGGGCGGGGGACTTGCTCCCGCGGCCGCCGCCTCCACGGCCCGATCTGCGCCTGCGCCGCCTCACGGGCTCGGTCTCGAGGGGCGCCGCGTGCAGCGATAACGGCCGGGAGCGCGAGCTCGCGCGGGCGGCTCTGCTCTCTCGAGTCCGGCAGTGCGGGCGGCGGGTCGCTTAGGAGCTGCCCGCTGCACTACCGCTCCGACAGCTGACGGCCATGTTTCTGTTCCCTTTTCTTTTTTTTTCTCCCCCTCCTTCCGCCCCTTTCCACAGAACAGCACTTTCCTTTTCCCCCCCCTCCCTCTCCCTTTCCTACTGCGGGGGCGGGTGGAAAAGGACGTGGGGGAGGGGTGGGGAAGGGCGGGGCAGAGCTAGAGCCCCGCCCCCGGGGAGGGCCGAGCCCGCGCGGCCGCTGCTCCCCTCCCCCCGCCTCCCGCGGCGACCCCCGCGGGGCGTGAGGTCCCAGCCCCACCCCGTTGGAGCCCCTCCTCCGCGTCCGCTCTGCCGGTCCCCAGCCGAAATCGAGCTGGGAGGAAAGAGCCCTGAGCGCTGCTTTGCACCCCTTCTTGCGGGGCTCAGACTCTCTGTGTGGTGTGGGTTTATTGCCTTGGCCTCAGGCAGGTGGCGGCTGCTCCTCTCCGCTTTATCCAAGACGGGGAAAGTGACGCTGAGTCCCTCAAAGTCATTGAGAATGCCGCGCGGGATGCAGGTCTCTGGAAGAGAAGTTTCGTTCCCACGGTGGCAGTTGGAATTTCCACGCATGACGGGGGAGGGAGGGGGGCTCTGAGGCTGGAGAGAGACCCGCGGACTGGCGCTTCCCGAAGTCCTTTCCCCGCTGCAGCGTCCCAAGAGAGTCCTTGGCCGTGCCCCGTGTCGCTGCCTCGGCCGGGATGTCGGGATGGGGACTCCAAATGGAGAAATGGCTTGTTTTAAGTCCTCTCCTGCCTCCTAAGTGTAGGCTCCTTATCTACACGGATGCATGCAAAGTCCTTTCGCCTTCGTGCAAATTTTGCAAACTATTTTTGACAAACGTTTGGAAGTTATTAGAGTGAGGAAAAATAGCAACTAGTTATTGAGTAAGAAGCAAGTGGTTTGAAACAACATTTTTTATCTCCTGACAAAAAAATAAAAATAAATGGCGAATGATTTCACAGATTCCATGGCAGGTCAAAATTAGAACGGGTAAGATTTGGGTATCTCTGATGAATATTCAAATATATAATGATCATTTTCCTGAGAATTACTCTCTTGATTCAATCTGCACTTTTGATGAAAAGTGTAAGATTAGACCTCAGTCATGAGCGCTCTGTTGTCGGTTTACTTCTGAAGTTTATTGCATATACAGATAGTTCGAATTTTGTAGCCAATGGCAGAAACTATTTTCCTAACTACATTAGCAGTCAGAATTGATTCTATAGAAATGCACAGCAATAGATATAAGGCTTATTTAGTAATAGTTTGGAGTCAGTTTGAGCACAGTGAAAACCAATCTTTGACAACCTGGACAGAAGTTTTTCAAGGAACTAATAACTGGAAATTTAGCTTGAGGACTTCTTGTCCTTCCTTTCTCCAGGCATATTAATTAATAGTTTTAAAAGATTTAATATAGACAAGATGTCTTAATGGATAGATTTCGTTAACACACTTACGGAGTTTTTTCTTCTGGGTTTTTTGCAACCACAGAAGTGAAAAATGGAAGAAGCAATGTATCTCTTCCATTTGATTGACAGATTTTTCTCAGTTTGCAATGTGGGATTTAAGAATTTCTTTAATTTTTTTCACTATTTTAATTGTCCTATAGATTTCCCATAGATTTGTCATTGCCATTGTCTACCTAAAGTTTCATGGAATGAACTTGTATATTTGGGGCCTAATTTTCTTACCTCGGTAGCTGTTCTTAGGTCTGAAAGTCCTTGATTCAGCAACCTTCTCAACTGCAATCTTATGTGCCCAGCACTAAAATAAGTTCATTTTGATTTTTAACATGTAAATATTTGAGTCTAAAACATGGGAGAGGAGCTTGTTATAATCCTATAGTATCACAGTTTCAGTTGAGCCTTTCTAGATGCAAGAATGCATAGAAGAAACACCCAGTCCATTGAAGAAGGGAATACAGACATGTGATTGGGCATGGTCACTGCAGATTTCTGTGGATCAGCATTGCAAAAGAGTTGAATGGAAATCCTGTAAATTTCCTTAAAATAAACAAGATATTTTGGGTAGCCATCTTCAGTGCTGAAGCATCCCATATTATTTTCCTCTTCCTGTTTGTTCCCTCGAAAAACTAAAAATTGGCTATCACAGGAATATTCAAAGACCTTTATACTTCTTTATTTCTTTTGATCTGTTTTATTCAACTCCATGTTTAACAGAAGCATTATAAATCTAACAGTTGAATCTGATTATGGTAATTAATTATTTTTAGAATTTCTTTTTTTATTTTATTTTTAAGTAATCTCTACACCCAATGTGGGGCTTGAACCCACAACCCTGAGATCAAGAGTCATATGCTCTTCTGGCTGAGTCTGCCAAGCAACCCCTATTTTTGTAATTTCTTAATGTCTGAATTCCATATTAGATTGTAAGCCCTTGAGAGCAAGGTTCACATGTCACATGTATATTCATATGTCATGTTCTCTTTCAGATTCAGAATAACCAATATATGATAGACTTGCAAAAAAATATTTGATGAATGACTGAAATAAATCATGGCTCCCTCACTTTCTTCCACTCCGTCCTCAGGTGAGTTACTTAATTTTCCTCATGTGTAAAGTGGGTAAAATTATATTCATAAGAAGTGAGATCATTTATTAACTTACAATAAGCTATAATATCCAACAGACCAGTCCAGTAATGAATACTTAGCACATGTGGTAGGCAGCCTTTCGTTGTAGATTACAATGATCCCTGCTTCCTGATTTATGCCCTGTGTAATCTCCTTACACTGGGTGTGGAGTGGACTTATTGACTAGCTTCTAACACACAGACGACATCAGAAATGATGAGATGTCTCTAACAAGATGAGGCTATTAAAAAAGAAGACCTGTGGCTTCACTCTTGGATTCTTTCTCTCTTGTCCTGCTGGATTGCTTACTCTGGGGGAAGCCAGCTACCATGTCATCAGGCAGCCCTGAGAATGAGTTCAGAAGTGTATCCTTTCCAAGTTGAGCCTGGAGGTGACTGTAGCCACAGCTAACACCTCCGTTTTAGCCTCCTGACAGACCCTGCGCCAAAATCACCCAAACAAGCTGCTTCTGCATTCTTTACTCACAGAAACTGTGAGATGAGAAATGCTTCTTGTTTCCAGCTGCAAAATTTGGGGGGGGGGGCGGTAATTTCTTTCATAGCCAAAATTATTAATACATCATAGTAATACCTGGAAGATAGCAAGTGTTCATTAATGGTAGCTCTTCCTTGACTGAGTCTAACAGGGTTTTGCATGTGTTTTCTTAGCATCCTATCACACTAAATTTAATGATAATGGTTACAGTTGCAATAAGGGAAGGTATCCAGGAAAAGACTGACTTCTCCTGATCTGTTATTTATAAACTATCTTTGCTCCAAAAGAGTCCATTAAAATGTATTTCATATGATATCTAGGATTTGCTTCAAAATAATGCAATGGGGGTAGAATGGTGAGTAAGTAGGAGTTTAGGTAAAACAAAATTGGACAAATGTTGAAATGGAGTGATTGCTACTGGGGGTTCTTTGTGTTCTCTATTTTTTATGGCTTTTTAAATTTTTTCATAATTAAAAAAAGTGGTTTTAAGTATTTCATGGAATCGTGAGTTTGGAGTAGAGGGAAACTTTAGAGATCATCTATTCTAATTAACTCATTTGATAGATGGGGAAATTAAGGTCCAGCAAAGTTTATTGATGTACCTAGAGTTTCCCAGTCTCAGCTTTAGTGATTTCATATTTGAGTTTGGAGGAGAAACTACTAAATTCTTAGCTCTTTTTTTCCCAGTCAGAGTAATTTAACTCTAGATTCTCTAGGGTAGCCTCCATAGCATGAAAATCTGAGCCTGATCTCCACTTTCTAATGTATAATCCACATATCGTACACTGGTAAGCTATTTGGTCCCAGCCCCTCACTCATCAATTTTTGAAAACATAGGATTTGAAGGCCTGGTGATTCATGCCTGCAGGCGCTATGTTATTCTTCTAGAAAAGAGTTTTAAGTAAGAATGACACCAACAAACACTAGATCTGCATTATTCATATATCTAAATGAGCCAGTGTGTCCTACTCTGCACAGGAAGCCTTAGCACACTCTCTTTATGCTCCACTCCAGTATCTTATCTGGCTGTGGACTCTGTCTCAGCATTATCAGAATGGCCTCATCTAGAGTCTTTTGGAGTTAGTCAGCATATTCTTTATCCTACTCTCTTTACTAGGCCTACATAGCTGGACCAGCAGTGGGAAGGACTGGCACAAGGCTCTTGGTGTTGAATCAAAGTAGAGTAAATGATCCTGAGAACAAATCACAAAGAAGAGTAGGGATTAGCAAAAACAGAGAAAGAAATAATGGGTAGAGAGGTTGACAGGAAGATAGCCTATATGAATATCTGAGACACAAGGCCTCTTTTCTTTTATTTCTCACATCAGAGCAAATTGTCCTCACCACAGATCAAGAAATATATGTATTCTAGGGGCACCTGGGTGGTGCAGTCAGTTAAGTGTCTGACTCTTGTTTTCGGCTCAGGTCATGATCTCAGGGTCTTGAGATCAAAGCCCTGTCTGGGGCTCCAATCTCTGCCTGAGATTCTCTCTCCTTCCTCTGCCCCTCCTGCTTGTGTGCTCTCTCTCTCAAATAAATAAATAAATCTTTTTTAAAAAAAGAAATTTTTGTATTCTCTATTTCAAAGATCATTTTTTTAAAAAATTTTATTAAGAAATCAAAAACAAGGGGCGCCTGGGTGGCTCAGTCGTTAAGCGGTTGCCTTCGGCTCAGGTCATGATCCCAGAGTCCTGGGATCGAGCCCCGCATCGGGCTCCTTGCTTGCCAGGAAGCCTGCTTCTCCCTCTCCCACTCCCCCTGCTTGTGTTCCCTCTCTCGCTGTGTCTCTCTCTGTCAAATAAATAAAATCTTTAAAAAAAAAAAAAATCAAAAACAATAAAATAGAAGCATCAACAAAAATAATAATATAATGAACTCTTCCTATGTTTATTGCCCAGCTTCAGCTCATAGTAAATCTTGCTCTCTCCCTCTCTCTCTGACAAATAAATAAATAAAATATATTTTTTAAAAGATTTTATTTATTTTTGCATGAGAGAGAGAGAGTACAATTAGGGGGAGGGGCAGAGGGAGAAGCAGACTTCCCGCTGAGCAGGGAGCCTTATGAGGGACTCAATCCCAGGACCCCAGGATCATGACCTGAGCCAAAGGCAGACACTTAACTGACTGAGCCACCCAGGTACCCAATAAATAAAATCTTTAAAAAAAAGAATCAAAGAATCAAAGACTGCTTAAAAATCTCAAGATTAATATTCAACTTCTGGCTTATATTTAATATGAGTTCAATAAGTGCAGTATTGTTTTACGTGCCCTGACAAAAAAATCACTGGGATCTGGTGCTAATACCCTTTACCACCTATTCAAATTTTCCCCTACTTTTATGGTTCCTCTCACACAGAAAAGATCAACTGAATACTAGTAGGTGTCTCTAAGAAGAATCCATAGAAACCAGAATAATTTCAACCCCTTTTTGTTGTTCACTCCCCAATTTACCTCTCTAGACCCAAATTTCCCTGAGCTATGGACTCAACCATCAAACTCTACCTCCAATTCTAGATGACATCTAACATTTTACATGTTCAAAACATAGCTCTTAATTCCTTCCCTGCACTATATCTCCCCCCCAAAAAACTATTCCTTTTGAAGCTACCTCATTTCATTATTTGGTGCCACCATCTTCTCTATCTTGCCAGATGATGTCCTCTTCCAGCCCCAGATCCAAAGATGGATCACATGAACTAGGGGTTAGGGAGGAGGTCATTTGGCAAGACAGAGGAGAAACGGAGCAGGGGTCGGCATTGGGAGAACTGTCCAGCACTCTCAGAGGCCACTCCTGGGAAGCCACAAAAGGGCCAATGTCTACAGACTATTGATGGCCATTTAGTGGGGCACAAGAGACAGTTATGTACAGTCAAATGAAGCAGTCATCTCAGCTGTGTGTCCCACCGTTGAGGCGTAGAGTCCTTCCATTGGCATCCGCCTGCATAGAGCTGTGGCTCTTGACTACAAGAATGTAAGCCTGTATCCCGAGACTTGAACACCTAACCACGTTGTGCCTGTAAACAACTGCTCTTTTTTAGTTTTCCAGGATACAGAACAGGGTGACCTTGACACCCAGAAAGGCATTAGTGGTATAGAAAGGAAAGCTTTGGAGGGACTGGGTAGAAGTGTATTAGATAAGCTGTTTTCAGGCATGGCTTACAATGCTGTTGACCATGAATTCAATGTTAAGAAATCAATGATATATATTAAATAAGGTTTCTTTAAACAGAAACACATAAAACAAGGTTATGTGTTGATTAGTTGAAGCGAATGTGAACAAAGGCTCTCAGGAAACTATTTCTGCTAGGAGAAGTGCTTAGTGTTTGCTAATTCAATGTCCCCTGCCTACCCTATTTAAAACAACACCCACATATGCTCCTGGGTGGCTCAGTCGTTAAGCGTCTGCCTCCGGCTCAGGTCATGATCCCAGGGTCCTGGGATGGAGCCCCGCATCGGGCTCCCTGCTCAGTGGGAAGCCTGCTTCTCCCTCTCCCACTCCCCCTGCTCATGTTCCCTCTCTTGCTATGGCTCTCTCTTTCAAATAAATAAATAAATAAATAAAATCTTAAAAAAAAAAACAAAACACCCACATTATATCATCTTGCCCTGTGTTAAATTTTCCCCATCCTCTGGTCACTGACATTTCTTGTCTATTTAGGTGTTTGCTCTCAGCATGTAAATTCCATAAGGGCAGGAACTTTAGTTTATTCACTACTATATCCCTGGGACCCAGAACAGTAGTAAATATTGTTGGTGAATCAATCAAATAATTAAGCAGCCCATGAGGAGTCTGTTCTCTCCACCGCTTTTCAGCCTCCATGTTTCTGGTCATTGTTCCATCCCAGGGATTACTGAAATCCTAGGACAGGTAAACCCCAGCTAGCTCTGCCTCTCCAATCCTACACATATGCCTGAGCATGTCTGAAACATCTGGAACTCTCATCTGTATTTCTTCCCTGTGCAGTCTACATGAGAAAGTTCTTTGAGTTGGGTCCAGAGCATTAAATACGGGTTGTGAATAATTCTATGCTAGCAATAACCATTAACTGACAATGCCTAAAAGAGAACAAAGCAAGTTACCAAATCCTGTCTTAACTGACTCGAATGACATGTTAATTCTCAACCTAATGATTTATTTACTGGTGCCCACTGCCTTCATTAAAATTATTAGAGCATTTTCTTTTGAGCTTGTCAAAGGGAAAATTGTATTTGTGTTTACTTTAGTCACCAAAGTTAATTGCTATTTTAATACTCTTTTGATGTGCTAATAGCTCCTAATGAGGATCATCAATTAGAAAACTAAAAGGAGAAGGCAGGTTTCTGCAGAAAATTTGAATCTATTCCCACTCCCCTAAACTCCATTTCCTGGGACTTACTACTCATTTCACCTAGATTTCTACAGTTAAATCAAACTCGGTCAAACCATATTCATTGGGAAAGAATCTAGCAGTTAGGCTTTTGGATCCTTGTTTACTCCATAAGCAAGTTCTTTCATGTCCCTGAGCCTCTTTCCTCCAGCATAAAATATTTATCTTGCAGAGTCGTTTAAGATTAATCATCATTTGCAGCAAGCATTTATCAAGCACCTACTATAGGCCAGTCACCATGCTAGGTACTTAATCTTCACTGTCTACTACTCTGCCCTATTGGGGAATTGTCATTATAGTTTCCCGTGAGATAATGTATAGTGACTGGCACATACTCAGACAGGGGTTGTCATACTACAGCCCTTGGCCAAATCTACCCTGATGCCTGTTTTTGTAAATTTTTATTGGAACACAGACATGCCCATTTGTTTACTATTGTCTATGGCTATTTTTGCACTAAAATGGCAGAATTGAAGAGTTATGACAGAGACAATATGGCCCACAAAGATAAAAGTATTTGCTATCTGATACTTTATATATATATAAAAAAAGTTGCCAACTCTTAAACTAGGAGACCAACAAAAGTTAATTTGATTTACTTTTCCCTCCAAACAGGAGACCAGAAAAAAAAAAAAACCACACAAAAAAAAAACAAACACAGACAAGCAGGGATAGAGAATGGGTCACCAATGACTAGAGTCCCAAAGGATCAAAGATTTTTACCAAAAAAAAGGGGGGGAAGAATAGAGGTGAATGACCCTAATTTGTGACTTCCAGATACATTGCCTTTTGCAGAATGAGCAGCCTCCAGTATGGAAAGTGGCAAGCAATGTGCTTATGGACGAATTAGAAGTTAGTTATGAGTCCCCAGGGGAGAGTCAGGTGGAAGGTGTTCAATGATTAGGTTAAGGATGTGGAGGAGAAATCTGTTTATCATGGAAAATCTCAGGAGGCAGAGTGGAAAGCTTTGTAAAGGAAGAGTGAAAGCAGTGGGGGCTCCAGAATGTCTATAACCAAGGGACTTAGGGGTGTCACTGGTTGAAAGAATGTCACTTATCCATACCAAGAACGGGTAAAGGGAGCTGAAGGAGATCATTGGAGATCTGGAGCTGCTCCCTAATGTCCCATTGGCATTTCCCACTAGTGGGAGGTCAGGAATGGGAAAAGGAAGCAAAAGTATAAGCGGCACAAAAAGGCATGACAAAAAGGACTTATATTTTGAACAGTGACTGAAGATGATGACGGAAATGATAAACGTGGTAGAATAACCTGGCTTCAGGATTTCAAAAGGATTCTTCTCATAAACTTGCTTTACCTTGGGTAGAAGCCCAGGTCCTGGTAGAATCAGTGGCCTGGGGACGCTGATGGTCTGACCTGTAAATTTTGTAGGCCTGAAGTGACCAGGTCTTACACGATCAGTGCTTTAACTGTAGGTATCCAGCAGTTCTGTCAATGAATTTGTTTTCATTCTTTAAGCCTACTGGAATTATGGCAATCAGTAAGCCATCGTGCAGAAAGGTAAGTTGAAATAACCCAATGGTTAAAAAGAAAAAAGAAAAGAGGGGCACCTGGGTGGCTCAGTCGTTAAGTGTCTGCCTTCAGCTCAGGTCATAGTCCCAGGGTCCTGGGATCGAGTCCCACATCGGGCTCCCTGCTTAACAGGAAGTCTGCTTCTCCCTCTCCTGCTCCCTCTGCTTGTGCTCTCAATCTCTCTCTCTCTCTCTCAAATAAATAAATAAAATCTTAAAAAAAAAGAAAAGATAGTGAAACCATACTATCAGAAGTTCTTAGTCCTGTTTTTTGATATGCTTTTGCTTTCTTGCTTTTTTTTTTCTTTCCAAGGTAACACCATCTTTTACAATACTTTTGTAGTTGTAGGAAAGTCATATAAAAGGACTGTGATTTCTGGAAAGTTAAAAAAACAAACAAAACAAGCAACTACCTCTAGTGTTGTTTCAGGGGAGTTCTGACTCTAATGTATACTCTCCTTTCACCTCAACTAGATTTTTTATCGTTCAGTGTTCATGAGCCATTTTCACTACGTGTTTTGCAAGTCATGGCATCTCCAGAATTTTTAAGCAGAGTAGTAACTTGTTTAATATCCACTTTTTAATATCCAGAGAGTCAGTATCTTAGGGTAACTTTTCTGAAGATTCCATCCCATTCTGGGGCAAAACTCAGAAGCTTTTTTAAGTTTACCTGTTTGGATTCAGTTCAATGACTTTTTTTTTTTTTTACCTTTGATCCTAATATTCTTCAGCTCTTTCATTTTTTAAACATATAAAAGTTATTTTAGAGCTGGACTTATCGACTGGTTTGCTCAGAAGGCAGCTAAAATCAAAGTAGTATTAGTAATGTTGTCCTGGTATGTGGAAAACAAGTTTTTTTGAGCTGACATGTTAGAAAAGCATTTTGGTTTCAGAGAAAGTCCACAATTATTTATATAACTCAGCCAGAAAACATACCTAAATTACAATTCATATTTTTTTATTAACATATAATGTATTATTTGTTTCAGAGGTACAGATCTGTGATTCAACAGTCTTACACAATTCACAGCACTCACCACAGCACATACCCTCCCCAATGTCCATCATCTAGCCACCGCATCCCTCCCACCCCCCACCACTCCAGCAACCCTCAGTTTGTTTCCTGAGATTAAGAGTCTCTTATGGTTTGTCTCCCTCTCTTGTTTCATCTTGTTTCATTTTTCCCTCTCTTCCCCTATGATCCTCTGTCTTGTTTCTTAAATTCCTCATATCAGTGAGATCATATGATACTCGTCTTTCTCTAATTTACTTATTTTGCTTAGCATAATACCCTCCATTCCATCTACATCATTGCAAATGGCAAGATTTCATTTTTTTGATGGCTGCATAATATTCCATTGTTTATATATCACCTCTTCTTTTTTTTTTTAAGATTTTATTTATTTATTTGACAGAGAGAGACACAGCGAGAGAGGGAACACAAGCAGGGGGAGTGGGAGAGGGAGAAGCAGGCTTCCTGCGGAGCAGGGAGCCTGATGTGGGGCTCAATCCCAGGACCCTGGGATCACGACCTGAGCCGAAGGCAGATGTTTGACGACTGAGCCACCCAGGCACCCCTATGTCACCTCTTCTTTATCCATTCATCTGTCAGTGGACATCTAGGCTCTTTCCATAGTTCGGCTGTTGTGGACATTGCTGCTATAAACATTGGGGTGCATGTGCCCCATTGGATCACTACATTTGTATCTTTGGGGTAGTAGTGCAATTGCTGGGTCATAGGATAACTCTATTTTCAACTTTTTGAGGAACCTCCATACTGTTTTCCAGAGTGGCTCCACCAGCTACAATTCATATTAAGTAAAGGAAAGGCAAAGGGCCGATACTTTTTCACTCATTCATTGAGTATTTATTGAATATCTACTAGGTGCCTACATTGTTCTAGGCACTAGGGTTGGAGCAAGAACAAAACAGATGAAAATTCCTGCCTTTGGGAAGCTTATATTGTAGTGAGGGAAAACAGGCAATAAACAAAATAAATAGGAGGGGCGCCTGGGTGGCTCAGTCAGTTAAGCGTCTGCCTTCAGCTCAGGTCATGATCCCAGCGTCCTGGGATTGAGCCCCCAAGGGCAACGGACTCCATGCTCAGCGGGGAGCCTGCTTGTCCCTCTGCCTGCCGCTCCCCCCGCTTGTGCTCTTTCTCTTTCTGATAAATAAATAAATAAATATTAAAAAAATAAATAAATAGGAAAATATATAATATGGTAAAAAGTGATAAATACAAGAAAAAAAATTATGCTGGGAAGGGGAATGGGGGCTTTTGCCAATGAGCTATTTGCAATTCTAGTCAGGACTCCAGTTAGCTTTGAACACTCTTGATTTCTTCAGAATGCTTTGGAGCTTACAGACACTTAACTAGAAGCTTGAAGCGTGTTCCAAGAGACAGGAATTGGGACTGGTGGTAGCTTGCCCACTTATCTGATTACTTCAGGCCTTATGCAGAGCCAGAGCATTATTCCACACACAGCCTTCCCTATGTTCTGCACCTCCTCTACCACTTCTCCCCTGCCAGTTGTTTTTTATTTATGCATTTAAAGTGAAAAGAGGGGGCAAAAGGCATTAGAAATCCTTTTGCTTATATTTTGAGTCTGATGCCTTTCTTTGGCTTTTTAATTAATTACATATATATCAAAACTGTAAAATTTTAAAATTAGCATACAGTAGGGCGCCTGGGTGGCTCAGTTGGTTAAGCGACTGCCTTCGGCTCAGGTCATGATCCTGGAATCCTGGGATCGAGTCCCGCATCGGGCTCCCTGCTCAGCAGGGAGTCTGCTTCTCCCTCTGACACTCCTCCCTCTCATGCTCTCTGTCTCTCATTCTCTCTCTCTCAAAAAAAAAAAAAAAAAAAAAAAAATCTTAAAAAAAAATAAATAAATAAATAAAATAAAATAAAATTAGCATACAGTATTATATTAGTTTCAGGTGCACAATATAGTGACTCAACAATGCTATGCATTACTCAGTGCTCATTATAATAAGTGCCCTCCTTAATCCCTTTCACGTATTTCACCCATCCCCCCACCCACCTCCCCTCTGGTAACCATCAGTTTGTTCTCTATAGTTAAGAGTCTGGTTTTTTTGTTTGTCTCTTCCTTTTCTTTGTTCGTTTGTTTTGTTTCTTAAATTCCACATGGGAGTGAAATCGTATAGTATTTGCCTTTCTCTGACTTATTTCACTTAGCATTATGCCCTCTAGATCCATCCATGTCATTGCCAAGACTTCATTATTTTTTATGGCTGAGTCATATTCCTGTGTGTGTGTGTGTGTGTGTACCACATCTTACTTAACCATTCATCTATTGATGGACACTTGGGTTGCTTCCATAATTTGGCTATTGTAAATAATGCTGCAATAAACACAGGGGTGGCTGCATCAATTTACATTCCCACCAAGAATACACGAGTGTTTCCTTTTTCCCCACATCATTGCCAACACTGGTTGTTTCTTATGTTGTTGATTTTAGCCATTCTGACAGGTGTAAGGTGATAGCTCATTGTGGTTTTGATTTGCATTTCCCTGATGATGAGTGATATTGAGCATCTTTTCATGTGTCTGTTGGCCATCTGTATGTCTTCTTTGGAGAAATATCTGTTCATGTCTTCTGCCCTTTTTAAAATTGGATTATTTGTTTTCTTGGTGTTGAGTTATGTAAGTTTTTTATATATTTTGGATACTAACCCTTTATCATAGATGTCATTTACAAATATCTTCTCCTATTCAGTAGGTTGTGTTTTAGTTTTATTGATGGTTTCCTTTGCTGTGCAGAAACTTTTTATTTTTATAAAGTCCCAATAGTTTAATTTTGCTTTTGTTTTCCCTGCTCAGGAAACATATCTAGAAAAATGTTGTTATGGCTGTTGTCAGAGAAATTACTGCCTGTGCTATCTTCTAGGATTTTTATGGCTTCAGGTCTCACACTTAGGTCTTTAACCCATTTTGAGTTTATTTTTCTGTATGGTATAAGAAAGTGGTCCGGTTTCACTCTTTTGCATGTAGTTGTCCAAGTCTGGTGCATTTTTTAAAAAATGTAAATTCTAAAAAAATTTAAGGTGCACCTGGGTGGCTCAGTCAGTTAAGTGTCTGCCTTCAGCTCAGGTCCTGATCCAGGGTCCTGGGATCCAGTCCCGCATCAGGTTCCCTGCTCAGTGGGGAGTCTGCTTATTCCTCTCCCTTTGCTTCCCCCCGCTTGCTCTCCCTCTCTCCCTCTCTCTCACACAATTAAATAAATAAAATCTTTTTTAAAAAAGACTATTTCATCGTAGTAAATAAAATTTTAAAATTTTAAAATAAATGAATAAAAATGTAAATGCTAATGAGTTCTAGAAATGGAAAGCACATGAAAGCAAAATTCCCATAGCTTTTGCTATTGCAGATAAACTGGTGATTGAATCCACCTTAGAATTTCTTTCCGTTTGAAATATGGCACAGTACCCTGGACAGCACTGAGTCAACGGTTTGGGGTTTGGGGTACCAGGTATACCGCTGCCTACCTGTGCAATATGAGCAGGTCGTGTACCTTTCTAGGCATCAGATCTTCATCTGAGGAACTCTAAAATGCTGTGATTCTTCTTCTTGGTAATCAGTTCAAGTCATTAGTTACATAAGCCTAAATGAAATAAAACTTCCCTTTTTTTTTCAGGAAGTAAATATATGTGGCTAAGATGATTAACCAAGTTTTGTGGATAAGTTAAGTAGAACACGGATCTTATGACCAATTTACATGACTCTTTGATCCCCATGAATGTTTTTTTATTAGGAATATGTATCAAATTATTTGCATATATTTATATTTTACACCAAAGTGGATTTTAAAATATAGAAAAGATTAATTTGCATAAACTAATCTCAACTTTGAAATTTGAATGGCTTTAGAAAACTAGAATATTAAGATCAATTTAGGGCAACGTTTTTTTGGAACATAACATTGTGTTGCTTTATATATGAATAAAAACTTGATAAATAATGATAATTAAAATCATTGCCAGAAGGTTTGATAAGTGCATTATATATATTAACTCAGTTGAAACTTAGAAGAACCTCATTGAGGTAGATATTATTATCTCCTCCATTTTATAGATCAATGATCTGGAATTCAGAGGGAATAAATAGCTTGCTCAAGCCCACGGAGACCTTGAGCCTAAATTTGAGCCTGGGGCCTATCTGACTCTGGAGCCTTGGATCATTATCAGTATTGCTCTCTTAAGGAAGAACATTTTCATATGCAGTAACTGAACACTGGTTGAAGACAGTGCCAAGAGAAGATTAGGGGAGAGTGTACCGCGTTTTGTGTGACAGCAGAGATTTTGAGCAGATCCAGTGACCCTCAATTACCCGAAGTTTGTACACCCAGAGCTGCCATTTCCTATTTGAATTAAAAATATTATTTATTGTAGGGGAACCTGGGTGGCTCAGTCAGCTAAGCATCTGACTCTTGATCTCAGCTCAGGTCTGGATCTCAGGGTCGTGAGTTCAAGCCCCACATTGGGCTCCACACTGGGCATGGAGCCTATGTTAAAACATATATATATATATATATAGTTTATTGTAATTTCTATAACAACTGAATATTCATTAATCCTGACAAATGTGTTTTTACACACAAGAGAATCATCAATATATCCTTCTGATCACAGAAAATAATTTATTATAAACCTATTCAAGTAAAACATGCAAATGTTATCAAAAAAACCTAAAATTCAACCATATTTAACATAGATTTTTGCCTTTACAACAGTAGCCAAGGGTATTATACCTAAAGTACCTTTGATAATATTATTCTAATTTACTTCATTTGGATTTATGTATCACTCAGTATTTTGGTATATAAAGATAGTTATTGGGGCACCTGGCGGCTCAGTTGGTTAAGCATCTGACTCTTGATCTCAGCTCAGATCTTGATCTCAGGGTGATGAGTTTAAGCCCCAAATTGGGCTCCATGCTGGGAGTGGAGCCTACTTAAAAATAAATAAATAAAAAGATATTTATCTTTTCTCTTATAGATCATTCTAAATCTTTTCTCTTGTAGGTCATTATTAATAGCAGTTGTGGGGTGCCTGGCTGGCTCAGTCAGTGGAGCATGTGACTCTTGATCTCAGGGTTGTGACTTCAAGCCCCACATTGGGTGTAGAGATTACTTAAAAGTAAAATCTTTAAAAAAAAAAATAGCAGTTTGTTAGCTCCAGGTTATTGAATACAGACAAAGATCATAACATTGCATAAAATAGTCTATAATTAAAATTTTAACTAAGTTGGTTTCAGTGAGCCTAAGAAGTATTCCCTACCCCAAGTAAATTTCAAGTAATATACTGAATAACTTCCAATTAATAGTAACTCAGAATTCAAAATTATAATATGTTGGCAAATATTGACATTCCCTCAACTTGGACTTTTAAGTAAGGAAATATTTTTTAGACATTGACTACAGTATATAGAAGGAAATTGTCAATAAATATATCTGCTTTCTTAATGTCAGTGGATCACATTAGTGATCCAAATCAAATACAAATACAAAGCATTAACCCTGGACACACAGTTTTTGACCGACGTTTAAGCAAATCACTTAAATTGGCACAACTGGACCAAAGGGAAGGGTTTGGGAGGAAACATGCTCTCCGGCTGTTGGAAGCCATCTTGCTATAATGAGGGAAGCCATTCAACTGTCTGAAGATAAAGCCAAGTTACCTGGGAGAAGATTGGAGAAAATCACAGGGAATTGGAGCCGGAATATGACTGAATTAAACCTAAGGCTCTGGACTTACATTTCTGTGAGCCGGTAAAATTCCTTATATTTTAAAGCCATTTGAGATAAGTTTCCGACTCTTGCTGTTAAAAGCATCTTAAAGGAATTCTTGACATATTAGAGATCTTTGTTACTTTTCCATTATATGTTTTGTAAAAATTCTCCCTTCAGACCATATATTGTCTTTTATTTATCAGACATTAAAATCTATTTAGGGGCGCCTGGGTGGCTCAGTCGTTAAGCGTCTGCCTTCGGCTCAAGTCCTGATCCCAGGGTCCTGGGATCGAGTCCCACATCGGGCTCCCTGCTCCGCGGGAAGCCTGCTTCTCCCTCTCCCACTCCCCCTGCTTGTGTCCCTTCTTCACTCTCTCTTTGTCAAATAAATAAATAAAATCTTTAAAAAAAAATAAAAATAAAAAAATAAAATCTATTTAAAGTTATAAAGATTAAAACAGGTGTGGTATCAGTGTTCAACTAGAAAGACATATTTAACTTAGAGATGGATTCAAGGATACAAAATAATTTACAATAAGATAAAATTGGGGAAAGATGGATTTCTATTAGTATTGCTTTGTGACTCATACCACAACAAAATAAACTGTAATTGGTTAAAGGCGTGAATGACAAATAGTAAAACCATAAAAATGTTACAGTAAAAAATTTTAAAATAGGGTGCCTGGGTGGCTCAGATGGTTAAGCGTCTGCCTTCGGCTCAGGTCATGATCCCAGGGTCCTGGGATCGAGTCCCGTATCAGGCTCCCTGCTCAGCGGGGAGCCTGCCTCTCTCTCTCTCTCTGTCTCTTATGAATAAATAAATAAAATCTTTAAAAAAAATTTTTTTAAATAATTATGTAATCTTGACACAAGAAAGATCTTTCTAGGCTTCATGCCAAAGGTAGGAAATATACAAGAGAAGATATGGTTACACAAAAATTAAAATGTGTTCCTTTTTTTTTCTTGATTAGCATTTTTCTTTTTTTTAATCTTTTTTTTTTTTTTAAGTAGCCTCCATGCCCAATGTGGGGCTTGAACTCACAACCCCAAGATGAGATCACAAGTTGGATGCTCTATTGACTGAGCGAGTCAGGTGACCCTGATTAGCAGTTTTCTTTTTTTTTCTGATTAGCAGTTTCCAACTGTGAAAGTAATACATATTTATTATGTATTTATTATGTATAAAAATGTCAAACAATACAGAGTTGTATAAAATAAATAATTAGTATGCCCTTCTTTTCTTCAATCCCTCACTCTATAGCTAACCACTTTTAATAGTTTGTATTAAATATTGCTGGGCTTTTCTCAGGACATACATACACATATAATGTGCATACCTAAATATATAACTTTTTCAAAATAAGAGTCCTTCTAAGTGATATTTTGCATGTAGTCTTTCTCCCTCAAAAGCATATCATGGACATCTTTCCTTGTCAACACACAAAGAGCTACTTTACTCTTTCTGACATCTGCCTTGCATATTCTAGTACATTAATGAACGTTAATGTATTGAATTAATCACTTATTAAAGTATATTCTGGATTTTTCCAGTTTGGGAGATTTTATTACAGAGAAAGTTATAACAAATATATGAAGGTTTGCTTTTGTTAATATACATGAATGGCTCTTTTTTTTTTTTTTAAGATTTTATTTATTTATTTTGACAGAGAGAGAGACACAGCGAGAGAGGGAACACAAGCAGGGGGAGTGGGAGAGGGAGAAGCAGGCTTCCCGCGGAGCAGGGAGCCCGATGTGGGGCTCGATCCCAGGACCCTGGGATCATGACCTGAGCTGAAGGCAGACGCTTAACGACTGAGCCACCCAGGCGCCCCCATGAATGGTTCTTTCAAATCAATTGTGTTCCAAATAAAAACACAAAGGGCACACATTTAGATAAGAAATGACATAAAATATGATATTTACATGGGAAAAATAGACAAAAACAAGAAGGACGATTCAGATGAAATACACACGGCAAACAAATATAAGCAAATATCTGACAAATAAATATTTGCATTTACTAGTAATAGGGAAAAAAGAAAATGAGATACTGCTTTTCATCCAGCAGATGAACAAAGAGAGGGGGGGAAAAGAATGAAAAAAGAGGAAGTGTGGTGGTGAGGAAAAGGCGTTTTATAAACTAACAAGTATTCATTCGTATGTACTTTCAACAGGACAGTTAATTAATGCCTTTTAATCCAATGAGGCCATTTGCAGAAATTTTAACTAAAAATTAACTAAGTCTACATCTTTTTTTTTTTTAACTAAAGCTACATCTTAATTACATTTTAGTTAAGGCCATTACAGGAATGTTTAAATCCTATAGTGAGACATAATTTAAAATAGCAAATATTCAACAACTAAACTGTGGAACATCTATCTATGAGGTGGACTGCAACACATCATATTAAGAATGATGTTGGGGGCGCCTGGGTGGCTCAGTTGGTTAAGCGACTGCCTTCGGCTCGGGTCATGATCCTGGAGTCCCGGGATCGAGTCCCGCATCGGGCTCCCTGCTCAGCAGGGAGTCTGCTTCCTCCTCTGACCCTCTTCCCTCTCGTGCTCTCTATCTCTCATTCTCTCTCTCTCAAATAAATAAATAAAATCTTAAAAAAAAAAAAAAGAATGATGTTGTTGAAAAATATATTTTTATATGGAAAAGTTCAGGCTAAAAACCAGTGTGCACAGACGATTGCTTTTTAAATTAGTGTGAATATCCGTACGCATACACATATATAGAAAAACACTGCCACCTCACATGACGGTGAGGTCATGGGGAATTTGTTTCCTTCAGTCTGCTTAACTGTATTTCCAATGAACACATATTACAATCATTTAATAAAAGCTATACAATGTTGAAATGAAGAGTGTGCTTTGGTATAAGTTAAAATGTAAGACTTCCTATGAGGAGGAGACTGTGCAGGAACCAAAAGCAAACAGAACAGCTGGATTTCTATTGGTAAGGGAGGTGTGCTCTCTTTTTAAGAGAATAGCAAATGACTCCCTGTGGATTTGGAATTCACTCTGTCAGTGTAAGGATGTGTCTTTGTGACTATCATCTCTTTATTCTTAAGCCAAGTGGAAAGAGAACAAAGCGGTCAGAAGAAACTGATAAGGACCTTTAACTGATCTGGGGAGTAGGGGGAATTAAGAAAACCAAACCTCAATTAACTCTTAAAGTAATTTTGTGTAGCAAGAGAGTCTGGACTCCGTGAAGCCGGAGGAAAAATCTCATTGAGCTCTTGTTACCAGTGGAATTTTGAAACTAGATGGGGGGACTATCCTTGGTGGAATTTCAAGACTGAAGTGTGGGGACTATCCTTGGCGGGAGACCTTCTAACAGACTTATATTCAGGGTCAGTTAGAGAGAAGCCTTCCTACTCCATCCGGGAATAAAACCAAAATGTGATATATTTTGAAAGGTGGTAAAACTATTATATTTAGCCCGTGTATGTTTTCAATAAAATCTTGCGTGACGGGGTTATCATCTGAACATAGTGTTAAGCAATAGCCCTGTATGTGTTTTCATATTAGACAGAAGAGGAACTTAAAAATGTGATAATCTATCTCTTGGTTAACCATTACTGTTCCTCAAGTCCAGTCGTTTGGACAACAAAACATTAGTCAAGATAACACCAAACATAATTTACAGCTATGAAACCCAAACAAACAAAAAATGACCAGAATGCTGAATTTGAAACCTAAAGCACTTACAGTGGGAACATCAAATCCAGCAAAGCTATTAAGCACGTGATTAACGGGCAAGTGGCTTTTACAAGATTGACCTATTATTTTTAGATTTTCAGCAATAGTTTGCTAGAGCATACAAATGGTGATTTCTCTGTTTGATAAACCTACAAGTGATGACCTCTTTCAAGTGAGTCACACAACCTTTTCTATCTACAAGCATCACAACTGAAAATTCTGAGATCATTCTCAATATAACAATTTAAACAAATATAAGGTATACTAATTTATTTACTTAATATAGTTTGGTAAATGGGGTGCCGGGGTGGCTCAGTCTGTTGGGTGTCTGCCTTCGGCTCAGGTCATGATCTCAGGGTCCTGGGATTGAACCCCTGGGTCGGGCTCCCTGCTGAGCAGGGAGTCTGCTTCTCCCTCTCCTTCTTGCCCCTTCCCCTCCACTCATGCTCTCTCTCTCTCTCAAATAAATAAATAAAATATTTTAAAAATATATTGTTTGCTAAATCCCGATACTGGCTGATTTAATCCATAACATACCATATAGTTAGGTATCAAGGTTGGCTGCCAGATATGGACCTTCGGGCTTGGGAGTGATGAAGTGACCTTGTCTCCCTCCAAACCCGCCAGATCTGCTCATGTAGGCAACTGTTTACATTTTTAGTCCTCTTTAGAAAAATATACAGAAGCTAACTATTTGACACCAGCCTTCCTGTACTTTCCTTGTATTCTGAATTTTACTGTTGGCCTTTTCTGCCTCGACACTGTGATTTGTGAGTTGGGCTTTGGACTCCGATTTTAGTTTATTTGGTTTCTCATATCTTGGATCCTACCTCTGGCATGTTTTTTCACTTTTGTTCCATCCTGAGCTTGTCTCTCAATTCAAATTCCTGAACTTGACACCCCCAAGCTCCACCTCCACATCTCTTTTTTTTTTTTAATTTTATTTATTTATTTATTTATTCGAGACACAGATATACAGAGAGAGAGAGAACATGAGCAGGGGGAGAAGCAGAGGGAGGGGGAGAAGCAGGATCCCCGCTGAGCAAGGAGCCCGATGCGGGGCTCAATCCCAGGACCCTGGGATCATGACCTGAGCCGAAGGCAGACGCTTAACCAGCTGAGCCACGCAGGTGCCCCCACCTACACACCTCTTAAATGGAGATACTGTTTCCCTAAGTCTTGGAGACTAAAACCAACAGGGAAATATTAGCTCAGCTAGAAAAGCATCTTTCTTAGTTTCTAGATAGGATCTCTTCTTTGGTAGAGGGTCCTCACATAAAAACCAAAATTTGTTAATCCAAAAAACCTGGTGCAAGAGTTACCTGTTTGCACAGGCTTTTCCCCCAAGGGGACAAGAAGAACCTGCTAGACTAGTTGCCATCACTCAATTAGAAAAGACATTCATGTGATACACACTTGAAACCTGTCTTTCATTTAACTCTCATCTCCTCATTTACCCCCCAGATACAGACACACTGGCCTGCCCAGCTTTGTCTGGTTTGTGGATAGTTTACCAGGAGGAACTAAGGTTTCCTGGCGCTCCAGTTCTGTTCTGGTGTCATTTCACTGTTCAAACTCTTCTGATTCTGCCACCACCCATCAGTCTGGGAAAATGTATATCTGTGAGCTTGTAAATGCATGAGGCATCAGGCATATGCTTACTTTGCATGAATTTGGCTGAATGCTCTTATCTTATTCTGAGTATATGAACTTGATGCCAGTTTGTTTAAATTACACTGTGAGATTACTAATACTCTTCTCATGGCCCTAGAGCTCTTTGGGTTACTTAATAGCTGAATAGTGTCTGAGGAGCATCATTATAATGCGATCTTTTTTTTTTTAAGATTTTATTTATTTATTTGAGGGAGAAAGAATGAGAGACAGCACATGAGACCGGGGAGGGTGAGAGGGAGAAGCAGACTCCCTGCTGAGCAGGGAGCCCGATGCGGGACTCGATTCCGGGACTCCAGGATCATGACCTGAACTGAAGGCAGACGCTTAACCAACTGAGCTGCCCAGGCACCCATAATGCGATCTTTTTGTAAATACAGTGTTTTGTTGGTACAATTTGAGAAAACCTTAATCCCAAGTAAGTTTCCCACCAGCCTGTCACAATACCTGAAATTCCACTATTAGGGACTCATATCTTTACATCTTGAAAGGAACTCAAGACACCTAATAGTGTATTCTTATGTGAGTGTATGTCTGTGTGTGCCTGCTTATTTCAAAATGTTAACAATTATCCAGAGATAGTGGGATTATTATTTTAATTTTCTTCATATGTTTCCCTATTTTCAAAAAATTCTACAATGAATACATACACTTTTCTTATCAGAAAAAAGGTGCTTAAAATTTTTATACACTCAAGAATGGTAAATTTAAAGAGATTCTGAGCAAGTAGTACCTTACTGAATATATATTTCTCAAACTTTTTACCCTAATGCCAGGTCTCCAGAAGCCAGAAGCCTTCAGAAATAGGTATAAGATCCCAAAAGGAAGTAAATCCTCATATTGATAATGTTTTGTTCTTAAGCAGAACAAATATTCACATATTAATATAACACATTCTTTTGTACTCATTATTACACTAAAATTTTTTTTATTTTTTATTTTTTATTTTTTTAAAAGATTTTATTTATTTATTTGACAGAGAGAGACACAGCGAGAGAGGGAACACAAGCAGGGGGAGTGGGAGAGGGAGAAGCAGACTCCCGGCTGAGCAGGGAGCCCAATGCGGGGCTCGATCCCAGGACCCTGGGATCATGACCTGAGCCGAAGGCAGACGCTTAACGCCTGACCCACCCAGGCGCCCCTAAAAATTTGTTTTAAAGTAAAAAAGAAAATCCTGAGGGGATCCTGTGTGGCTCAGTTGGTTAAGCTTCTGATTCTTGATTTTGGCCCAGGTCATGATCTGAGGGTCGTAAAATGGAGCCCTGGGTGGGGCTCCATGCTCAGCACAGAGTCTGCTTGAGATTCTCTCTCTCCCTCCCTCTCCTTCTGCCCCTCCCCCAGCTCGATTGCACATGCTGGCTCACTCTCTCTCTCTCTCAAATAAATAAATAAAATCTTTTAAAAAAAGAAAATCCTGAAAGGGCTAAAGGTAAACTTCTTTTTTCCCAGTATTGCCCAGGCCTGCACGGCAGGATTTGTGCAGAGGAACTTCTTTATAGATAATGTGGCTATATAAGAAGCATTTCTAAAAATAGTTTAGGAAAACTAGAATGTGTAAGACATTACACGTTACACCTAATATGGACATTACCCACATTAGGCTAAATTAGACCCACATTAGGCTAAATTAGACCCACATTAGGCTAAAGTTTACCCACATTTTATGGTAAAGTTTGTTTATTTAAAAAATTTTTTTGTTCTCTGCCAGTCCCTGGTGATAGTTTAAACTATTGAAATTCTACTGAAAATAAGTTATGATGATAAGCATCATGTGATACCTACTCACATCATATTTGTGCTCCTTTTCAATGTCAGGTAAATTTGGGGTTTTTTTGTTTGTTTCTTTTTAAGATTTTATTTATTTAACAGAGAGAGAGAGAGAGAGAGTGCTCGAAAGAGCACACGGAGAAACGGCAGAGGGAGAGGGAGAAGCAGACTCCCCGCTGAGCAAGGAGCCTGATGTGGGGCTCCATCCCAGGACGCCAGGATCATGACCTGAGCTGAAGGCAGACACTTAACCGACTGAGCCACGCAGGCGCCCTCACCTTCTCTTTTTATTGTGTCTGTATGAGATTATGGATGCTAACTGAGTTTATTGCAGTGATCATTTCACAATATATGTAAGTCAAACCCCCTTCTGCTGTACACCTTAAATTTATATAGTAATGTATGTCAATTGTATCTTAAAAAAACTGGAGAAAAATTAATCAATGGATATAAAGAAACTGAATTGTAATATATATTTTTTTAATTTTTTTATTTATTTTTTGACAGAGACACAGCGAGAGAGGGAAAACAAGCAGGGGGGTGGGAGAGGGAAAAGCAGGCGGGGCTCGATCCCAGGACCCTGGGATCATGACCTGAGCCGAAGGCAGACGCCCAACGACTGAGCCACCCAGGCACCCCTGTAATATTTTTACTATCTAGTAAATCTTCCCTATAAGACCCAAGAGGGCTGGGTCTATATGTATTTCACTTACTTAACACATTGCCTTACAATTAAGCCAACGCTCAACAAATATTTGCAAAAATAAATGAAAATACAATTGGTACTTCATTTTTTTTTAAAAGATTTTATTTATATATTTGAGAGAGAGAGAATGAGAGACAGAGCATGAGAGGGGGCAGGGTCAGAGGGAGAAGCAGACTCCCCGCTGAGCAGGGAGCCCGATGCGGGACTCGATCCTGGGACTCCAGGATCATGATCTGAGCCGAAGGCAGTCGCTTAACCAACTGAGCCACCCAGGCGCCCCTACAATTGGTACTTTGAAGGGTAAATATCATGGTATGTGAATTATATCTTGAAAACAAGACAGAAAAACAAAATACAATTGGTAAGGGCGGCATGCCAGGAACATACCAGACTGCAAGCTGCATGAGGGCAGGGGACATGTCTGGTTTATTCACTACAATATCCCTAGCACAAATTTAGTATACATCTACCACATTGCTCGGGAAATATATGAGTAAAGGAATGGATGGATAAGTGAATGGAAGGGAGGTCACTTCTCTGTGAACATACCTGAAAATGGAATAGACAATTAGCTACTGTTGGAGAAATCTACCCTTTTTTTTTTAAAAGATTTTATTTATTTATTTGAGAGAGAGAGAGCACGAGAGGGGGGAGGGAACCAAATTTAGGGGCGCCTGGGTGGCTCAGACGGTTAAGTGTCTGCCTTCAGCTCAGTTCCTGATCCTGGAGTCCTGGGATGGAGCCCCACATTAGGCTCCCTGCTCATCGGGGAGTCTGCTTCTCCCTCTCCCTCTGCCTCTCCCCTCTGCTTGTGCTCTCCCTCTCTCTGGCAAAGAAAGAAAGAAAGAAGAAAGAAAGAAAGAAAGAAAAAGAAAGAAAGAAAGAAAGAAAGAAAGAAAAAGATCTTCAAAAAAGAGGGAGAGAGAGAAAGTGGGGAAAAAAATTTTTTTTTCTGTGATAAGAACTGTTAGGATCGTTTAATCTTGTATCATCTTTACTTATCACAATCAGGATTAATCAGAATTAATCTAAGCTTATACTGACTTTTCCCAAGATTGAAGGAGGATTTTAATCTTTTTGTTTTAAAGATTTTATTTATTTATTTGACAGAGAGAGAGAACACAAGCAGGGGGAGTGGGAGAGGGAGAAGCAGGCTTCCTGCAGAGCGGGGAGCCCAATGCGGGGCTCGATCCCAGGACCCTGGGATCATGACCTGAGCCGAAGGCAGACGCTTAACGACTGAGCCACCCAGGTGCCCCGATTTTAATCATTTTTAACATGAAGTTTTTGTTTGTTTGTTTTAACTTTTAGCCTTTTCTTTATTTATTTGCGAGAGAGAGAATGAGAGACAGAGAGCATGAGAGGGAGGAGGGTCAGAGGGAGAAGCAGACTCCCTGCCGAGCAGGGAGCCCGATGTGGGACTCGATCCCGGGACTCCAGGATCATGACCTGAGCCGAAGGCAGTCGCTTAACCAACTGAGCCACCCAGGCGCCCCTAGCCTTTTCTTTATTAAGACGGATGGAACTCAGGTACCATAGTTTGAGCGCTTGGGAGTTTCCCTTATCACTAGGTATAGCAAGCATAGTTGCTGTCTTTGTGAAGCTAGCATTCCAGCTACACCCAAACTTTAATGTGTGATCACCAGGAATCTTGTTAAAATGTGGATTGTGATTTAGTAGGTGTGGGTTGGATGGAGATTCTGCATTTCCTTTTTTTTTTTTTTTAAGATTTTACTTATTTATTAGAGAGAGAGCGCGAGCGAGCATGAGCAAGGGGTGGGGGCAGAGGGAGAGAGAAAGGAAGAAGCAGACTCCCCACTGAGTGCAGAGCCCGATGGGGGGGTGGGGAGTGGGAAAGCTTGATGTCAGGGGCTTGATCCCAGGACGCTGAGATCATGACCTGAGCTGAAGTCAGATGCTTAACCGACTGAGCCACCCAGGCACCCCCTCGGCATTTCTAATAAACTCACTGATGCTGCGCATGCTGCTGGTCCACGGGCCCCGATTTGAGTACAAAGAGTTAGGACCGTGTTTCTAGGAGAAGACCTGCTGAGGCTCTCCCTCAGATGTTTCTGTGTGAAGGCTGCCATGTCCTTTATTCCACACCACCTCTCCCCACCTTGGCAGCACCTCAGCCAGAACAAATCTCTGCTCCACCCACCCCCCAGCTTTCCAACTAGTTTCTTTTTCTTAAATCTTCAAGCGTTTGCCTGCCCCCAGCTATCTGACCAGTGGCCAGTTTCCCATCTCCGGAGAGGCCCTTTGTTCTGCTTCTCCTTGAGATGCTGCCACCCTCCCTCCTCCTGGGATAAGCATATCCTTTGTTTGTATTTATGGGCCATTAACTACCTTTATCTAAGAGATAAGAAAGATCAATGGAAACCAGCTGCCCTTTGTTCAGACTATTTCATTGACTTTGATATAAGCCTTTCCTTTACTCTCTGTTTTCATCCAAAGTTTACTGTTCACGGTATTTTATAAGTTTGGGAAAGGTGGTTATAGCTGAAGGCTTGTTTGGATCTTTGTTCAACATTACAATTCCTTAAGCTCTGGGGGCACTTGGGTGGCTCAGTCCATTGGGCATCTGACTTGGTTTCGGCTCAGGGTCGTGGGATGGGACCCCAGGTTGGGCTGTGCACTGGGTGCTGAGTCTGCTTGGGTATCTGTCTCTCCCTCTCCCTCTGCCCCTACACCCTCTCTCTCTCTGAAAATGAATAAATCTTTTTTTTTTAAGATTTTATTTATTTAAGAGAGAGAGAGAGAGAGCACAAGTGGGGTGGAGGGGGAGAGGGAGAGAGAGAAGCAGACTCCCCGCTGAGCAGGGAGCCCAACGTGGGACTCAATCCCAAGACTCCAGGATCATGACCTGAGCCAAAGGCAGAAGGCACCCTGAATAAATAAATCTTTTTAAAAATTCCTTGGGGTGCCTGGGTGGCTCAGACAGTTAAGCGTCTGTCTTCGGCTAGGGTCATGATCCCTGGGTCCTGGGATTGAGCCCCACATCCAGCTCCCTGTTCAGTGGGGAGTCTGTTCTCCCTCTCCCTCTGCCCCTCCCCCTGCTTGTGCTCTCTCTGTCTCTCTCTCAAATGAATAAATAAAATCTTTAAAAAAATAAAATAAAATAAAATTCCTTAAGCTCTGGGGTGATTGGTAAAAATTTTAGAAGCCAATAGAGACTAGCCTTTGTGTTAGCTGTTTTAGTGCTACATAATTATAGACTTTGAGAGTAGGAAGGGGCTTTCAAGGGGTTTTAGTTCAATCTTTCATCTGACAGATAGGAAACAGAAGCCCATGGAGTTTTCGGACCTTGTCAAAAACTGGTATGCTGAGTCACCACACTGTTTCAACTGTGCTCCATTGGGGCGCCTGGCTCGCTCAGTCGGTAGAGCATGGGACCCTTGATCTCAGGTTGTGAGATCGAGCCCTGAGCCAAGCTCCAATCAGAGCCCCATGCCAGGCTCTGTGCCCAGCAGAGTCTGCTTGAGATTCTCTCTCCCTCTGCCCCTCCTCACTCTCTCTCTCAAATAAATAACTAAATCTTAAAATAAATAAGTGAATAAATAAATAAATAAATAAATAAATAAATAAATTTTAAACAATAAAAAAGGGGCCCCTAGGTGACTTAGTCGGTTAAGAGACTGACTCTTGATTTTGGATCAGGTCATGATCTCAGGGAGATCAAGCCCTGCGTGAGGCTCTGCACTCAGTGGGGAGTTGGCTTGGGATTCTCTCTCTCCCTTTCCCTCTGCCCCTCTCTGCCTCCCTCATAAAATAAAATAAAATAATAAAATAAAATAAAATAAAATAAAATAAAATAAATTAAAATAAAATAAAAATAAAAAAATAAACTGTGCTCGGGGCGCCTGGGTGGCTCAGTTGGTTGAGCGTCTGCCTTCTGCTCGGGTCAAAATCCCAGGGTCCTGGGATCGAGCCCCACATCGGGCTCCCTGCTCGGTGGGGAGTCTGCTTCTCCCTCTCCCTCTGTGTGCTCGCCCTCGCTCTCTCTCTCTCTCAAACAAACAAATAAATCTTTAAAAAAAATTAAAAAACAAAAAAACAAAAACAAAAAACAAAAAACTGTGCTCATGGAATAGTAAGGAGCTGCTTAGACCTGGCTGTGCTGAGATGTTTTTGTAGTACAGAGTGGATATGGAGGCAGAGGCTTCCTTCTCTCCATACCTCAACCAAAAGAGCTCCATTTACATTTTCATCTGTTCCACATGCTAGACTTCCAACTTAGATCTTCTTCTTCTTTTTTTTTTAAGATTTTATTTATTTATTTGACAGAGAGAGACACAGCAAGAGAGGGAACATAAGCAGGGGGAGTGGGAGAGGGAGAAGCAGGCTTCCCGCCTAGCAGGGAGCTCGGAGCCCTATGCGGGGCTGGATCCCAGGACCCTGGGACCATGACCTGAGCCGAAGGCAGATACTTAACTGACTGAGCCACCCAGGTGCCCCCCCAACTTAGATCTTAGTTGAAGAATGAGTTCTATATCCACAAAAAAAATTTTTTTTAAAGATTTTTATTATTTATTTGAGAGAGAGAGAAACAGCATGAGAGGGGACAGGGTCAGAGGGAGAAGCAGGCTCCCCGCTGAGCAGGGAGCCCGATGTGGGACTCGATTCCAGGACTCCGGGATCATGACCTGAGCTGAAGGCAGTCGCTTAACCAACTGAGCCACCCAGGCGCCCTATCCACAAAAAATTTTAAACCATTTTATTTCACCAAGCTGCCTGCCAATTAATCTTAATTTCATACCTACGGGTTAAAAGAATCATATTTTTCTATTTCTGTTTTAGTTGTAGAGTCTGAGTCAAAGGTAAAATTTTACATCTGTGGAAAAGCTAAGGAAGGGAAGTCTGACACTTAGAACGTTTGAATACAATATTTAAATACTCTTTAATAATGGAATTTTAGTCACCAACTAAATGCTATGAAAATATAAATTTTATACTTAGGAAGATAGAACTTGCATTATCCCATCTAATCTCTGTTGTATTTTCATGATACTTTTCCAACACTTACATTGGAAATTATACTTAGCATTTGATTGATTTTCACCTGGATCTTGGTAAATTTAACAACTTTATTGAAATAAAACTGATGTGCCATATGTAATGGTTAATTTTATGTGTCAATTAGACTGAGCTAAAGGATGCCCAGATAGCTGGCAAAACAGAATCTCTGGGTTTGTCTGTGGGAATGTTTCTGGAAGAGATTAGCACTGGATTCATAGACTGAGAAAAGAAGATCCTCCCTTACCAGTAGTGGGTGGGCATCATCCAATCCATTGAGGGCCAGGTATAGAACACAAAGAGGAAGGAAAGGTGAATTCACTTTCTTGTAGTCTGGAACGGTCCAGACTAGGAATTATACCATCTCTCCCTTGATTCTCAGGCCTTCAGACTTGAACTGAATTACACCACCAGCTCTCCTGGTTAATCAGTTTGTAGACAGCAGATTGTGGGACTTAGTCTCCCAATCACTAAGCCAATTTTTATAATAAATTTCCTCTTTCCTCTATACATATATATATCCTATTGGTTTTGTTTCTCTGGAGAATTCTGACCAACTCAACCATATAATTCACCAATTTAAGGTGACACAATCCATGGTTTTTAGTGTATTCACAGAGTTGTGCAATTATCATCATTATCTAATTCTAAAACACCTTCATCACCCCAGCAAGAAACCCTGTATTCATCAACAGTCACTCCCCATTCCTCTCTCCCCCAACCCCTCAAAACCACTAATCTACTTCCTATCTCTGTGGATTGCCTATTCTGGGTATTTCATATAAGTGAAATCATACAATATGTGGCCTTTTGTCATTAACTTAGTATGCTTTCAGAGTTCATCCATGTTGTAGCATTTATCAGTGCTTCAATCCTTTTTTATGGCTGACTAGTATTCTGTTGTATGAATATACCACTTTTTTTTTTTTTACCTATTCATCCCTTGATGGATATTTGAGTTGTTTCCACCTTTTGTCTATTGTGAAAAACACTGCTATGAACAATGGCATATGAATATTTGTTTGAGCACCTGTTTTCAATTCTTTTGGGTGTATTCCTAGGAGTAGCATTGCTAGGTCATATGATAATTCTATGTTTAACTTTTAAAGGAACAACCAAACTGCTAACCACAGTGGCCACACCATTTTACATTACTAGTCACAATGTACAAGAGTTCAAATTTTTCCATATTCTTGCTATATTAAAGAATGCCTTTATCAGATATATGTAGGATTTGCAAATATTTTCTCCTAATCTGTAGTTGTCTTTTCACTTTCTTGATGATGTCACTGAAAGCAAAACAGTTAAACATTTTGGTAATGTCCAATATATCTTTTCTTTGGGGGAGTGCTTGTGCTTTTGGCATCATATCTAAAAAACCATAGCCTAATTCAGTTCAAGGTCTTGAAAATTTATACCTCTAGTTTAGCTCTTTTATAATTTTAGCTCTTACATTTAGGTCTATGATCCATTTTGAGTTAATCATTTTATATGATGTGAGGTAGGGGTCTAACTTTATTCTTCTGCATGTGACATCCACTTGTCTTCGTGCCATTTGTTGAAAGTATTCTCTCTTCATTGAATTGCCTGTCCTCCTTGTCAAAAATCAATTCACTGTAAATGTGAGGGTTTGTTTCTAGACTCTCAATTTTATTCCATTGATCCACATGTCTATTTTTTTAAAAAAAGATTTAATTTATTTATTTGACAGAGAGAGAGAGACACACAGTGAGAGAGGGAACACAAGCAGGGGGAGTGGGAAAGGGAGAAGCAGGCCTCCCGCCAAGCAGGGGGCCCAATGCGGGGCTCAATCCTAGGACCCTAGGATCATGACCTAAGCCGAAGGCAGACGCTTAACGACTGGGCCACCCAGGCACCCCCCACATGTCTCTTTTTATGCCAGTAGGCCACTCTCTTGATTATTATAGCTTTGTATGAAGTTTCAAATCAGGATGTATGAGTCATCCAACTTTGTTCTTCTTTTTCCAGATTGTTTTGGTTATTCTGTGTCCTTTGCATTTCCATATTATTTTTAGCATCAGTTTGCTAATTTCTGCAAAGAAGACCGCTGGGATTTTGATAGGGGCCCTTGAATGTGTAGATCAATTTGGAGAGTATTGACATCTTAACAGTATTAAGTCTTCCAATTCGTAAACATAAGATATCTTTCCACTTATTTAGGTCTTTTAAATTTTCTTTCAATTTTTGGTTTTCAGAGTACAAGATTTGCATTTGTTTTGTAAATGTATTCCTAAGTATTTTTTTTCTTTTAGATTTTATTTATTTATTTGACAGAGACACAGCAAGAGAGGGAACACAAACAGGGGGAGTGGGAGAGGGGAAAGCAGGCTTCCCGCTGAGCAGGGAGCCCAATGCGGGACTCAATCCCAGGACCGTGGGATCATGACCTGAGCCAAAGGCAGATGCTTAACTGACTGAGCCACCCAGGTGCCCCCTAAGTATTTATTTTTTGTTGCTATTATAAATGCAATTGTTTTCTTTTTCCTCATTTCATTTTTGGATTATCCCTTTCTAGTGTTTAGAAATACAACTGGGTTTTGTTGTTGTTGTTGTTGTTGTTGTTATTAGTGATCTTGTCCCCTACAACCTTGATGATCTTATTTATTAATTCTAATAGGTTTTTCAGTGGGTTCCTTAGGATTTTCTATATACAAGATCAGGTCATCTACAAACAGATATTGTATTACTTTTTTTCCAATCTGGATGCCTTTTTGTTTCTTTTTCTTGCTTAATCACCTTTGTTATAAACCCCAGTACAATGTTGAATAACAATGGCAAAAATGTCTTATTTATGATGTTAGGGGAAAAGCATTCAGTCTTTTACTATTAAGTATGATATTATATGGGGCTTTAGCTATTTTCTTTTTTTAGTTTTTTTTATACCTTTTTTTTTTCCTTGAGAGAGAGAGAGCACGAGTGGGTGGAGGGGCAGAGGGAGAGGGAGAAGCAGGCGCCCCACTGAGCAGGGAGCCTGACATGGACCTTGATCCCAGGACCCTGGGATCATGACCTGAGCTGTTTAACCGACTGAGCCACCCAGGCGCCCTTTAGCTATTTCTATAATACCAATACATACCCCAGTAGAGATGTTCAGGCTGAGAACAGAAACATAGAATAAAGCTCAGAAGAAAGACCAGGGTTACATTTGGAAATCCTTAGTATTTATATATAGTTGAGGTTATCAGAATTAATATGGTGGTCCAGGCAGTGTGCATAGGATGAGAAGAAGGCTGGGATAGACCTTTTGGGAAACATCAATTTTCAATGGACAGAGACTAAGAGAAACACTCAGAGCAGTAATTTTTGAGTTTGGTCATTGAGAGTTACCTGGGGAATGTTATAAAAATACAAATTCCTGGGGCACCTGGGTGGCTCAGTTGGTGGAACGTCTGACTCTTGATTTTGGCTCAGGTCATGATCTCAGGGTTGTGGGATCGAGCCCCGTGTCAGACTCTGTGCTGAGTGGGGCGTCTGCTTAGGATTCTCTCTCTCCCTCTCCCTCTGTCCCTCCTCACATGTGCTCTCTCTCTGTCTCTCTCTTTCCCTCTAAATAATAAATAAATAAATCTTTAAAAAAGAAAAGACAAATTCCCAAGTGCTATCTCAAGTAATTCTAACGAGGAGGGTTTGGCCTTAGCTCCACAAGTTAATTTGTTACTCTAACCCCTTTGATCTGTACCTTTGTTTTCAATACCTATTTTGCTTTGAACACCTGTTTGTCTTTACTGAGAAGGTGATAGGCTGACTCTTGAAGAATTACTGAGTTGCGAGTGCGGCATCAACCAGTCAGCCAAACTAGAGACAGTTTGGAGGGTGGCCTAATATCTAAGTCATCAAATTGGTTGCCCAGTCTTGTCAGCCACACTAGGAATATCTCTCAAATCTGCCTCCTTCCATTTTTCCCACTTCCTTAGTTATTCATCCTCTTGTACCTGGTCTATAGCATTTGCCTACTTGGTCTCCATCTTTCCTCTATAGCTGCCTCTTTGCTGCCACCAAAATTATCTTTCATTTATCACATTATTATTTGTTTTCTGTTTTTGTTTTTTTTAAGATTTTATTTATTTATTTTACACAGAGAGAGAGAGAGAGAGAGCACAAACGGGAGCAGCAGACAGAGGGAGAAGCAAACTCCCCACCAAGCAGGGGATCATGACCCAAGCCGAAGGGAGCCGCTTAACCGACTGAGCCACCCAGGCACCCCATATCACATTATATTTGTGTTGGAAAACCTTTGACTATTCCCAGTTCGGTGCAAATGTTCTTCACTACCTTATTCTAGCACACCTTCCCAGCATCAGCTCCTACCACCTTTCTCCTTGTATCCCACAATATAAATGTATTGCCCTTCTATTGCCTTCTTCCTCATTCCTTGCACAATAATCTTTGACGTCCTTCAAGATCCCCCTTAGGTGACCTCTTCTATGAGGCTGCCCCTGATGGTCCCACAATGACTTAAGGACTTAGACAAGGGAATAACCAATGTGATCCTTAGTCGATCCAGAAGGAAAAAACCAGAACTTTAATTCTTTTCTTGCCCTTTTAAATGTGTGTGTGTGTGTGCGTGTGTGTGTGTGCGTGCACGCGTGTATGTTTTTTTAATGCAAAGGCAGAACACTGCAGTGGATTCTGAAGCTAAGCTGCCTGGACTCAAATGCTGGCTCAGCCACTTGCTAGCTGGGTTTGATGTGATCAAGTTACTTAACCATTCTGTGTCTCAGTTTTCTCATCTGTAAAGTGGATATTGTTCCAACTACTTATCACTGCATTACAAACTACTCTAAGAGTTGGAGACTTAATACTTCATTATTATCTTCCAAAGTTTTGGAGGACAACTGGACTCTGAGCAGTTCTCATTTGGGATCTCTCATATGGTTGCAGCCATATGTTGACTGGGGCTGGAATGATCTGTAGGTTTCTTCACTCCTGTACCTCATACGTGGGTTAGGAGGGCTTTAACAGCTGGGGCCACTCAGGTATTTCTCCGGTGTCTAACTTGTGTTTCTCCACATGACATCAGACTTCCCCTAGAACAAGGCATTTAGTAACATAACCTCAGAGGTCCCCAAATGTCACTCCTGCATTCTATTAACCAAGCAAGTCACCAAGGTCAGGTCAGCTTCAAGGGGTGAGGAATTAGACCTCCTGATGGAAGGCATGTCAAAGAATTTGCAGCTATTTTTAGAACACCATGGGTATAATAATAGTACTTACTTCGGGGTTGTTGTGAGGGTTGACTGAGCTACTATTTGTAAAGCATTTAGAACGATGCTTGGTACTTGGTAGTGCCATATACATAGTTTTAGCTCCTATTATTATGAACATGAGTATAATTTATAGATACAATATATTTAGGTGGATGCTCAATATTTTTATAATGGAGACACACAATTTTGAAGACTGCTCCTTAGTGTCATTTACCAAATTTTTGTTGTTGAGTATTAGTGTCCTTCTGAACCCACTCCTCTGTGAATTCCTCAAGGTCAGGGACTTTGTCAAAGTTTTTCTTTATTCTCCAGTGTCCAGTACAGTGCCTGGCACATGGAAATTGCTTAGTGATTTTTTTTTTTAATTAAATGGGTGGAGGCGTGTCTGGGTGGCTCAGTCCTTAAGTGTCTGCCTTCGGCTCAGGTCATGATCCCAGCGTCCTGGGATTGAGCCCCACATCAGGCTCCCTGCTCCGTGGGAAGCCTGCTTCTCCCTCTCCCACTCCCCCTGCTTGTGTTCCCTCTCTCGCTGTGTCTCTCTCTGTCAAATAAATAAATAAAATCTTTTAAAAAATAAATAAATAAATGGGTGGAAAGAATGAATGGAATAAGGTGACATTGCCTGGAACCAATGGGGTTCCCGGGACAGAGAACTTTCAGTGCTAAAATCAAGAAAATCTCAGGCAAACCAGAACAAATTGGTCACTTTAAGAATAAATGAATGAATGCATTTTCCAAAAGAGACCAAAGTTGAAACATAATGGTGAGGTGAGGTTCCTAGGCCAGCCCATTCAATCTTGGTAAACTCATAAACTCATAATCATAGTAAGATTAATAAATAAATAAAATAAATAAATAAATAAATAAACAGAATCATAGTAAGACTTTTCTTTTTTTAAGGCTTGGAGTTTTGTTTCTGTCTTTGCTTTTGTTTTTCTTCTACTACTTCCTCTTCAAATGAAACCTTACTCGAGCACAGTATATATAAAAGAGGCAAACTGGACACTGACTGATGTGCAGAAGGGAGCACCTGGGGTTTTGGCTTTGGCCTTCTCTTTCCTTCTGTCTCTCCCTTTAGAAGCCCCTAAAGCACCACTGAAAAATCCTAGGGCATTACCTTGAAAGCCACTGATGTAATGAATCATAGCCCCAGGGCCCCTGGAAGTGCCTGCAGTTTGACCATTTGGCCCTTCTTAATCTTATATTCTACATCCTGCAGCCTCTGTCTGGCACAGTGGTAGGAGATGGGTGAGACAGGTGGACTGCCCCAGGGCAATAAAGGGGATAGTGGGGGAGGTTTCTAGCCAAGGAAAGGAGCTGTGCCAGATCTTTATAGGCTCCCTCAGAAACAGGAACAGGAGCATTTATGAAAAGGAAATAGTATTGGCACCAGGAGAGCTCAGCAGCAAGAGGAGAGAAGCAGAAGGGGCCACTGGTTTGTGCTGTCATTTGCAAGTGAGGAACTGATTGACTTTATAAACATTCTATCATCCCTGACTATTTTTTTAAAGGTGTTTTTTTTTTTTTTAAGATTTTATTTATTTACTTGACAGAGACAGCGAGAGAGGGAACACAAGCAGGGGGAGTGGGAGAGGGAGAAGCAGGCTTCCCGCCGAGGAGGGAGCCCGATGCGGGGC
This sequence comes from Halichoerus grypus, assembly GCF_964656455.1. Classification (NCBI taxonomy): domain Eukaryota; kingdom Metazoa; phylum Chordata; class Mammalia; order Carnivora; family Phocidae; genus Halichoerus; species Halichoerus grypus. The sequence continues at coordinate 45,503,708 of NC_135725.1, read as the reverse complement.
TCGATCCCAGGACCCTGGGATCATGACCTGAGCCGAAGGCAGATGCTTAACGACTGAGCCAACCAGGTGCCCCTAAAGGTTTTTTTAGAAAAATATATTTTATTTGTTTATTTGACAGAGAGAACACAAGGAGGGGGAGGGTAGGCAGAGGGAGAGGAAGAAGCAGGCTCCCCGCGGACCCTGGGATCATGACCTGAGCCGGAGGCAGTTGCTTAACTGACTGAGCCCCCCAGGCACCCCTTCATCCCTATTTTAAGAGAACGAGCTCTTCTGTGTATTAAGACCCTCGTACACGTCAATAATCTTTGTCACAGTAAATCTATTTCTCATAATTTTCACTAAAGACACACTCAGAAATATGTGCAAAGATATACACAAGGATATTCATTGCAGTTTTTTAATAGTAAAAGTCTCTAGGAGGACATGATAACTGAGCTGAAGGTAAGAGGGTGAATTGGATTTAAGTAGGCCTCTTGGGAATACAAAGAGGAGAAGCTGTTCCATGGGTGGGGGTGGTTTGGGGAGAGAACAGCATGCACTAAGGTACAGAGATGTGACACACTCCGGTGTATTGGGAAATTATAAGAAATTGGGAATGACTGGAGAAAAGGAGACATTGTAAATGGGGGAGGGGATGAAGCTGGAAAAGAGATCAGAGGCAGAGAGCAGAAAAAAGTGTAATTCCTCTTGCAAAAATCACAGGACTTTTACTCTGGGTGAAAAACACAGTCTTCAGGTTGGCATGTCTACAGAGAGATAAGAACTCTACCTCTGTGTGCAGGAAATTCAAATCAAGGGAAGCAGTGAACTATCCTTGGGTTTAAATATTATTTGCAACAATAAAACAAAAGATGAATGATTATGTTACTTTGATGTTGTATGTAATCTTCTTTATATATAATCCATTGGTCAAAGTTCAAGAACTGGTTATCTTTATAAAAACATTATAAAAAGTTCAAGAACTGGTTATCTTTATAAAAACATCTCTTTGCAAGATCATCGCGACAGTTCAAGAATTACTTGGGTAATAAGTTATTTCTTATGCAAAAAAGTTATGATTTTAGGCAAGTTGACTGTACAACAAAATTCTCTGTATCCTTAGTGGATTTGTGTTCATTTGCATAAGAAGAAATTGTTCCAAATTTGTCGTGATCACATGACCTGTTGTTGCCCCCGCTTGCCAGTTCTTAAACTCCTCTTACAGGTTCCTGTTTATCCGCCATGATCTGCATCTTCTTGCTGCTTCTACTGCTACCTAATCATCTCAAAGGAAGCTTTTTTCTTGCCGCCTCCTACTTCATTGTTCTCTAACCACAAAGACCAAGACCAACCATCACACCTCACACCTCACAGCGTTTCTTGCATTAACAAACACTGGGCCAATGGCAGAACTGCTCACAGGTGAAAGGTTGTCAGACTCAACTGACCGATGAATTGAAACAATCCGCGTTGTAAAAAGTCCCTCTGTAGGCCTCAGATACGTAAGAGTCTCAGAGGAATGTAATGGGTTCTGAAGAAACAATTCTTGGGGGGAGAAGTCTCGTAACGTGAAATCGTAAGATTATAAAGTTTTGGAGCTGTGTACTAGTGTGCATTTCAGAAATGATCTTATCCAGCTCCCTACGGATGAAACAGCTGAAGCCTGGGAAGGCAATGTGGTGACCTTGGGCGATTTACTTATTTTTCCTTGGCCTCGTTTTTCTTTTTTTTCTTTTTCTTTTTTTTTAAATATTGTCAGCTTCTTTTTTTTTTTTTTTAAAGATTTTATTTATTTATTTGAGAGAGAGAATGAGATAGAGAGAGCATGAGAGGGGGGAGGGTGAGAGGGAGAAGCAGGCTCCCTGTTCAGCAGGGAGCCCGATGCGGGACTCGATCCCGGGACTCCAGGATCATGACCTGAGCCGAAGGCAGTCGCTTAACCAACTGAGCCACCCAGGCGCCCCTGGCCTCGTTTTTCTTACCTATTACATTGATCTGAGCGGTACCCATACCTCAGAGGGTTATTGTCAGGCATAAAGGAGAGAAGGCAAGTAACTTAGAATGGTGCTGAGCCCAGATATGTCATTCAATAAGTGTTTGTTGCTATGACAGTAGATACAACAACGGAACAGGATTTCCTGAATCTGCTATTACTTTGCAATCAACTCCCCAAGTTCCTCCGTTTATCAATCTGTGAAATGAGGCTGGACTAAGTCTGGTTCAGGTTGTGCTGTGGAGCCTCAGGGCTCCTCTGAAGGACTGTAGGAGGGCCTGGCGAGGCCTGTGGGTGGGGGCTGAATAGCCACTCTCCCTCAACCAAAGCTGTTATCTTTCCTCTTACTCCTTAGATTTTTTTGAATAAGAGTTCTGGGTGGCTCAGCCAGTTAAGTGTCTGCCTTCGGCTCAGGTCATGATCTCAGGGTCCTGGGATTGAGCCCCGCATCGCTCTCCCTGGTCATCAGGGAGTCTGCTTCTCCCTCTCCCTCTGGCCTTCTCCTCAATCATGCTCTCTCTCTCAAATAAATAAATAAATAAATAAAATCTTTAAAAAAAAAAAGTTCTGGGGCACCTGGGTGGCTCAGTCGATTAAGCGTCTGCCTTCAGCTCATTTCATGATCCCGGGGCCCTGGGATTGAGTCCCACATTAGGCTCCCTGCTCAGTGAGGAGTCTGCTTCTCCCTCTCCCTCTGCCTTACCCCGCCCCCCTGCTTGTTCTCTCTCTCTCTCTCAAATAAATCTTTTTTTTTTTTTTAAAGTAGTTGAATTTTTTTTTTTTTTTTTTATTCATTCATTTGAGACACAGAGATACAGAGAGAGAGAGAAAGCATGAGCAGGGAGAGAGGCAGAGGGAGAGGGAGAAGCAGGCTCCTCGCTGAGCCAGGAACCCGATGCGGGGCTCGATCCCAGGACCCTGGGATCATGACCTGAGCCGAAGGCAGACGCTCAACCATCTGAGCCACCCAGGCGCCCCTCTCTCAAATAAATCTTAAAAAAAGAGTTCTGCTTAAAAAATAAGCAAATAACTCTGTAACAAGATAATCTTTAAGATTCTTTCAGCTCAAGATTCTATGGTTTTGCAACAATCACACTATGTTCTGTTATTATAGTTTCAAAATAAAGACAAGGGTTTTAAAGTTTTAAAGATAAGATTAATGGGCGCCTGGGTGGCTCAGTTGGTTAAGCGACTGCCTTCGGCTCAGGTCATGATCCTGGAGTCCCTGGATCGAGTCCCGCATCGGGCTCCCTGCTCGGCAGGGAGTCTGCTTCTCCCTCTGACCCTCCCCCCTCTCATGTGCTTGCTCTCTCTCATTCTCTCTCTCTCAAATAAATAAATAAAAAATCTTAAAAAAAAAAAAATAAAGATAAGATTAAGTTACGACTCTAGGCACAAAGCTAGGACAGAACTCTAGGTCTCCTGACACTAAGGAAGAGACATGATAATCTCTTGAGGCTAATGGGAAGGAGATTCTCAAATGATTAATGCTCAGTAATGGTTATGGACATTCTCATGTCTTGCTTACAGGGAAATAAATCCTGCATTTTTGCTTCTTAGTTTCTTGAGTCGTTCAAGGGTATATATTCTTTTGGACAGGGCTGAGGACTATCTGCTCTATGATTACATTTATTACCCAATCTTTTCTGAGTAAACTGAAAATTCAAGCTTGCTGAACTATAGTTTATTGAGAAAGAGGAACTTAAGGAGAGATTTCACCAGCACATCTACTTGGATTTAATTTTTAGAAGGTTATAGAGTAGTTTTGCCACACTACTAAAATATCCAGGTGAGGATTTGTATATTTCAGATGTAATTCCCTGATATAGTTCTAATTTTCAGTGAACCCACTTCAGTGTCAAAGCTCTAATCAGGGGCACCTGGGTGGCTCAGTTGGTTAAGCGTCTGCCTTCAGCTCAGGTCATGATCCCAGGGTCCTGGGATCGAGCCGTGTTGGGTTCTCTGCTCAGCGGGGAGCCTGCTTCTCCCTCTCCCTCTGCCACTCCCCCCTGGGCTCCCCTCAAATAAATAAATAAATTCTTCAAAAAAAATTTTTTTTAAGGGGCACCTGGGTGGCTCAGTCGTTAAGTGTCTGCCTTCGGCTCAGGTCATGATCCCAGGGTCCTGGGATCAAGCCCCACATCGGGCTCCCTCCTCGGCGGGAAGCCTGCTTCTCCCTCTCCCACTCCTCCTGCTTGTGTTCCCTCTCTCGCTGCATTTCTCTCTGTCAAATAAATAAACAAAATCTTTAAAAAAATAAAAAAATTTTAAGTTCTAATAAAAAAGAGATTGTAGTTATGTCAAAATATTAAATGAGTGAAATTTGTTGGCACACAATAAGCTTATAGTATATTTTCTATTGGGTTATTACAAGTAGTCTTGTTATCCCTGCATTTCAGACTTTTCCAGGATAAAAAATGTTTCGGTTTACAAGTACTATATCAGATTCCAGTATGTAAATTCCAAACTGTTCTTTCTGCCTTGCCTTTTCAAGTGTCTCTGAACTAATGTTTCCATTGTATGAAATAGTTTAAGGGCATTGACTTTCATCAGATAAGAAATGTAACCCCAGAAAGTATGCAATTTTCTACTGTATAATTTTTTTTTATTTTAAGATTTTATTTTTAAGTAATCTCTACACCCAAGGTAGGGTTCAAACTCATGACTTCGAGATCAAGAGTCACATGCTTCGCTGACTGAGCCAGTCAGAGGCCCATCTACTGTATAATTTTAATTCTCATGTAGAACACACTTAGTTCAGACTGTTACAAGGTGTTGTAGTCAACATAACAGATCTAAATGTAAATGAAATAACATGCTTCTGCATTTTCATGAAGATTTTATTAAAACCTAAATTTCATACTAATGATTCTTACACATGCATTTTTTTCCCCATAGGGTGGAAAGTACTGTACATACAATGAAAAGAAAATCTTTTGTCTAACCATGACCCCTATCTCTCAGTTCCCCTACCTGGAGATTACCACTAGTCCCAGTTTCTTTTCTTTTCTTTTTTTAAGATTTTATTTATTTGTCAGAGAGAGAGAGAGAGGCAGACGGAGGAGCGATGCAGGCTCCCCACTGAGCAAGGAGCGCGGTTCGAGACTCGATCCCAGGACTCTGGGATCATGACCTGAACCAAAAGCAGATGCTTAACCGACTGAGCCACCCAGGCATCCCATAGTCCCAGTTTCTTATCTATCCTTTCAGAGATATTTAATGCATTTTCTAAAAGATTTATTTATTTATTTCAGGGGGTGCAGAAGGAGGGAGAGAATCTCAAGCTGACTCCCTGCTGAGCTTGGAGCCCAAGGCGGGGCTCGATCTCACAACCCTGAATCATGACCTGAACCGAAACCAAGAGTTGAACGCTTAACCCACTGAGCCACCCAGGTACCCCTTTTAATGCATTTTTCTGAGATAATTGTAGATATAAGAAAGCAAAACTTTAATATACCTTATTTTATTTGATCCAAAAAAATTTAACGGGCGCAGAGGATGTTTCCTCCTTGATCACAGAAGCATAAATGGAGGCTCAGAGAAATAAATCAAGCATTATAACTGTTCTATAATATTATTTTTTAAGATTTTATTTATTTTAGAGAGAGTGGAGAGCAGGGTGGGGACAGAGGGAGGGAGAAGAGAGAGAGAATCTCAAGCAGACTCCCCACTGAACAGGGAGCCGGACATGGGGCTTGATCCCAGGAACCCGAGATCATGACCTGAGCTGAAGGCAGACACTTAACTGACTGAGCCACCCAGGTGCCCCCCCATTCTACAATTATTAAGTTGATCGCACAGTTAGGTCTTTATTAAGCACCTCTTATGTGTAATGGAGGATAGAAGAAAGGCAGGCAGGGGCTGGGGACCCTGTCCTACGAGGAAACTACCCTTAAAAGGAAAAGACCCCATCCTGTTATCGCCCAATAGTCACCACCCTGGAAGGAGCCCTCCACCCTCTCCCATGGGAGCGACTACCTGATAGGTAGATGAGCGCGTGGACAAAAACCTGATTGGGTGGCAGGTACAGGGTTAATCAGATTAAACAGCCCACTCACAATCTCATAAAAACTCCTAGACTTAGAAACTCCGATGGCAACCCTCTCAGGTCCCCTCCCTCTCTGGGAGCTTTGTATTATCGCTCAATAAACTTTGCTTTGCGGCCCACCACTCCTCGTCTGGTCTACTTCTTCCAAGCAGCGTGACCAAGAACCTCAGCCACTAAAGGAAAAGCAATCCTGAAACACATGTAAGCCTTGGGTTGAGGGGCAGAAATGGGACTCCCAAGTCCAAATGCACTGTACCTAGTGCTCTTTCTATCACTTGGAGCAGTTCTTAAATGCTTCCGTTTAAACAACAGAACGTTTTAAAACCGGGGGAGGCTTTTTTACAATGTAAACATGTTTAATGAGAAATGTTAATTCACAAGAGTATCGTGTCCCCAACACCATTCTGTGACAGCTGAGGACAGCAGAAGGAGAAACGTGAAGGTTGGCTTTTGTAACTGTAGTAGCTGCCTGCCTCAGCATCGAGGTTTTCGTTTTAAGGATTTCTTAGGAAACCCCAACTCTTACAAGGAAGTGTTGTTTTTGGTTTAATGTTTATCCTGCTGGTGCACTCCACCCTTAAATGATCTTAGTGACTAATAGGACTGGCAGCTCGCTCACTTAGCAGATGCGAGGTCGCCTTACTGGCTTGTTTTTTGTGCCTTCTGCTAAGTTGCGGTTGCAGACAAATCGAGACTAAGGAACCTCTTTAAACCAATGAAAATAAGCCACAATGCACTTGCTCTCTGATTTTCACGTTGGCCTGGAACGGGGGCCTCACCTACAAGTCATATGGTCAGTGAGTGGTTTTATGTCCCCTGACAGGGGGCCCTCCCCTGCCACCACGGGTGACTCAGAAGGCAGGGAACAGGAAGGCATGAGATTCATGTGACAAGCCATTGGCCTTCACCAGGGCAAACAAAGCAGGTGGGATGTCTCACCCCAGCCCTCCAGCTTTATGTTGCATTTTGGAGATTTTTTTTTCCCCTCCTCCAATTGCTTTGAATTTTCTCTTTGACCTAATTTCATCTGCGGAAAAATGCTGCCCGGAAGGGCCTGCTGAGATTTTGTCTGGGCCTGCCTCCCTGAGGAAGGCCAGCAATCTGTTTGCACACGAAGAATGGAAAAAATGTTTCTATGCTTCAGAGATTACTGGCCACAGTCTTCCCAACATGAATCAATTCCTTCCACCAGGGCTCATTTTCATTAGCTGGGAGAATGAAGCTGTCGGGATTCAGTAGTCGAGCTCGAGATTTTGAGAGACCATACTCGGTACTTTTCTCCGCCAGGTTTAAGTCTTTGTTTTGCAAGGTGTGGCCTGAAGGCCACCTACAGGAGGATCACTGAGATTAAGGAACGGTTATCTCTAGAGAAGGACCTGGGTATCTGATTTTAACTAGCAGTGCAACTCGTTTGCATGCACAGAATGAACTCGGCTAAATCCGAGTTCGCACGCTTTCATTAGCAACGGCCAGAGGGGGCAGTCCTGGGGAAGAGCCGTGTTGTTAATGTCACCCTGTCCTCACCTCTCTGTTTGCCCGTCCTCCTCAAAACGCCACTTGTAACAGTGTAGTGTGTCCCTCTAGAAGGAAAGAGTGGAGAGAGGAGGAGCTAAGGAAACAGCAATGTTCTCTCTGGATTGTCCTGGTGTAGGAATGAGCCACCCAGGTGCCCCTACAATAGGCATTTCTGAAAGGACTGGTTTTAGAAAGCAGTGGACCAAAATGCTCAAGAATCACTGAGGAAGGGGCACCTGAGTGGCTCAGTCGGGTAAGCGTCTGCCTTTGGCTCAGGTCATGATCTCTGGGTCCTGGGATCGAGCCTGCTCAGCAGGGAGTCTGCTTCTCCCTCTGCCTCTGCCCCTCCCCCCGCCTGCACGCGCGCACGCGCTCTCTCTCTCTCTCTCTCTCTCTCAAATAAATAAATAAAAACTTTTTTTTAAGTATGTTTTTAATAACATAAAGGTTGTATTTGCCTATTTCGTGTGTTGACTTTCGCACTCATTGTCCAAAATCAATGTTGGGTAAAACTGATGGCCTGGGTAACTTAGTGGATAGTGGTGTGTTTACTGAGATAGAAAACATGGGAAGACTAGCCTAAGCGGAAGGGAAGACTTTGATTTTAGATATGTTGATTTTGCAGTGTCTGTGGGACGTCCACATGGAGTTGGTATGAAGGCATTTATGGATAAGCTCAGCAGAGAGCTTTGAACTGGATGTCTGTACAATCAACTCTTCCCTATAGGCAAAACGGGTAGCAATTACGCTTCTTACCTACACCCTAATTCTCCCACGTAAGTTAAATCTCTCATACATTCTTTTTTGGCCCAAGCATACATAGTCAAGGATACACTTATCATCATGTAACCTTGGACAAGTTACAAAAGCCTCTGTGTTTCTCAATTTTCTCATCTATAACACGAGGGTAAAGAACTTTTACTATTGCTGTAAGGATTAAAGGACTTAATGCATGTTAAATGCTAAGAATAGTGCATGGTACACAGCAAGCACTCAGTAAATATTAGCTATATTTTATACTTATGGCACCTGTACTTTTCTTTGTAGTACTTAACGCAATTGTTAGCATATAAAATTACCAGGTTATGAGCTCTGTGAGAGTTTGGGTCTGCATCTCTGCAGTATCCCTAGCACTGGTACATGGTAGATGCTCAATACATGTTTATTTGATGAATTCATAAGTATATTTTTCAGAGTCATGGTTGCACCATTGTAAATTCCATTCCATATTTAAGCTGCCCTTGATTTAACTCAGATCAACATGTTGGATAAGTTCACTGTGACTTGTTCTTTGCTTTGTACTGTGTTATTTCTTCCAAAATTCCTATGATGGCGCACATACACAAGGGGTCAGTAAGTGTTTGGGGGTTGGTTTATTGAATGATCCTGGACTCTTGTCCCAACTTTGCTTGTTGGCAGATACAAGGCAAAGAGAAAAATTAGGGAAGTAACTCAGGTTACAGAGGTCAAATCATTACTTGGACTTTTTGCAGTATAGTCTGCCATCCATTGGAACTTCCCTGCTTTTGTCCACCACTGGTCTGAAAAATCAGATAGCCCTGGGCAGGAGCCTAATGACCAGTAACTGACTATTTCATTATCTCAAGTACTATAGATAGCATTAAATTCCATACATGCCCCAAATCAGGTAGTAGTGTAATCAAAAGTATCTATTTCATCTTGTGTTTTGCACATGGATGGGTAAATATTCACTATTGTTTGTTGTGCCAAAATCATAACTATATCAGAGCACCAATAATTCACTAGCTGTGTAGCTTTGGGTATGTTATTTCTCTCTGGAAGTAAATTTCTCATTGATAAAATTAAGAGCTTGGATTCTGGTCTAAGGTTTCTTTCATTTCTAACATCTTTTTTTCCCTTCTATATACTTCAGTGCACCAGACCCCAAAATTAATTTTTGTTCAGCTTTCACCTCTATTCACAGGGGAAAAATAAGTTTCCATCTTTCCATATATCTGTAGGTAAACTTTTTTTTTTATTTGCTTATGTTACTGCAACAGACTTTTCCTTGAAAATAGAGTACTGAAAATATAGACTTCTTTTTCTGTTTGGCCATTAGATGTCGCTCAACATCCAGGAAGTGTAAGAAACCAGGCGTGTATTCTAAAAACCCTTTTTGGTCCCCCAGGACCCACCCCTTCCCACGGTCTGAATCTGTGGTTTGCTTAGTCATGGATTCGTATTTGTGCATCAGTGCCTCGCTGTATGTAACCCAAAATCCCCTCAGCCACCCAGAAAACATGTTTTCCAACTGTCCTGATTTTGCCATTTCAGTCAACACAGAGTTGGTGAACATTTGGCTTCCTACATACCAGGATCAAGACACTCCATGGCCGAATTCCTTCAAGGCCTAGCTCACATGTCAACTCCTCTGCGAAGCCTCATCTGACCCTCCTTCCTAACCCAGAGTACTGCAGGAAAATCTTTGTCACAATGCTTTTGTATTGTGTTTATTTACAAATCTCTGAAGGGATTCCAAATCTCCTTCATAATATCCAATCAATGTACATAGAGAAGCCATTTTTACTCAGGAGATTGACAAATAGCCACCATTTTGTTTTTTATTTTTAAGATTTTACTTATTTAATTGTCAGAGAGCGAGAGAGAGAAAGCACAAGCAGGGAGAGTAGCAGGCTGAGGGAGAAGCAGACTCCTCACTGAGCAGGGAGCCCAATGTGGGACTCGAGCCCAGGACCCCGGGATCATGACCTGAGCTGAAGGCAGACACTTAACCGACTGAGCCACCCAGGCGTCCCTCCACAGTTTTGATAATATACTTGGTTGAGGGTAACAGGCATTCTCATACATTCTTTGTGGGAGTGTATACTGGTTTATGCTTTCTGGAAGACACTTTGGCAATATCTGCCAAGATTTTAAATAGACAGCAATTCTTTTTTTTTTTTTTTTTTTTTTTTTTTTGAGAAAAGCCAGCATAAAGCACTTTTATTGCAATAATAAAACTTGAAACTCATACGTAGTGCGGGGAGGTGGGGGTGGGGGGTAGGCAGCAAAAATCTCTCTCACCAAATCACTACACAGGACAGCAAAGGGGTGAGAGGGGGAGGAGAAAAAGCCAGGAAACTCCGGTAAGAGCAGGGGGAGCCGAACATCAAAAACCAGGAGATGCTGAAGCTGTGATGACCAGCATCATTTTCTCAAGACAACACTCAAGGGTTTGTCATGATGGCTGGGCTTTCATCGGGTGTTAAGTGTCTACAAACAGCACCTTCAATTTAAACTTTCGATTAAAATTCTTAAAATTTGGGAAGTGGAGCTTGGATAGCTATGCGATTACAAAAAGTCCTGAATATCCGTTAGAAAAACCACAGGATGGAAAAAAACCAACCAAAACGCCAGGCGGCGAAGAAGGCCTCGGAGGCCCCCGCCGGCCTGGGGACAGGTACCTGTAGTGTCCTACATCGCAGGGAGAGCGTCTGCTTTCGAAAGGCAGAGGCTTTAAGAGGAGGCTGAGGCGGGGCAGTGCAGGCAGAGGCTCTCCCCGCCCCGCTTCCGCTTCAGGCAGGGCTTTTAATTCAACCCAAGGACATCTCTCAGCTGGGAGAGTAATCCGGCCCCCGAGAGCACCTCAAACCTGCTATGGCTTTGCAGCGAAGCAGCGAGAATATTTAATATATCATAGATACAAATTTCATCCAAAAAAATAAAATAAAATAAAGATTCTTGCATCCCACCCCCCCCACACCAATTCCTATTCTAAAGTTAACCCATTACTTGTGCTGTTAATACTTGACTAATTCTTAAGTGGAAACCTAGATCCAAAAGACTGAAACTGAACCTTCACCCCAAAACAAAAACGAAATAAAATGAGTAACTTGAGGTTTATGGCATATAGTTTAGGTCAACACACATACGAGGAGAAAGGGAAAGAGCAAAGCCGGGTGACAGAACACATTCAGTCGGGGTCGATGTTTATACAAAGAGTGTAGTGGAACATCAGGAAAAGCTCCATACGGATTCGCGCGTGCGCGTCTGGAGGCGCCACATCCCTCCATGGCACATCCAAGAATGGGGAGCTCAGGGCGGAGGCCATTCCTGTCATTCCAGTTTCAGAAGCTCCACGTCAAAGACGAGAGTGGCATTGGGCGGGATGATGCCCGGGTGCCCGGTGGCACCATAGGCGTAGTCTGGGGAGATGGTTAGTTTGGCTCTCTGACCCACACTCATCTGGGCAACCCCTTCTTCCCAGCCTCGGATCACCTCCTGCTTGCCTAGCATAAACTTAAAGGGCTTGTTTCTGTCCCGGGAGGAATCAAATTTCTTTCCATCTTCAAGCATCCCCGTGTAGTGCACCACGCATGTCTGGCCGCGCTTCGGGAAGGTGCGCCCGTCTCCGGGGGAGATGGTTTCCACCTGCACTCCCATGGCGGCGGCGGCGGCGGCGGGGGACGCTGGGCGCGCGGGCGGGCGGGCGGCGCGGCGGGTGGCGTGGACCGACAGCGGACCTGGCGGCGATCCCCCGGCTCTGCCTCGGCCCTCGGAGGCTCGCCTGCGCAGGCGCGCGCCCCCGCACCTAGACAGCAATTCTTCTAGACATTTGTCCTAGTGATAATACTTGCACACATGCACAAATATCTCTATAAGAAGATATACTGCAAAATTGTGGCAGCAAAAGACTAGAAATGACCTAAATGTCCATTAACAGGGAACTGGTTAAATTGTACATCTTACAGTGAATTACCATGCAGCTGTTAAAAGAAGGAAGTGTATTTATAGGTGTCAATATAAAATTATCTGCAAAATATATCATTACAAAATGGCAAGGGGGGGTGCCTGGGTGGCTCAATTGGTTAAGCATCCAGCTCTTGATTTCAGCTCAGGTCATGATCTTATTATGGGTCACGAAATCGAGCCCCACATGGAGCTCTGTGCTCAGGGGAGAATCTGCTTAAAAGACTCTCTCCCTCTACCCCTCCCCCAACTCATTCTAGGAAACATTCTCTCTCTCAAATAAATATTTTTTAAAAATCCTAGGAAGTAGGCATTTATTGTTATCACCGTATTACAGATAAAACTGAGGCAGAGAGAAGTGAAATAATTTGTCCAAATGCTAGTTATTAGAAGAACTGATATTTAAACCCAGATAGTCTTGACTTCAGGAGACTAGCTCTTAATCATTACACCCCATTTATGTGTTGTAGTGCAGGAGATCTAGGGGTGCTTTAGAAAAGCCTGGTAATGCGGGCTGTATCTGGCAGGAGAATTGGGAGCTAAAGACCAAGGATGGAAGAGAGATTTTCTTCCCATTCTACACCAGTGCTTCTCAGCCTTGGCTGCCTATTAGGATCACCTGGAGAGCTTTTTTTTTTTTAAAGATTTTATTTATTTTTTTGACAGAGAGAGACACAGCGAGAGAGGGAACACAAGCAGAGGGAGAGGGAGAAGCAGGCTTCCCACGGAGCAGGGAGCCCGATTCCAGGACTCTGGGATCATGACTTGAGCCGAAGGCAGACGCTCGACGACTGAGCCACCCAGGCGCCCCACCTGGAGAGCTTCTAAAACTCCTGTTGCCTGGGCCCGTTTCAGGTGAAATAGATGATGAGACTCTCTGGGAGAAGGGCCCAGGCACTGGTATTTTATTCAAAGCTTCCCGAGTGATTCAAATGTGAAGTTGGCCTTAAGAATCACTTTCTTGGGGCGCCTGGGTGGCTCAGTCGGTTAAGCGGCTGCCTTCGGCTCAGGTCATGGTCCCAGGGTCCTGGGATCGAGCCCCGCGTGGGGCTCCCTGCTCGGCGGGGAGTCTGCTTCTCCCTCTCCCTCTGCCTGCCTCTCTGCCTACTTGTACTATCTCTCTGTCAAATAAATAAATAAAATCTTAAAAAAAAAAATCACTTTCTTTACCTTTTTGTATCATTTGAATTAAAAAAAAACCAAAAAACATTTTGGGAGGGCGCCTGGGTGCCTTAATCGGTTAAATGTCCAACTTTTTTTTTTTTTTTTTTTTTTTATTTATTTGACACAGAGAGAGAGAGCACAAGTAGGCAGAGAGGCAGGCAGAGGGAGAGGGAGAAGCAGGCTCTCCACTGAGCAGGGAGCCCGACGTGGGGCTCGATCCTAGGACTCCGGGATCACGACCTGAGCCGAAGGCAGCCACTCAACCGACTGAGCCACCCAGGCGTCCCCAAGTGTCCAACTCTTGATTCTGGCTCAGGTCACGATCGGTTGGTGAGATCTAGCTCTGCTTGGGACTCCACACTCTCCTGCTCCCTCTGCCCCTCCCCCTGCTCACTCTCTCTCTAAATAAGTAAATAAAATCTTCAAAAAAAAAAAAAAATTTTAAGTAGGCTCCACACCCAAGGTGGGGCTTGAGCTCACAACCCCAAGATCGAAAATCACTTGCTCTACTGACTGAGCCAGTCAAGCACCCCTTAATTTTAATTTTACTTTTAATTTTTTGTGAGTAAAGCAATAGAAGTTTATTAAATGAAGATACAGAAAAAGTTCTCAAGAGTGAGAGGGGTCCCCACAGGGTGGCCCCAATTTTTTTTTTTTAAGTAAACTCTATGCCCAAAATGGGACTTACATTCATGAACCCGAGATCGAGAGTTGCATGCTCTGCTGACTGAGCCAGACAGGGGCCCCTGAATTTTTTTTTTGAACAATAGTGTTACTTTAAAAAGAATCTCACAAGGGAGCATTATGTCTTATAACACAGATATCTGGAGAACATAGTTTCCTGGTTGACACACTTCTTTATTGTGCTAAAAATGATCTCTTTGAAATGTGATGTATTAGATGGGTTAATTTAGCAAAAACAAAACATTTAGATTTTTGCCAAAACTTCTTTATATACATACTTCAATTGTCAAATTACCCGTAACCCGATATAATTGAGTTCATTCTATTTCCTTATAATAATATAAAAAGCCTTCTGGCCTAACATGTCCTTAATATAATATTGATTTGTCAGCTATATCTGTTTCTTACTAAAATAAAAATAGTGGCCATCAGGGGCGCCTGGGTGGCTCAGTTGTTAAGCGTCTGCCTTCGGCTCAGGTCATGGTCCCAGGGTCCTGGGATCGAGCCCCGCATCGGGCTCCCTGCTCAGCCAGGAGCTTGCTTCTCCCTCTCCCACTCCCCCTGCTTGTGTTCCCTCTCTCACTGTCTCTCTCTGTCAAATAAATAAATAAAATCTTTAAAAAAAAATAAAATAAAATAGTGGCCAACAGAATTATTTAAATATATCTTATTTTTCTGTTCCTGGCATCTTCGTTCCTCTTTCCTTCATTGTATTATTTTGCACAAAAGCAGCTTTGTGGTCTCATGTATAAAAGAGCAGAGGTGCCAGGGGTCCCTGGGTGGCTCAGATGGTTGAGCGTCTCCTTCTGCTCAGGTCATGATCCACAGGTCCTGGGATCGAGCCCCATGTCGGCCTCCTAGCTTGGTGGGGAGTCTGCTTCTCCCTCTCCCTCTGCCTCTGCCTCTCCCCCTGTTTGTGCTCTCTCTATCTCTCTCTCTCAAATAAATAAATAAATCTTAAAAAAAAAAAAAGAGTGGTGGTTCCATAAGTCAAAAAGAAGTTAGCGATTTACAGATAAAATGCTTTCAGAAATGATTTAAGTTCGTTAGTCATAATTCGTCCTGTTGGTTTATAACAGCTAAACATGGGCTTTCCAGAAAACTCCAACGAAGTAGGACATACCTTGTAACCCAGGGGTAAAAATTTCATGCCAGGTCAATGATTAACAGGTCTTAGGCTCATAAACTGAAAAGATTTGGGATGAGGCAGGATAATGGTAAGCTTGAGTGCATGTTTGGCAGGCTTGAGTTGGGGAAGGCAAATGTTGGCCTGAGAGAAGACAGGTGGTGCTAAGCACGGCAGCTAGTAGGTAGGTGATCAAAGGCCCAGTGATACCCCAAGACCCGTGGGTAGTCCCTACCCCCTTAGAGTAGGTGGCTTTTTGATCATTAAATTGACATTCTCTGAGGTATTTCTTTCTCCTCTTGGGAAAAAAATCTGGTATTCACCACTTCCACCCACTTTCATTCCTCAGAGTGTTGCTGTTTATACCTGAGCAGTCCTTTAAAATCACTTTTAACTGGTTGTGTATTTTACAATTTGCACAGGGAAACTGAGGCACAGTCGAAGACTGTCCTATGAAGTTGAGTGCTCCAGCCTAACCTACCACACATTTCAGTATGGAACCTTGAGTGTAATCATGGTCACGGTGAACTTTGGTTTCATCAGATGAAGACTGAATATCAACACTGCAATTTGTGTGTGTGTGTGTGTGTGTGTGTGTGTTTAGAGAGAGAGTGTGTGGGTGTGTGTGTGAGTGCGATGTGGGGGGAAGGGTGGAGGGAGAGGGAGAGAGAGAATCTTAAGCAGGCTCCACACCAGCGCAGAGCCCAAAAAGGGGCCCAGTCTCACAACCCGGAGATCATGACCTGAGCTGAAATCAAGAGTCAGTTGCTCAACCAACAGGCCACCCAGGTACCCCTCAGTACTGCAATTTTTATTTAACCACAGGTGGATTACTTATTTGTTCTCTCACTTTTTTTTTTTAAGATTTTATTTATTTGTCAGAGAGAGAGAGGGAGAGAGAGACAGAGAGCAAGCACAAGCAGGGGGAGTGGCAGGCAGAAGGAGAAGCAGGCTCCCCGCTGAGCAAGGAGCCCGATGCAGGACTCGATCCCAAGACCCTGGGATCATGACCTGAGCCGAAGGCAGCCGCTTAACGGACTGAGCCACTGAGGCGTCTCTCACTCTTTTTTTTAGGTAAACTCTACACCCAGTGTGGAGCTTGAACTCATGACCCCGAGATCAAGATTTATATGCTCAGGGTGCCTGGTCTGGCTCAGTTGGTTAAGGGACTGGCTCTTGATTTCAGCTAAGGTCTTGATCTCAGCTCAGGTCTTGATCTCAGGGTCATGAGTTCAAGCCCCATGTTGGGCTCCATACTGGGTGTGGAGCCTACTTAGGGAAAAAAAAAAAGAGTTAAAAAAGAGTCCCATGCTCCACTGACTGAGCCAGCCAGCTGCCCCCTTAATTGTTCTCATTTTTTAAAATTTATTTAAGTAATCTCTATACCCAACGTGGGGCTTGAACTCACAACCCCGAGATCAGAGCCTCACACTCTTCCAACTGAGCCAGCCAGTCACCCCTGTTCTCATTTTTTAAGTTAAAAAAGCCCTTCAATAAGAGGCTCTCATTTACTTCTCGTAGGGTTGTTACCAGAAAAAGAGAAACCCAGTTACATTCTAAATATTTCTTGCTACCTCAACAACAGATCTAAAACAATGGTGGGCTACAATAAAAATAGAATCATGGAAAATATGCAATGCTAATTTAGCACAGAACACTTATAACCAATTTATTTGATATGCCACCAGAGCAACTAAACTTTTATTGAATAAACGGTTATTGAATATCTGCCCTTTTGTTTAATTTTCCTCCTGATTTATAGTTAATAAATATATTTGGATACTGTGTGTCCTATGTGTCAGGCAATATGGTAGGCACTTTCATGTGTCACCTCACCTTATTTAAGCTTTCCTCTGGCTTCCCACTTGGATTCCCCTCCTCCAAACTGCCTTTTTCCTCCTGGTAGCTCATATTTTGCCTCTGACTCCTATTCCTTTCCTCTGTTATTTACTCTGTTCCCATTAGTTTTCTCTCTGTTTCACCACTCAGTCCTTGGACAACTGTTATTTTTTCTGGGACCCCGCCTCCATGCCATCTTTTGCCTCTTTGCCTGCTTTCTGTGTATATTGATCAATGTGAAGAAAATTCATAGGAAAGTTACAAATAGGTTTTCTTAAAACACCTTTTTAAAAGATCTATCTATTTATCTTAGAGAGAGAGCGCACAAATGGGGGGAGGTGCAGAGGGAGAGAGAGAGAGAGAGCATCTCTAGTAGACTCCCCCCCAAGCACGGAGCCCACCGTGGGGCTTGATCTTAGGACCCTGAGATCATCACGACCTGAGCCAAAAGCAGGAGTTGGATGCTCATCCAACTGAGCCACCCAGGTGTAGAAGTTCTAATTACCACCAACAATGTATGAGTTCTTGGTGTCCATATACTCGCCATTTAAAACATTGTAGCTGGGACGCCTGGGGGGTTCAGCTGGTTAAGCGTCTGCCTTCGGCTCAGGTCATGATCCAAGGGTCCTGGGATCAATCCCCTCATCAGGCTCTCTGCTTGGGGAAGGCTGCTTCTCCCTCTCCGTTTTCGTCTGCCCGCCGCTCCCCCTGCTTGTGCGTGCTCTCTCTCTCTCTCTGACAAATAATAATAAATTAAATATTGTAGCTACTCTGCTGGGTATGTTTTGGTACCTCATTCACTTTTACGTTGCAATTTCCTGATGGCTAGTGATGTTGAGCTCCTTTTCCTATGCTCCTGGCCACTCACTTATCTTCTTTGGTGAAGTGACTATCCAAATCTTTTGCCTATTTATTTTATTTTTTAAAATTTATTTATTTGACACAGAGAGAGAGAGACAGAGAGAGAGCACAAGTAGGGGAACGGCAGAGGGAGAGGGAAAAGGAGGCTCCCCGCTGAGCAGGGAGCCCGACGCAGGGTTTGATCCCAGGACCCTGGGATCATGACCTGAGCGGAAAGCAGATGCCCAACGACTGAGCCACCCAGGCACCCCTCTTTTGCCCATTTTAAAAATGAGTTTTTTGTCTTTTTATTATTGAATTGTAGGAATTCCTTATATATCTTGGATACCAAACCTTTATCTGATACATGCTTTGCTAATATTTTTTCCCCCATGTGTGGTTTGCCTCTTCATATCCTTAAGGGTGTCATTTGATGACCAGAAGTTTTCAGGGGTTTTTTTGTGTGTGTTTTTTTTTAGATTTTATTTATTTATTTTAGAGAGCGAGAATGGGGGGAGGAGCAGAGGGAGAGGGACAAGCAGACTCCACACTGACTGCAGAGCCAGCCACGGGGCTCCATCACAAGACCTCGAGATCATGCACTGAACCGAAATCAAGAGTTGGACGCTTAACCCACTGAGCCAACCAGGCGCCCCTTGTTATGAGTTTTTCATTTTATTGTGCTGTGATCTGAAGATCTGGTTATATAATATTGATTTTTTTATTTTTGGACACCTTTTTGGGTGACTACATTGTCAGTTTTACTAAATGATCATTGTGTGCTTTAAAAGTATGTTTTTTTCTCTAATTGTTGGCTTCAGAGCTCTCTCCTAGTCCTTTGAGGAAGTGTTTTGTGTTGTACAAATTTCATACCCTTAAAATATTTTTTTGGCTTGAGTTCTCATTTTTTGAAATATGTTATAATCTCCTAGCTTGTCATGCTTGTGGGATGGCAAGGAGGCCAGTGTGTGACTCAAACACAATAAGGGGGAGAGGAGTAGGAGTTGAGGTCAAAGAAGCAATAGGGCCAGATCACGTCTTCAAGGCTCTGGATTTTACTATGAGTGAGTTGAGCCATCATTAAGTGTTGTGAGCAGAGGATTACACGGATGTGCTGAGAACAGAATAGGATGTGGGGGTGGGGTTCTGTAAGAGACTATTGCAGAAGGCCAGACAAGAGAAGATGATGGTTTGGCTTAGGGTGTATAGAAAGAAAAGATGAGGGGCGCCTGGGTGGCTCAGTTGTTAAGTGTCTGCCTTCAGCTTAGGTCATGATCCCAGGGTCCTGGGATCGAGCCCCACATCGGGCTCCCTGCTCAGCGGGAAGCCTGCTTCTCCCTCTCCCACTCCCCAGGCTTGCGCTCCTGCTCTCACTATCTCTCTCTGTCAAATAAATAAATAAAATCTTTAAAAAAAAAAAGAAAGAAAAGATGAGGAAGGTCTGAATTCTGGAAATATTTTGATAATAATGCCAAGAGGCAACAGATTTAGTTAATAGTTTAAATGTGGGGTGTGAGAGAGAGGATTCAAGGATGATTCTAAGATTTTTGGTCAGAACTATTGCAAGGATAAAGTTACTGATTACAAAGCAGGGTGGGTGTGAGGAGATATATATATATGTATGTTATATATATAAATAAATATAAATATCTGTATATATATCTGTATTTTTATATATATACAGTTGTGCAAGAGAAAAATGATGATATATGTATATAGACGGATGATATATATACAGATATATATATATACAGATTTTATACATATGTGTGTGTGTGTGTGTGTGTGTGTGTACATATCTGTAAGCTCTATACAGGAATAGCCCGTATCTTCTTTCTTTGCAACCTCTCAATAGCCTTCATTATCAGAATCCCAACAAATATAATAATGTTAACAGTTAATATGTATCCAGTATTTTTGTGCCAAGCACA
The DNA here is from genome assembly GCF_964656455.1 of Halichoerus grypus. Classification (NCBI taxonomy): domain Eukaryota; kingdom Metazoa; phylum Chordata; class Mammalia; order Carnivora; family Phocidae; genus Halichoerus; species Halichoerus grypus. Next base: position 45,483,879 of record NC_135725.1, on the reverse strand, counting down.
GTACCATTAATGTAAATGTAAATTTAATCTTTTAATGTACATTTATATTTGATCATTTAATCTTTACACAAACCTAGGTGATAGGTCCTATTGTTATCCTCATTTAAATGTACGGACACTGAGCCCTGTAAAAGTGAAATAACTTGTTCAAGTTTGCATAACTACTCAAAAGGAAAGCTCTTTTTCCTTTTGTAAGTTTTCTCCAGATATAGCTCCTTACTTTTTCTTTAAAAACCGTTCTTTGTCTTAATTTTTGAACAGATGACAGTTATGTAGTTTAAAAATGAAATGACAAATTTCTCTTTCAAATGTTTTTTCTCAGCTATCCACTTCCCCTCCCCCTGACAATCAATCTTACTAGTTTCTTGAGTATTCTTTCAGAGATATTCTATTTCCTAAACAAGCAGATATAAAATGGAAAATAGTTTCATCCTTTTTGTGTTTTTTACAAAGGGTAACGTCCTTTATACACTGCTTTGTACCTTGTTTTTCCACTTGGATAACTTTCTATGTGATTATACCATAATTTACTTAACAGGTCCCCTATTGGGAGACACTTAGTATACGTCTAGTCATTTGTTATTATCAACAGTTCTGCAGTGAATTACCTTGTATATATACCACTGGCCAGGGTGAAAGCTGGTACCAAAACCTAGATCTGTCTGACCTTAAAGCTACTTGACCTCTCACAGCGCACTGCCTCCCCATATGTTGCTGATTGATTCGAGAGGGTGATTCTTCTTAACTCCTCTCGATTTTATGAGAACATGTCTTCACCCCTGTGACTCTTGGCTCCCAGCTCCAGGTGTAAATGTTGGAGGATGGCAGGGTTCTTGTCTCATGATGTCGAAGAATGAATCTTGTGGACACAAAAGGGTGAAGTGAAGTCAAAGTTTATTAAGTGAAGGTGAGAGCAGAAAGGAAAGAAAAAGCTCTCTAGAGTGCGAGGGGTCCCAGAATGGGTTGCCGCTGAGGGCCTTTAGGGGAGTCTTGTCTTGAGAACTGACTGGGAAGCTTGTGGCCTTGAGATTCTGGTGTCTTGGATGTTCTCTTATCTCTTGTTCCACTCTGCGTCAGCGTCTCCTCTTGCCAGGAATAGTTCCAGAACCCAGTCAGGGGAATCAGGGGCCTCCTCTCTCTCTTGCCTAGACCTTCACCCCTTCCCTATCCTTCACCCCTTCCCTATTCAAGGGACAGGATGTGTGGGCAGAAAGAGCTGTACTGGGATTGTGAGGAGTGACTGTGTACTTTTTAATTAGTGGGGGTGAGGGGCAGCGCGAGTCTCCAAGGAATCTGGAAGCAAGATTTTCAGGACCCTGAGGGGCCAGCTGCTGCCAAGATAAAAGGTTCCTTTTAAACAGAAAGGTACGAAGGCAGCCACGAGTTCCGGAAGAAGGTCACGCTCTGCATGTTTCAGGTGTCTTTCAGTGGGTTGCAAGCTGTAAGGAGATTTTAATGTAAGCTACATTTCTTTTGCCTTTGTTTCCCTCATCATAATCACTTCTGAACACCTCTTACATTTATAAACACTCAGTCTCCTCAGGGGACCCTCATCCACACTCCTATGACCCTGATGACAGAGTCTAGAAAAGGGAACTCATAAACTCAGAGCACTTGAGAAAGATTTTCTTTGCTTTTTGGTTTAAGGCAAATGTACTCCGGGAAGTAACCCAGAGGCTGAAAATGTCTAGGGCAAATAACCTTTTCTAAAGTGAGATAGTGATCTGACTCCTGCAAAGACAGATTGCACATCAGTATCTTGAGCAATGTATCACATCATCCTGGCATTTAACATTCATCATTTTTCTCTTGCACAACTTTTCACTGTGCATGGGACTAACTTTGTTCCAGACTTGAGTCATTTCCTGTTAAGTTTTACATCCACCTTGTGGTGCTCAAAGGTTTCCCGGTCATATAAATGAATACCTTAGCAACTCTAACTAGCTCTGAACTTTGGTCTAGTTTGTGTTGCAATGACATGCACTCCTCTGTGAACTTTCACCTAGATACCGGATTCCCTGAAATTATTAATAGTACTGTATATGGGCCTAATAATTCTTTTTAATACTGTATATTGATACTTGAGACAACTAAATACTTCATAAACGTTATTAGCACATGCATTTACAGTTAAAAAAATTTAAAAAAAACCCCAAAATAAAGTTAAAACCACTCTTCCAAAAAATAAATAAATAAATAAATAAATAAATAAAACCACTCTTCCATCTCAGCCATAGAAAACAGCACTTGCTTATCTTTTTCTTTCTGTCTGTCTTTCTTTCTTTTTAAGGTTTATTTATTCATTTTAGAGAGGGAGAGAGAGGAGGGGCAGAGGGAGAGGGAGAATCTCAAGCAACTCCCAGCTGAGTGCCGAGCCCCTCACAGAGCTCAATCTGATGACCCTGAGATCATGATCTGAGCTGAAATCAAGAGTTGGACTTTTAACCGACTGAGCCACCCAGGTGCCCCGAGCACTTGCTTATCTTTTTCATTCTGTGGTAATAGTAATAAATAATATTTATTGAGCCCTTACTACATGCTAGGTATTGTAAGCCCTTTGGGTAGTACTCATAAGAGGTGGGTTCTATTATTATCTTCATTTTGTAAGCAAGGAAACTGAAATGCACAGAGGTTAAATATTTGCTTCAGGCTATACTAAATGGCTATCAGTAGGGAAACTGAGATTTGGAACCCCTGTGGTCTGGTTTTGAAGCCCATACTATTAACCACTCTGCCATGAATTTGTTAGGACTCAAAGCCCTCTATCTAATTTACTGCTACTGTCATTTCCTACCTGCCCTTTCTGTCTTTCTGTCCTACCTATCACCACCTCTACTCTCTACCATCTTAGCCAAAGAGTGGCGAAGCTGAGTTGAGAATAAGTAACCCAATTTAGTGACTTACCAGAAAGTCATGATTCTCTGACTGGGAACTGGTTATATTACCAGTTCTCAACCTGTACTAGTTGAGAACATTCCAGTGAGTGCCATAGTCCTGTGTAGAGGCCAAAACACTGGTAAGGAAAGTCAAACCATGCTGTAGGATAGGTTTGCATTCTAGGGAGGCTCCAGGAATTACCCATGACCTTCAATGTGAGGTAGGTATAGACAAACTTTAGACTGAGAAACACTTGGTTTTCCCTAGAGATTTCAAACTTCAAGGTTTCCACGGGAGCAGACAAAACTAGCTCTTTCTTCTTTCAAAATAGCTGTCCTTCCTGAAGATTTCTTGATTCCTCCAGTGATCTCTCTGCAATCCATCCTTCACACTCCTGCCAGAAACCAATCTCTTCCAAGGCCTCCCCAGTGTCGCTGTAAGAATGAAGTTTAAACTCCTGAGCTCATCACACCAAGCCGAAATGATCTGGTTCCTGCCTCTTTGTCTGCCACCCCCTCCAAATACCCCCTTCATTTCACTCCCTTCCACAACTGGAGTGGCTCACCTCTGTTCTAGTTCAGCCCCTTCGCATGCTTTTCAGGGATCTCCCAGATCTACCTTTCTAGCCTCAGCTCCTACCAACTTCCAGTGTACCCTCTGTCCCAGCCTCACCACACTAAGCATTCCCCGTGCATGTCATGCACTTTGCTAATACGGTTCCCTTCCCTGTTCCTCACTTGTTCTTAAGGACCCCGCATCAGCACCGCCTCCTTTATGAGAGCTTCCTTGTAACTACCTCCCGCCCCACCCCTAATTTGAGTGAGCTGCAGCTTCAGCTATGTCCTCAGGGTCTGAGTCTCTGTTTAGATTACACTGTATCTTCAACGTAGTGCATTTGATTGTTAACAATCTTTTCTCCTCCCATAGATGGTAGGCTCCTTGAGAATGGTGAAGGACACTATTTCATTTCTGTCTCCTTTTGCAAGTTCTACTAAAGTACCTGGTACCTAGATCGCGTTCATTGTGTTGTGGTTTGGAGTGTTGTTGGGGTCCAGAGCTGATGGCCAAGAAAGAATTCTTGAGACATCTTTGGTGCAAAAAGGTGGTTTTATTAAAGCACGGGGACAGGACCTGTGAGCAGAGAGTGCTGCACTGGGGTTGTGAGGAGTGACTGATTCTATACTTTGGAGTTGGGGGAGGTAAGGACAAAGGGAGGTACCCAAAAGGACTTTCAGGATGCTGGAGGCCTGGCTATTATCAAGCTAAGATTGCTTTTCCCTCTAGCAAGGCATTAACATTAAGACAGTTGGGAGTTTCCTGGAGGAATGTTATAGCCTACCTACCTCAAGTATTTGTCAGTGGGCTGCAGGTTATAAGGACATTTAATTCTATTTACATTCCCTTCTGCCTTTGTTTCCCACATCCCTATGGAGGGGAGGGTGATGTTAGGGCTCCAGGAAATTGAGTCTATGAGTTTCTACAAGTTAGGCGATTGATAAGATTGCTTTTTTCTTGTAAATCACTAAGACATTTGTAAATGATGGAGACTCACATCCTGCAGGACTGTGATCGCTATCAGTTAACCGGTAGTTGTTATTTTTTCACCCTTCCCTTAGTTTTAGGGCAGCCAGGAATACCTGGGGAATGTCACACAGATCCCCCTGAGAGTGGGGAGAGGGGTTTGTGGGGGGTCAGCTTGTGCTTTGCCCTCAGTTTGCCTTCTGCTCCCTCATCGACTGCAAATTCCCTGAATAGTCTATTTCTTTTTCTTGTTAAGATTTTATTTTTTATTTATGTTAGAGAGAGAGAGAGAGACCCTCACATAAGCGGCCAGAGAGGCAGAAGGAGAGGGAGAGAGAGAATCCCAAGCAGACTTCGAGCTGAGTGGAGCCCAATACGGGGCTCGATCCCATGACCCTGAGATCATGACCTGAGCCCAAATCAAGAGTCGGACACACAGCTGACTGAGCCACCCAGGTGCCCCTTGAATAGTCTATTTTTTAAAAAGATTTATTTATTTATTTTGAGAGAGAGAGTGCGCACGTGAGCACAGGGGGGAGGAGCAGAGGGAGAGAATCTCAAGGCACCCCTTGAATAGTCTATTTCTTATGAGTAAAAGAAATGCCAGCATTTGATAAATCACCTGTTTATGAGGTGGGTCAAAGTAACAGGTGATGCTACTCTCTTCATAAACGAAGTGATATCTTGCAGGTGTGGCTGAAAGGCTCTAGAATGGCATTGTCAGGGTAATCATAGCCACAAATGGCTAAAGGTTTATTATTTAAAAATAAATAAAATGTAAACTTCTGTTCCTTAGTCACATTATCCACATTTCAGATGCTCAATAGCCTCACGTGGCTAGTGGCTAGTATATGGTTAGCACAGATAGAGAATATTTCGATTGCTAGCAGAAATTTCTATTAGACGGCATCGATCTAGAAAGATAATTGATACAGATCAGTGGAATCCAAATAAAGTTTATATACCATTAAAAAATTATTCTTGTGAGCACATTAGGATACTGACATTGTAATTTTAGAGAATATTTGTTAATTCTTTCCCTTTGGAATATCCAACACTTGGTCAGTGACTCGGGGTTATAGTAGAGAAATAAGGAGAAAAAAAAGAAGCCGTGTGTTAGAAAATTGCTTTGAGGAAAATCTCGGCAATCAGAATCCTGTATCTTCAAAGCAACTAATGATTGTTAAAGGCAGATCTCTGTAGGCCTTTTCCAAGATGTATTGAGTAAAAAAAAAAAAGATATACAGAGTAAACCAAATATCTATTTTTATCTTAGAAATCTGGTCCCATCAAAAGGCTGACAATTTTTAGTTCACCATCTTGACCCTTCAAAAAAGAAATCTTTCAAACAAGACGTAACGAAAGTCGATAAAAGCAATTTCAGAGGTGTGCTCATATAACATTTTTTCTTATAAACCGGTAATACAGGCACCTCTGGAAGTCCAGTTTGCTCTGAGTTCCTCCTGCCTGTAACATGCAGTCCCTGAAGGAGAAAAGAAAGAGTCTGTCTGCAGATAAGGCACGTACAGACCGGGATTATAAAAAGGTGTTCATTCATTTGAGTTGTATGGTGATTTTTCCTGACACGTATGCCAACTTAAAAAGTTGTATACACTTTTTTTTTTTTTTAAGGTTCTATTTATTTACTTGAGAGAGAGAGCGCACAAGTTGCGGGGGGAGGACAGAGGGAGAGGGAAAAGCAGGCTCCCCACTGAGCAGGGAGCCCAATGCGGGGCTTGATCCCAGGACCCTGGGATCATGACCTGAGCCAAAGGCAGATGCTTAACCTACTGAGCCCCCCAGGCCCCTGTATATGCCTTTAAATGAGAGAAGGAATCTACCATATTATTCCGGATATCTGATAAACAGCATTATGCACATTTCTTCTTAGGGAGGAGTTTGCATTTTAAGAATAAATATTAATGTCCTCAAAACACTGCTTTGAGGAAGGTCAACAGAGGTATGTACAGGGGCATTTATACAGTGAGAAGCAAGAATATATCTGCCTTGTATCTTTGTCCTGGATTCCTAAGATGCAAACTCTTCAAGGCATTTGGAGGAGAGAATATTTCAGATTTTTTCATCAAAAATGTTAGAAAGTCAATGGGTCATGATTTACTGGTACCAATGAGAGTTGGTACTTTTCCCAGTGATTTCTCCTGACTCTTTTGCCCAGCTCCCTAAATCTAGCTTTCCTTGAGGTTTACTCAAACCCTCCTTTCTCTTCTTTCTGGACTCTTTTCCTCGACTCATAGCCATATCACACAACTCCTAACTCCAATTAAATCCTCCAAGGTAATGACTCCTAAATCAACCTTCCCACCGTGAGCTCTGTGCGTATAGGGACAATGTGTGCAGGCCGATGCAACTGGTCTGGAGATCATACTTGGAATAGCAAGGTTCTAGATGAGGGGTTAACAATTACTCTCTTCTGTTATTGTAGCATTAAAGCAGCTGCAGACAACATATAATCAAATGGGCAAAGCTGTGTTCCAATAGGATTTTATTTTAAAAAACAAGAGGCAGGCAGGATTTGGTTATAGTTTGCTGATTTTTTTTTTTAAGATTTTATTTATTTAGGGGCGCCTGGGTGGCTCAGTCGTTAAGCGTCTGCTTCGGCTCAGGTCATGATCCCGGGGTCCTGGGATTGAGCCCCGCACCGGGCTCCCCGCTTGGTGGGAAGCCTGCTTCTCCCTCTCCCACTCCCCCTGCTTGTGTTCCCTCTCTCACTGTCTCTCTCTCTGTCAAATAAATAAATAAATAAAATCTTAAAAAATTTTTTTTATTTATTTATCAGAGAGAGGGAGAGAGAAAGCACAAACAGGGGGAACGGCAGGCAGAGGGAGAAACAGGCTCCGATGCGGGGCTCAATCCCAGGACCCTGCGATCATGACCTTAGCTGAAGGCAGATGCCCAACCGACTGAGCCACCCAGGCGCCCTGGAAAATGTGTTTCTTAAGATAAATGTTATTAACTGCTCTTTATTTTCACCTGGGATTTATCTGGCAAATTACATTGGCCTCCTTTTTAACTGTGGTTGAAGGGAGAGGGCAGTGGTCTGGCATGCGCATAGGAATCACCTGGTGATCCATTAAAATGAAGGTTTTCAGTCATTGGGTCTGCATGGGTCTGAGAGGGGATATTTATGATATAATGCTGCTGGTCCGTGAACCACAGTAGCTGTCCATGTAGGCTGTTGACATGAAGGAAAATGGATGGGTCTGCTGGTCTCCCTGGTCTGCTTTTCTCACATGTGGAAAAGCTCCCGCACTTTTGAAAGAATGAAGTCAGCTACAAGAGGTTAAAGTCTGTGGGGAAGAATAGTAGCACCACGTGCTACCAAAGGGTAGGGAAATGATGAGGGAAAAAGAGAACTTGTGTTCTCTGGGGCTTATCTGCAGACCACATTCAGACAACCAGGGGAACTTTAATCTCTTTGGACTTCGCTTGAAATGCTGGACTAGAAAAGTACATGAGAGGTAAGATGGCAGATGAGGCTTTTGCAACAAACCATTGACATCTTTATCCCCTAGCAAAGGAGTGTGATGACACACATTGTCAACAGTGTGACTTTTATTAAGCTACGTGGACCATCTGACCATTTCCCCAGCAATACACTGGCAATGATAACTAAAGCAAATACAGCAAATGATTAATTGTAGAATTTAGGTGATGGATGTATAGGTGTTCGCTGAGCAGTTCTTTCTGCTTCCCTGCATGTTTGAAAATCTTCATAATAAAATATTGAAAAAAGTATGCTTCCTACCTCTCACGGTTTCCATAAGGTAAAAATAAGATAAATTAGAACAGAGTAGATGTAGCTAAATAATGTTAACCTAGTCTGACCAGTGGGTACACTCTAAGGGACTTCCTCTTAGCAGTTTTAGAAATTATAAGCATAAATATACATAAAATATCTCTGAGGGGATACACGAGAAAATAACATTGGTGGCCTGGGGTGGGGGATGGGGAAATTTGTAGTTAGAGGACAAGAATGGAAGGGAGACTTCTCACTGAATTCCCTTTTGTAAGTTTTGTGTATCAGATTATATGTATGTATTACCTGTTCAACAATAAATAAAATAGGGGCACCTGGGTGGCTCACTCCGTTAAGCATCTGCCTTTGACTCAGGTCATGATCTCGGGATCCTGAGATCGAGTCCTGCGTCGGGCTTCCTGCTCAGCAGGGAATCTGCTTCTCCCTCTCCCTCCCCCCTGCTCTCACTCGCTCACGCTCTCTCTCTCTCTCTCTCAAATGAATAAATAAAAAATCTTTAAAAAATAAATAAAAAACAGATGTAGAGCTCTCCAAGTCTAACAGTCTCTTTCCAAGTAGTATAATAAGTGTTAAATTACAGAACTTGCTGTGCGTGGAAGCAAAGAAGTCAATGTCCAGCTGCATGAAGTGGGGCATTGTGGGACTGACCGACCTGTCAGCAACCAGCTGCCTCGCTCTATTTGAGGATGTTTTGACTATGAGCCAAAGGTCTACATTTTCTATTCCTGTTTTCCTGGCAGGGCTGGGCCCAGGAAGTAACTAGGTTGGGTAGCCCCAAAATGAGGGGTTCAGGGGCACCTGGGTGGCTCACTGGGTTAAGCATCTGACTCTTGATTTCAGCTCAGGTCATGATCTCAGGGTCCTGGGATCAAGCTCCACATTGGGCTCTGTGCTCAGCACGGAGTCTGCTTGGGATTCTCTCTCTCCCTCTGCCCCTCTCCCTGCTCACACTCTCTATCTCTCTCTAAAAATAAATAACTAAAATCTTTAAGAAAAACAAAAAGAATGGGGGGTTCAGAGGCAGACTGGGGGTAGACCGCACCGCTGCAGACTTGCATTAGAGGAGGCCGACAGAGCTCAGAAGTGAGAGGTGCACCTCATGATTGGGGCAGAGTCCTGTGTAAATAATGGTTTACATATTACATACCTTACAGTTTACAGAGTGTTCATAAACACTGCTTCCTCTGAGCAACACAGCTGCCCTAGGAGGTGAGTACCGATTTTGTTCTGTTTCCCTGAAGAGGAAGCTAAGTGGGGTGGCCATGAGATATGCCTCTCCGATATCCTTCCACCTGCAGGAGCAACTGACTGAGGGCCCCCCTGTGTTCTGAAATGCACCGATGTGTTTGAGCTAAGGCCATGCTGCCCATGGTTTCTTTTGTTGTTCTTTTTTTTTTTAAGATTTTATTTATTTATATATTTTTAAGGAAGCTCTACGCCCAATGTGGGGCTTGAACTTATGACCCCGAGATCAAGCACTGCATGGTCTACTGAGTAAGCCAGCCAGGCGCCCCCCTATTGTTGTTCTTTGTTAATAATTTACCCTTTACCATTCTTCATCCCCACTTTTCATTGTCCTTGTTAATGTTCTGGGGTTTGTAATTATGCTGGCCAATTTAGAGATTCTAGGAATGTACGCAGGCCAGAAAAACTACTACTTGCAGGTCACCCTTATGGTTTGGCAGAGGATGTCATAAACCCACAAATGCTAGTCTAAGGAGGAAGCTGTGTAAGTTCGTTGAAATGGTGTCACCAGAAGAATGGAGATATTGTAAGCTGTGAGCACGACACCATATAACATAGGGTAGGGAGGAGGCAGAGGAATCAGCAGGCTCTTTTCTAGGCTCTTCTTGGAATTGGCCTGCAGCAATCTGGTAGGCTGTTGGCATGAGTTCCCAGGATTCCATGGGGAGTTCATTCTGAATGGACAGAATGTTTTGGCAGGACAATTAGGGCTTCCTTCCTAAAGTGTGCTTGGCTGGGAAAGAAAGCAAGAACCCTTCAGGGGCCAGTGTTCTAGGAGTGGTTGGCCCTGAAATGATGCATGGAGGAAGGGCTACAGTATAAGGATGGTGGAGGGGATTTTGAGCAACATGAAAAGCCGAGTCTTGTGGAAGCAACCCTCATAGGCAAGCTGACCTGATCATTATAATGCTTACCCCTTGCTCATATATCCCTCGAGATAGGAAGTATGGCTGGAGAATAGGAGAGTACCAAAGCAAGAAAGGCCAAAGGAATGTGAGAGCTTGAGAGGCAGAACTTGGTTTGGTGAAGAAATGAAGAACGTCTAAGGAGCTGTGTATGTAACCAAACTGGTGAAGAGCAGGAATCTGTTCCTTATGTGTACAAGTGCATGTGCACGCATGTGCCACGCACACGCACACACACACACACACACACATACAGAAGGAGCAATATTACCTTGCCACTTTATAACGTCAGAATCCTCAGACATTAACTGTATTTGGAGCTCTCCAAGAATAGGGGTCGTGAATTTTCCATCTGTTACATTGGTTGCATGGCGGGGCCTCCTTGAATACGTGTATTGTTCTTTTGGGTGTCATGGAAAATGTGTTCTTGGCTCCCTGGCAATATGCATTGTGCTAATTGATTTGTATGCTTAAGAGCACAGAGGTTCCTTACCTCATCCACAACACTGTTCATCTACACATTTTGAGAACTCTAGCTAACAGTCCAGGTTTTTTGTTTGTTTTTGTTTTTTAAGTAGGCTTCAGGCCCAGTGTGGAGCCCAACGTGGGGCTTGAACTCACCATCCTGAGATCAAGACCTGAGCTGAAATCAAGAGTCAGATGCGTAACTGACTGAGCCACCCAGGTACCCACTTAACAGTCCAGTTTTAACACGTGTCTGACTAAGCATGAGGTATGTCATTGCCAACAGTCAGTTCTAGATTGGACCCCTACAGCCATTAGCTATTTTCTGAGAGACCTGGAGAATCAACTATAAACAAAAAGTGGAGGATGAGGGGTGGGCTATTGGGCTATTGGTGGTGATTGTGGTGGTGGTTGCTGGAGGATATGGGCAAGGACCTGAAGGAAACTGCTCATTCTGGCAGGGGGAGGATAGTGCCTGCAGCCCCAAGACAAGGAGTCACAGGAAAAGGAAGCCTAGTGGGCTTCTACTTTTTCCAAGATTTCTGTCTGCCTAATTTCCTATGGATTCAGAGGATTGGTAAGGAGCTGCCAAGTCTTTTCAGGGACCCCACAGCTGCTTGAAGATTGTATTAGGGATTCCCAAAGATAGGCAGGACTTCAAAAAGAAGTCTGTGTGAAGCTAATGATGGTAATATGTGACTCATTTGTAAGGGTTATGCATGCTGCTTTTTGTGTATTAACATCGTATCCTGCAATAATCTTTCCTATAATCACTTATTAGTTCCAGAAATTCTTTTTTTTTTTTTAAAGATTTTATTTATTTATTTGTCAGAGAGAGAGACAGAACACAAGCAGGGGGAGAGGCAGGCAGAGGGAGAAGCAGGCTCCCCGCTGAGCAAGGAGCCCGATGTGGGACTCGATCCCAGGACCCTGGGATCATGACCTGAGCCGAAGGCAGCCACTCAACCGACTGAGCCACCCAGGCGTCCCTAGTTCCAGAAATTCTTTTTTCAGTTCTTTTGGGTTTTCTATATAGACTATCATGTCGTCCGTAAACAAAGACAGTTTTATTTCTTCCTTCCCAAACTGTTTACCTTTTATTTCCTTTTCTTGTCTTATTGTATTAGCTAGAACTTCCAGTACAATATTAAAAGGGAATGGTGGGAGGGGACATCCTTCCCTTGTTACTCACATTATGAAGCTTTTGGTCTTTAAATTTTCTTTTATGCTTTCTGCCTACAAAAGTAGAAATACAGGCTCATTACACATTTTCAAATGTTTTAAAAAAATATGTAATACAAAAAGTGGGAGTTTGGAGGCGCCTGGGTGGCTCAGTCGTTAAGCGTCTGCCTTCGGCTCAGGTCATGATCCCAGGGTCCTGGGATCGAGTCCCACATCGGGCTCCCTGCTCCGCAGGAAGCCTGCTTCTCCCTCTCCCACTCCCCCTGCTTGTGTTCCCTCTCTCGCTGTCTCTCTCTCTCTGTCAAATAAATAAATAAAATCTTTAAAAAAAAAAAAAAGTGGGAGTTTTTTTTCAATCCCTAACCACCTACCTCAAGTTGCTATTGCCAGTTATTTGATATGTCTCTCAATATGGTGTACTTTGTGGGGCACCTGGGTGGCTCACTTGGTTAAGCATCTGACTCTTGGTTTCAGCTCAGGTCATGATCTCAGGGTCGTGAGATCGAGCCCCATGTGGGGCTTGATGCTGGGCGTGGAGCCTGCTTAAGATTCTTTTTCTCCGGGGCACCTGGGTGGCTCAGTCGTTATGCTTTGCCTTCCGCTCACGTCGTGATCCCAGGATCCAGCCCGCATCGCATCCAGCTCCCTGCTCAGCGGGAAGCCTGCTTCTCCCTCCCCCACTCCCGCTGCTTGTGTTCCCTCTCTCTCCATCTCTCTGTCAAATGAACAAATAAAGTCTTAAAAAAAAAAAAGATTCTTTCTCTCCCTCTTCTTCTGCCTCCCCTTCCCTGTGCACTCTCTCTCTCTAAAACAAAACAAAACAAAACAAAAACAAAAAACATACTTTGTGATTTTGAAGCAAATTGTGTGTGCCTTAACACATGATATCTCTGACAAAAAATAAATTTCACTGCAAACTGAGATTCCTTGGTAGTTTGGAGTATAGGTATTAAGTTACGTGTATGTTTGTGTGTAAAAGAGAGAAAGACAGACAGATTGAATGTGATAAAATCGCCCCTACTCCTTTTCTGGGAAATGCTCTTCAGTTCTTGATTTTTATCTTTCATAGGAAATTGTGTTATGAATTAGGTAGCCAGATCATTTATTTAACATGAATATGTTAAAAAATTTTTTAAAGATTTTATTTATTTTTTTTTGAAAGAGGGACAGAGAGAGAGGGAGAGAGCACAAGCACGGGAGGGGCAGGCAGAGGGAGAAGCAGGCCCCCCACAGAGCAGGGAGCCCGATGCAGGGCTCGATCCCAGGACCCTGAGATCATGACCTGAGCCGAAGGCAGACGCTTAACTGACTGAGCCCTGAATATGTTAAAATTTACTTCAGTTACAGAATTCCCTAATAAGAATTCTCTAAAATTAAATAAATAAATAAATAAATAAATAAATAAATAAATAAAGTAACTGGTTATGAGTTATGACCCACATATGTGCTTGCTCACCTGTTGGAGAGCTGTCAAGAACATGATGACCTGTGTGTGTCTTCTGCCCCAGGATCCTTGAAGTTCTTACAAATACATGAAGGGAAGGAGCCATGTCTTAGATGCCTAGCAAAGATACCCTGGAGTAGAGACTTGAGGATTCTTTTTTTTTTTTTAAGATTTTATTTATTTATTTGACAGAGAGAGAGAGACAGCGAGAGAGGGAACACAAGCAGGGGGAGTGGGAGAGGGAGAAGCAGGCTTCCCACTGAGCAGGTAGCCCAATGCGGGACTTGATCCCAGGACCCTGGGATTACAACCTGAGCCGAAGGCAGACGCTTAACCAACTGAACCACGCAGGCGCCCCGAGACTTAAGAATTCTTAAGGAAATGATTGGTTGAGAGACTTCTCCTGGAAGTGAAACCTTGTACCTTTGGGGATGCCCCACCACCAAGCAGTTCCAGAGGTTGGTGCTGGCTGGTTGGGAATGCGTGTTGCTTGGAAAAGGCAGGTATAGAGACCTAAAAGGGGACTAGGAACGGGTCCTGTGATCCTGCTGCCACCTCTGCTCAGTTTGTGCTCCCACACCAAACTTTTTCAGAACATTTGAGAGAATATGCCTTGGTTCATGAATCAGACTTGCAATTTTGAGACTTCCTACACTTGATCTTAGCCAAAAGGCCAAGAAGCGATGGGAGACTTCCTAACTGGCCATCTCCAAGCACTGTGGGACTTCCTGACTCAGGTACATGTGTAACGTTCACAGGTGGATTTCCTAGAACAGGTGAGCTGTACCCAGTTACTGGCTTTCTGTAACCAAGTTGCTAGGTACAATTTAACAATCATCAATGACTCCTATGGCTAGGTATTTAGTTTTTGAGCATTAAGTACACTCTAATAAAAATCTTCATTAAAAAAAACCTTTTTAGGGGCGCCTGGGTGGCTCAGTTGGTTAAGCGACTGCCTTCGGCTCAGGTCATGATCCTGGAGTTCCGGGATCGAGTCCCGCATCGGGCTCCCTGCTCAGCAGGGAGTCTGCTTCTCCCTCTCCCGCTCCCCCCTCTTGTGCTCTTTCTCTCTCTCACTCTCTCTCAAATAAATAAATAAATAAAATCTTTAAAAAAAAAAAAAAACCTTTTTATTCTGTCACAGGTAATATAGTTCATTGAATTAATTAATTAGTTTCTGATAATATAGTTCATTTTAGAGAACAGAGATAAACAGTATGAAAAAAAGAACTGTAATCCTCCCACCAAATGATAACTATAATTAACATTTTGGTATATTTCCTTTTAAAATACCCATACTTTAACAAACTTTCAATAAATAGACATTTTATAGTTATATGAGAAAGTTTTCCTTCGTCCTTTTATTTTAACTTAGCGATAGCTACGATGTTTCTTCTCCTTTCTTTTTTTTTCAGAATTGCTATATTATTAGTATTTTTCCAAAAACAGTTGACCACAGGGTGCCTGGGTGGCTTAGTTGGTTAAGCCTCTGCCTTTGGTTCAGGCCAGGATCCCGGGATCCTGGGATGGAGCCCCGTGTCAGGCTCCCTGCTTAGCGGGCAGTCTGCCTCTCTTTCTCCCTCTGCCCCTACCCCCGCTTGTGCTTGCTCTCTCTCAAATAAATAAATAAATAAAATCTTTTTTTTTTTAAAGATTTTATTTATTTATTTGAGAGAGAGAGAATGAGAGAGAGCACATGAGAAGGGGGAGGGTCAGATGGAGAAGCAGACTCCCTGCCGAGCAGGGAGCCCGATGCGGGACTTGATCCAGGGACTCCAGGATCATGACCTGAGCTGAAGGCAGTCGCTTAACCAACTGAGCCACCCAGGCGCCCAAATAAATAAATAAAATCTTTAAAAAAATACAGTTGACCATGGATTATTTTTATTCATCCTAATGACAACCTTGGGTGTTTTAAATATCTGTATCCTTATATTGTGGATAGAGACACTGAGAGCTATAATGTTTCTTTATGAAAGTTTTGAGAAGATAAACAATCAGTTTGCTTTGGTTATTTAAACACACATTCTGTTCCAATGACATTCTTTTTTACTTACATTCTTTTAGGGAGGTTATGTTTAAAAAAGAGCTTTACGCTGATTCACAGACAAAAGTCCTTGGACCTTGGTTAGAATTGCTTTAGTTTGAACAGAAAAGACGCTATAATATTTCTATCCTCTAAACTTCAACCTGGGTTGTTTCTTTATTTCCTCCTTGAGTGTTTGTAAGTCTTTTGTCTTCAGAGAGATTTATTCAACTAAAGAATCCTGTTACTCAGACTGGAGTCATGTGGGTAACCGGGTAAATGGGTAACTGGGTAAACAGCCAACCTGGACACACAACTGTAGAAAATTTAATGTTCACCATACATTTACTGAAAAAAGCAAGCTACCAAATAATACTGATAATATAAACCTACTTTTATGAAAGTATAAGATTAGATAAATACATTTACGAAGAACAAATACAGAAATGCTATAGTCCAAAATATTACCAGTGGTTCTCTCTAGGTGATAGTTATGGGTGATTATTATTATTTCATTTGTATTTATATTTAAATTTTTTCTTCAAGAGGCATATATTACATGTTTTCATAAATTATTTTTATAATCAAACAAAACTTTATGGTAAGATCATAGTCTTTATTGGTCAAAAATAAAATGATAGTTCAAAAAAGGAAATCCCATTTATTTCCAACATATTCTCCCTCCCAATAACTCTCTTCCTTATCTAAAACATTCATCAAGCTAAGTGCTATGTGGTTTCCTCTCAACTCTGAAAGGATGATTTTGAAAAGCAGAAAATCTGTAAGAAGAGCAGAGTGGAAAGAGGAATAAAACACCAGCATGTATTACATGTATGACATTCAATTTAATTCAGCTGTATACTACCTAGGTATGTATGGATTTAATTATTTGTCTACATTTTCAAGATTATATTTTTCAACCTGTAAAACCAGCCCGAAGCCCCTTAATGTGGGAGAGGGGGGAGCAGTGTTTTTGAGTCCATATTCCATTACCATCCTGTTATATCTAATCAGGATCTAAGTAATGAGTGTAAATGGTGAAGGGGAGGTGTATGGTGGTAGCTAACTGATCTGTAGCTCAGTTTCAGAAACATTGTCTTCCCCTTCTCCTGGGACAGTGGATTAGAGTGGTTTTAGTTTGCTAAAGCCACACATGAAGATTTCTGCAGTCTTGGAAAAGCAATGTAGCTCTCAGAGATGTGCACCAGCATAACTTTATGTCACATACTTTTTTTTTTTTCATTTCAGTGTTCTAACAGTTGAAGATCATCAAAGACAGATTGATTTTGGTTTGTTTGTTTTTACAGATCTGTTAAAATGACATCAGGATTATTCAACCCCAATATGGTCTTAAATTTTAGAAGGTCAACTCTGAATTCTTGATGAATTTCATAGCGTTTATAGTAGCATGCTCCTGCATATCTACTAAGTTTTGGAGATCATGATATATCCCTTTGTCTTTCCTTAGGGAAGCTTTTTGGATTTTTCTGTAATAAAATATTGAATTGAATGTAAAACTTTAGATAATTGGCTCAGATAAAAGGAATGACTCTCCATGGATGACACAAACTGAACTTCACCTTGAGAGTGTCATTCTTCAGTTCAGAGAGTGGGATGATTCTGGAAGTGGCCCTGGCAGTGGTTGGTAACGTCATGTTTCCCTAACTTTCTCAGTTGTTTGGTGAGTCATTAAGGATTGTTAATATTAGCTTTGTCAGAAGCCAGGCAAGGAAAAGAATTTTTGCCAAATCACATTCCAGAGCTAGGATGTAGAACGAGGGTGAATATAATGACTAAGTCACTCCTGAAACTTTTGGCTCAGCCATCGTTCCAAAATTAACATATTTAAACAAAAACCAAAAACAAATCACTCTTTTCCTGCCCCTACTTCCTACTTTGCTCTTGCCTAATAGGAAGACTCAGAGAAATGGAAGGATCAGGCATCTTAAAAATGAAAGCAGGCCACAAGGACAGGTTCCCAAGGGTGACAGGCCACAGCTTTGGCCTCCAACAAAAGTGTTGAGGCAGCCATCTGAGGAGAAGGTGCTTGGCTGAAGATCTGTGCCTCAGGCCATTTTCATGCACACAGAAGCACAAGAGACCCACCGAGTGAGATAGATATCAGTAGGGTTTCTTCCTGATCTGGAATTCTATGGTTGTCCTCTGGGCTTTGTGGCCACAAATTAAAATGACCTGATTACAATTCTTAATTCCCGAGAAAGAGCAAAAAAGATATAAATGTGGTCACCACAGGTCTGATGTCCTTGGGGAACTGATTAAGCCTGGAGACTGACACACAGGTAGTATACGGGAGAAGGGGGTGTGTGTGGGGGGTATGTGTGTTTGGGGCAGACTTTTTTTTTTTTTTAAGATTTTATTTATTTGACAGAGAGAGACAAAGTGAGAGAGGGAACACAAGCAGGGGGAGTGGGAGAGGGAGAAGCAGGCTTCCTGTGGAGCAGGGAGCCTGATGCGGGGCTCAATCCCAGGACCCTGGGATCATGACCTGAGCCGAAGGCAGATGCTTAACCAACTGAGCCACCCAGGCACCCCTTGAGTTATATTTTTGTATACATTGTGGGGAGGCCACGGAGCCAGGCATCTCAGGGTCTGGTTTCACCTCTAGCAGCTCTGGTGCCTTAGGCAAATCACTCGGCTGCTTTGTCCCCTAGAAGTCTGGCCGGAATGCAGTATGTCTCACTTTTCTTGGATTACCTGCATCAGGATGACCTGAGCTACTTTTTAAATGTTTTTGGACTTGTGTTTTTTTTTCTTAAGATTTTATTTATTTTTTTTATGTGAGAGAGAGCACAAGCGGGGGGGAGGGGCAGAGGGAGAGGGAGAAGCGGACTCCCCGCTGAGCAGGGAGCCTGATATGGGGCTTAATCCCGGGACCCTGGGACTGAGCCACCCAGGCGCTCCTCTTTTTTTTTTTTTTAAAGATTATTTATTTATTTACTTATTTATGTTATTTGAGAGAGAGAAAGAGGGAGAGAGAGAGCATGAGCTAGGAGAGGGCAGGAGGAGAGGGCAGGAGGAGAGGGAGAGAATCTCAAGGTGGACTCTGCCCTGAGCAAGGAGCCCATTGTCGGGCTCCATCCCATGACCCTGAGATCATGACCTGAGCTGAAATCAAGAGTCAGACACTCGATCGACTGAGTCACTCAGGTACCCCCTGGACTATTTCTTAAATTTGGTGAAAAAGAATCTCTGGGGATGAGGTCCCAGAATCTTTATTTTTATTTTTAAAGATTTTATTTATTTATTTGACAGAGAGAGAGATAGCGAGAGCAGAAACACAAGCAGGGGGAGTGGGAAAGGGAGAAGCAGGCTTCCTGCCAAGCAGGGAGCCCGATGTGGGGCTCGATCCCAGGACCCTGGGATCATGACCTGAGCCAAAGGCAGACGCTTAATGACTGAGCCACCCAGGTGCCCAGAATCTTTATTTTTAAAAAGTGCCCCAGGCCACTGTCATGCACACAGGGACTCACTGGATGGGACCATCAGTGGGATCTCTTTCTGCTCCAAAATTCTGTTCATTCTCATCACTTGAATTTTACTTAGCTCTATTTTCTGTGAACAAAATGAAATTAAAAGGAGAAAGGCAATGACACTAGCTAAGAACCTATTATTTGCCTGGTGCTATGTTTGGGGCCTTATACTCATTGTCTTATTTTTCTGCACAATAATCGTTCGAGGTAGGTGTTATTGTTATCACACAGTATACATAAATTCCAAGTTGGAACTCTGTACAAACTTCCAACTATACGATGAATAAGTTCTGGGGATGTAATATACAGCATGATGACTATAGTGAACAGTACTGCTTTCAAAGTTGTAGAGAGTAGATTTTAAAAGTTCTCATCACACACACACACAAATTGTCACTATATACTATGATAACTAACCTTACTGTAGTAATCCTTTTTCCATATATATGTATATAAAATAACTACATTGTACACCTTAAACTTACACAATGTTATATGTCTACTGTATCTCAATAAAACTGGAGGGGAAAAGTCAGGGTTCTGATTTCAAAGTCAAATTTTTTGTTGTTTGTTTGTTTGTTTATTTATTTATTTTTGCCACAGTCTCATGCTATAGTAAGAAACCACAGAAGAACTTATTATAATTGGTAAGCTCTAGTGTAGCACCTTATGTTAATACAATAGATTACTATTTTAGGATCTGTTTCTTCATCCTTGTTGAATCACTGAGCTTCTCCTATTGTGAATGTTAATTACCTGATTTGATGATGATAATATGAAAACAGTAAGCTTCACTGTATTCTTTGCCTTCTTTTTCTTACCTATTTAAATGTATTCTTCTGGGGTGCCTGAGTGGCTCAGTCGGTTGAGTGTCTGCCTTAGGCTCAGGTCATGATCCCGGGGTCCTGGGATCGAGCCCCACATCGGGCTCCCTGCTCCACAGGAAGCCTGCTTCTCCCTCTCCCACTCCCCCTGCTTGTGTTCCCTCTCCCACTGTGTCTCTGTCAAATAAATAAATAAAATCTTCAAAAAATAAAATGTATTCTTCTTATAATCTATGCGTTTTCTGAGGCAAGAGGCAATCTAAGTCCTTTGTGTGTGATAGGGAATAAATTGGATATAAATAAATAACAAAAAGTAAGCTATATTATGAATTCATTTAATAATTGCATTCACTTAGGGGCGCCTGGGTGGCTCATTCGGTTAAGCAATTGACTCTTGGTTTCGGCTCAGGTTGTGACCTTGGGGTCGTGGAATCGAGCCCCATGTGTGGCTCCGCACTGAGCGTGGAGTCTGCCTGAGATTCTCTCTCCCCCTCTCCCTCTGCCTCTCCCACGCCTATGTTCACGCTCTCTCTAAAAAATAAATCTTTAAAAAAATAATTGCATTCACTAAAATAGAAAAAAAATACATGAAGTTGTGATACCCCCAGGATAATTTCAGTTTATGAAATCTCAAACCTATAACTAGCTACAAGATGGAGGGAAAAGAAATAAATTAGACAAGACATGGATTCGAAATTTGATGAGATCTATCTTTTGTATGCTTCTACTTGAGTTATCTATTTCAAATAGAGAAGAGAAGGGGCCCTGGCAGGCTAAAATATATGAAATCCTTTGAGAAGGATAAGGAGGTTGGTTTGTTTGGAAACTAAGTCAAGACAAAGGCCATGTGAAAGAGGAGCTGCCTTTTCCTCTCCAAGGTATTTGGAAGGGAATAAAAGAAGAATGGCAGAGTATCAAGTTTGGGCACGATTAGGAAAGTAGATGAATTGGGTCATCCGAGAAATTCTTCCTGCTGGTGACCAGTGCATGGAGTTTGAACTGGTCAAAACAGAAATCATCTGGCCTCCTGACTCATTAGTTGTGACCCATTATTTTTGTCTCTGGTTCATGAGAAAAGCAGTTTTATCTAATTTCCAGCTCAGATGAAAAGAAAAAAACATAGTATTTTTCTCCTGTGTTTGGCTGGGCTGTCTTATGATAAGGGAATAAGGAAAAGGCACCTGTCTGGTTTGGGATAATGTTTATAGAAAGAACATTGTAACACCATAAACAATGTATTGTTCTTTTTTGTATTAAGACAATACAGCTGGAAGGAACCTAGATACCATCTAACTCCTTCATATAGGCATTGAGGCCTATGAAGGTCAGGTGTATTCACTGCCTAAGAGCACACACCATAGATTTGGGAGCCAGACCTACATGATTTGAGACTCGGTTCTGCCGTTTACGAGTTTGTGGCCTTGGGGCTGAGGAGGACCTCACAGAGAAGAGCTGTGTGGCACAGAGTGAGCAGAGTTTGTCAGATGGGCGAGAGACTGAGGGTACGTCCAAAGAGGGAGGGCTGGGAGGGAGAGAGGGCTGCATGGTGGAGTCAATGCAGGTGGATGTAGCTGGAGCACCCTGAAGTGGAGAGAATAAGCCAGGGAGAGAACCTGTTTTTTTTGTTTTTGTTTTTTAAAGATCTTATTTTATTTATTTGACAGAGAGACACAGCTAAAGAGGGAACACAAGCAGGGGGAGCAGGAGAGGGAGAAGCAGGCTTCCCACTGAGCAGGGAGCCCCATGAAGGGCTTGATCCCAGGACCCCGGGATCATGACCTGAGCCCAAGGCAGACACTTAACAACTGAGCCACCCAGGTGCCCCAGAACCTGTTGTTCTGACTTTGGAAGAGGAAACTTCATTGCCAGATTTTTTTTTCCTTGCTATTTCACTATTATTTTGTATCAATTATATACTCAAAGAAGGCTGAGCTGCTACAAACTCTGGGATAGGTTTCTTTGTCAACAGGGTCTCCCATAGTTTGTTGTTCAGGAAGAGGAGGCAGGGCTTGGGTTGTTGCTGGTTCTTTGGAGTCCCTTCTACTTCCCCTGTGAGCTGAGCTCTCTTCAGCCCAATGCCCAGCATGGCTCTCTTGGACAAAAGAGCTCTGGGTGTGGTTATAAAACAATAATAGCTACCATTTCTAGGTATTTGGCATTATTCTGTTGAGTGTATTGATTCATTTAATCCTTGCAAAACATCTTTTGAAGCACAACTATACTTTTTTCTTTTCTCAACTTTTCAAAACTTACCTAGAGAAGTAGAACATACATGCAAAAAATATATAGGTTTAATATATGATATATATATCAAAGTATAAATTCATATAAGTTTAATAAAGTTTCACAAAAAGAGCACAAACATGTCACTAGCTCCCAGCACAAGAAAAAAATTAGCAGTGGGGCACCTGGGTGGCTCAGCTGGTTAAGTGACTCTTTTTTTTTTTTAAAGATTTTAATCATTTATTTGACAGAGAGAGACACAGTGAGAGAGGGAACACAAGTGGGGAAGAGGGAGAAGCAGGCTTCCCGCTGAGCAGGGAGCCCGACGTGGGGCTCAATCCCAGGACCCTGGGATCATGACCTGAGCTGAAGGCAGACGCTTAACGACTGAGCCACCCAGGCGCCCCTGGTTAAGTGACTCTTGATTTCAGCTCAGGTCATGATCTCAGAGTCATAAGATCTAGCCCTGCGTCGGGCTCCGTGCTGAGCGTAGAGCCTGCTTGGGATTCTCTTTCCCTCTCCCTCTGCCCCCGCCCCTCATTATCTATCTGCCGCCGCCCCCCCCCCCCCCCCCCCCCCCCCCGTGTATGGTATGTGCTTTCTCCTACTCTCCGTCAAAAAAAAAAAAGGAAAGAAAAACTTAGCATCACTCAAAGGGCTTTCGCCGGCCGCATTCAGTCACTAGTCCTCCTCAGGCCCCAAAGCAATGGCCATCCTTACTTCCAACAGCAGAACTTGGTTTGCCTGTTTTGTACAGTGTTACTTGTCTGCAGTTTCTTTCATTTACATTACATTGTATATGATTACAGGTCCAATCATTTTCTTTCATTGCTACATTATTTCCTCTACCTTGTCTCTTGAAACATTTAAAGCCCCAGAAAAGTTGAAAAGCGAGTACAGCGAACACCCATATGCCCTTTATTTAGAGCACGGAGGACTATTATTATTTCCACTTTCTAGGTGAGGGAACGAAGGCAAAGAGAAATTAGGTAATTAACCTAGGTCATGCCTCTAGGATGTAGTCTTGCATAACTTGCTGCTTAGCCATATGGGCAAATCCCATAACTTGTCTGAGGCTGTTCCTTCATTAATAAGATGGGTTTCCAGACTTTTGTGAGGCTGAAATGTGAGGAACATGTGAAAGTGCTATGTGAGGAGTACAGGGGCTCAAAAAGGGTATTAAAAATGCAGGCTCCTGGGTCTCACTCCCTACAGATCCTGGCTCAGTAAGTCTGGGGTAGGAGGCAGAATGTTTAACAAACACCCTAGGCTTTTGATTGAGGCTCGAATCCCCTACCACAGTATGAAAAACACTTCTATAAAACAACGATTCCCAAACTTCAGAGACTATCAGAATCACCTTGAAGACTTGGACATTAATCTTGCTGCCCGCTCCACATTCACTGACTCTGGAAGACAAAAGAGGGTTGTAGGTGTTACCTGCTCTATCCTCTTGTGGGCTTGGCCTCAAGATTAGTCCCTGGAGCCCTCTCCCTTAGAGGCACAGAAAAACAAAAGGAAGCTTGCTCCTCCTTAAGGAGGACAAATGTCTCAAAAGGAAAAGCTGTTTGTAGGTGAAAGGGCAAGAGCGTTCTGTTGCAAAATGAGAGGTCAGATGGGAGGGAAGTAAAAAAAAAAAAAAAGACCCAACGAGTCATTACTCAAAAGTCAATATTCTTGCCACCTTACATCAGAGCAGGGGTTAGATTAACAACTGGCACACCAAACACGTGCTTACAGCCCCAAGAAAGCTGGAACACCAAAAAGAAAAGAAAAAAGAGAGAGAATTTGATTGCTTAAAGCATTGAAAATGTCAACATCGTGGGGTAAAACCTAAAAACCAACTCAGTACCTTTTTGGATTTTCTAACATTTATCTTAGGGTTTAGCACTGTGTTTTATTATGAATCACATGGTGCGAGAGGGAGGGAGACATACCGTATTTTCTCGCTGAGGCCCTCTAGATGTCTGAATCCGGTCTTGTATAAGGGATACATTTTTAATGGGTCAGTCTGGAGATTTAAATATGCTCCCCTGCCACCTGCCAGCTGTCCCTTCCTTACGTTCCCCGTGGGAGAGTGCGAGGGGGTGAAGGCCGGCGGCAACAGCCCCTGGCTGGTCGGCGAAAGTCCACGGAACTCCTACGCTGCCCGGGGCCGTTGCACAACTTGTTTGCTCAGATCATCTGGTGCAAGTCCCTGCATTTTAAAGGCGAAAAAACTGGAACTCAAATGTTGGCGATTTAACTTCCTACCTCTCTTTCTTTTAAAAAGCACAACCTACAATTAAAAAAAAAAAGCCACCTTGCATAATAATCAGCATAGACAGCTATCATCCTGGAGTGGTTGGGGCTTTTAAGTGTCGCTCAGAAAAAAAGAGGGGGACCAACCACGGTATTCCAAAGCCCTTTTTGGACACTGCGACTCAGCTTTAAATTAGACATACACTCGAAGGACTGACTTTAAAGACAGAAGAGCAACAAAACAAGCTCTACGGGCCCGTCATCGGGTTAGAATTTCACAAAACTAAAGAAGTGATTTACGTGCTAAAAATAAGTCTAGGAGCCAGGGTTTCCATTTTAAAGACAGTTCTATTCCGAGGACTGACGGGAATCAACAGGTTACCGGTCACTGGTGCGCGCGACTCCGCCGCCGCCGCCTTTGGCAAAACCCCGGAGCCGGGCTGCGCGCCGGCCGCCTCCGCCACGGGCCTCCCTGCCCCTCGGCCCCTCTCCCCTGCAGGGCGCCCATGCGGGCGGGGCCTGGGGCAGGTCCGCGGCCCGGGCCGCCGGTCACGTGCTGCGGAGGCGCGGGCCGGGCGGGGTATATAGGCGGGTCGCCCGCGCCGCCACTTGGAACGCCGCGCGGGACTCGCCGGATCGTGGTCTTTGCGCTGCTGTGGGTCGGTAGGTGCGCGCCCCGCTCCGTGCGCCGCGGGCTGGCGTGGGGTGGGGTGGGGTGGGGTGGGGGCCCGCGGGGCTCCAGGCTGGAACACGGTGGTCCCGGAGCCTGCCCGCCTCGCCGCCTCGGGGCGGTTTCCGGGTCGGGGCTGGGAAGGGGCGGTCTCCCGGGCCTGCGCTGTCCGCCTTTGCTGTCGGCCTTGGAGGCTCTTCTGCCCGCAGCTGCAGTGCGGGTAGAGCTTCTGGGCTTGGGTGCAGGGTAACAGTTTCCATTTGTCCCGCAAGTACGTTACTGGAAAGGAAATGAGCTAGCAAATTATGGGGTTCCAGCGACAGCGAGGCTGTGGGTACTGGCGCCTGACTTGCGCCCTAAGAAGGGCTCTTACTCATTTCCTGTAGCACTGGGACCCTCGGCGGCCGGAGGGTGAGCTGCCCGGCTCTAAAGTGGCGGACAGCGGGCTGTGCAGGTTCTTCCTTCCCACTCTGCGGCTTAGCAGTGAGGCAGTTTTATGTGCGTGGATTCGGGTCGTTGGAGGCGCTAAATTTCCACTGAAAAGCCTCCTGGGATGTTTCTCGATTCCTCGGAGCTGTTGCGCTTAGTTTCCCCTAGACGAGTTGCAGTCCTTTCCCCAAGGAAGGAATAAATCCCCCCAAAGTGTTTCCACTTGATAGTCCTGTCAAAAATGTCTTCTACTTGAGAGATCTCTCTCTCTCTCTCTTTTTTTTTTTTTTACAGATTTTATTTTTAAGTAATCTCTACACCCAACATGGGGCTTGAACTCACAACCCCCAGATCAAGAGTCTCATGCTCTACTGACTGAGCCAGCCAGGCACCCCTCTCTTTAAATTTTATAATGTGGATTTTAACTTGGTTCCAATGTTTTTGTGAACAGACGTTCCTCTTTGAGAGGCGGTGGACAAATAAGACCAACATCTCAACAATGCAATGTCTTTGCTTTTATCCCCCTCAGACCCTCTTTTCTATTGGAACTTTACCCATAATTTCTGAAAGCCGGCCTCAGAACATGTTTGCCCAGGGCAGAGCTCGGAGCTAGAGGGTGGGGAGAAGTGCAGAAGGCTACCTCATCTTGAATTTTTCTCTTCTTGAAATTCTCATTTACTTGGGTGGGGAGTGAATCTGAGAGAGTCTTATCCTGGTGTCCTGAAATCAGTTTCTCTTCCACAGATTTCTTTCTCCAAGAAGAAAAATGGTATCTGTTGCAGTTGATCCACAACCGGTATGAATTTTAAATACGGTTTCTTGATCCCTTTCCCTCCCTGTCTGTTTTGAAGGAGTTAACACTTGCCCTGCTTGGTTGCAGAGTGTGGTGACTCGGGTAGTCAACCTACCGTTGGTGAGCTCCACGTACGACCTCGTGTCCTCGGCTTACATCAGTACGAAGGATCAGTATCCGTGCTTGAAGTCTGTGTGCGAGATGGCAGAGAAGGGTGTGAAGACCATCACTTCCATGGCTGTGATGAGTGCTCTGCCCATCATCCAGAAGCTGGAACCACAGAGTGAGTTCTGATTTTTTTTTAAAGATTTATTTATTTATTTGACAGAGAGAGACAGCAGAGAGACACAGCGAGAGAGGGAACAAGCACGGGGAGTGGGAGGGGGAGGAGGAGGCTTCCCGCTGAGCAGGGAGCGCGATGCGGGGCTTGATCCCAGGACCCAGGGATCACAACCTGAGCTGAAGGCAGATGCTTAACGACTGAGCCATCCAGGCGCCCCTCATGACCTATTTTCAAAAGTAACATCTTTGAGGGGCGCCTGGGTGGCTCAGTTGGTTAAGCCACTGCCTTTGGCTCAGGTCATGATCCTGGAGTCCCGGGATCGAGTCCCTGCTCAGCAGGGGGAGTCTCCTTCTCCCTCTGACCCTCCCCCCTCTCATGCTCTCTCTTTCTCTCATTCTGTCTCTCAAAGTCTTAAAAAAAAAAAGTAACATTTTTGAGATGCAATTAACACACCATACCATTCACCCACTTAAAGTGTACTCAAGTATCTTTACAACTGATTTTAGAACCTTTTCATCACCTCGGAAAGGAACCTCCTACCGGTTTCTGTTTAAGATGATGAAAAAGTTCTGGAAGTAATAGGGTGATAATTGCACATCATTGTGAATGAACTTAATGCCACTGAATTAGGCATTTTATATACCTAGGAGTGGGATTGCTGAGTCCTCTAAGAACCACGTAAGCTTCTGAGGCACTGCCAGACTGTTTTCCAAAGCAGCTGCACCATTTTACATTCCCCCCAGCAGCGTATGAAGGGTTCCATGTCTTCATGTTATTAACTGCTTTTGAGTAAAGGTTTAAATCATTCCTCTAAATGGTTAGATCATGGACTTTCAGGACTATAAGGAACCTTTAGAGACCGGTTTTCCAGTTCTGCTCCTTCCCAGATGAACTTGGTATTAGCGCTTGGGTCAGTCATCATTGGAAGGGAAGCTTAGACTAAAAACTGCGCTTGCTGGGCAGATCCAGGGTGCTGTTAGCATACTGTTCGCTGGTGACAAACCAAAATACGCTGCCACTTACGGGATTAAGTGTAGGTAGGGATTAAACTGGAGTGGCAATGCTAATTTTGAGAGTTTTCGGTTACCTCACTCCCGGAATGATGGTTCAGGTGAAGCCTGGCTTCTCTTGGCATTAACCTTAGATACCAGTTGATGAGGAAGAAGCTGCCTAGCCAGCTTCCTACCTGGCCTGTCACAGCCTCGCTGCTCCCTCCCACCCCCTTATTTCCCTGTCAGTAGAAGACAGTTGCCAGCAACCTGCTGCTGAGCTAGAAACACTAGGCAATGCATTGTGTAGTAAATGAAGATCAACATTCTTGCTATTCTTTAAGGCCAAAGGTTCAAGGTCTAATGTAGTATGTATTCATTCGTATCTGCACTTAACATTTTCCCCGTTTGTGATTCTTCTAGTTGCGGTGGCCAATACCTATGCTTGTAAGGGGCTGGACAGGATTGAGGAGAAACTGCCTATTCTGAATCAGTCAACAAACCAGGTGAGCCTGCGCAGAGTGCTAAGGCTTGCCCCCGCACACGTCTTCATGGTCTGTTGGGCACAGGCTGTGCGTATCATAAACAGAACTGTTCTCTCCTCCTGGACGTAGTTTTGGAAAGGCCACTCCCTTACTTGCCGAATTATCGTCAGGTTTTGTTTGAGACGCAGAGATGAACTAGCCACTTTTGGGCTATAATGCTTATGGTCTGATCTTTATTAATTTGTGGTTTTGCCTCTGTAGATGATATTGCTCTCACAAATAGCTGATTCCCATGTGGCATTAGAGAAATGTAGACGTGGTGTTTAGAATCTTTTCTCACTTGGTATCTGAGAGCACATCCAGTAGGAGGGAGAATAACGTCTCTGCCCCTGTGTTGGCCTTGTGGGGCTGTGTGCATCGGGCCAGCTGGGCATGGTACCTCTGTGTCTGCTCATAGGCATGCGTGAGCTACTCTCGCTATAAGCACGTCAGCATGGAAAATGCCATTCTTTTCTACGGTACTCCTTCTGCCTTATTAACACATTCACCTGGTTTAAAAAAATACTAAAACAAGTTTTACATCATTTTACCTCATTTGCTCCTCCAACGACCCTTGAGTGGTGGCAGAGAAGCTGCTAAGGAAATTGAGGCTTATCAACTCTTAGTGACTCGCCCAAGACCTAAAGCTAGAGAGTGACAGGGCCAGATTGCTTCCTTAGCACTTCAGCGAGGCTGCCTTAGTTAATACTTAGCCTGTACTGCTCCTCAGCCAAGCAGTGTGTTTTTCCATTTGTAGGTTGTTGCCAACGCCAGAGGCGCTGTGACCGGGGCAAAAGATGCTGTGACAACTGCTGTGACCGGGGCCAAGGATTCCATGGCCGGCACCATCACTGGGGTGATGGACAAGACCAAAGGAGCGGTGACTGGCAGTGTGGAGAGGACCAAGACTGTGGTCAGTGGCAGCATTAACACAGTCTTGGGAAGTCGGATGATGCAGCTGGTGAGCAATGGAGTAGAAAATGCGCTCACCAGATCAGAGTTGCTGGTGGACCGGTACCTCCCTCTCACGGAGAAAGAACTAGGTAACTGGGAGCGCCCGGGTGACTCGGTTGGTTAGGCGTCCGCCTTCGGCTCAGGCTGTGATCCCGGGGTCCTGGGATCCAGCCCCACACCAGGCTCCCTGCTGAGCGGAGTCTGCTGCTCCCTCTCCCTCTGTGATCTTGCTCTCGCTCACTCTCAAATAAGTAAATAAAATCTTTTTTTTTTTTTTTAAAGAACTAGGTAATTGGATTTTTGTCTTGAACTAATGGTTTATATCTTAAAGCAGTCTTTTAAAACCGCTTCATTGAGATCTACTTCATATGCCATAAAAGTCACCTGTTTGATTCTGAGTTAGAGTTGCCCAGCCATCACCACAATCCAGTGGTGCAACGTTTCTGTCATGCCGGAAGACCCTTTGTGGCTGCTCGTAGTCAGTCTCCCTGTCCTTTCCCGGGCAACCACTAATCTTTCTATCTCTGTAGACTTTCTCCTAAAGCAATCTTAAGTTTCACATTGAATTCTGCATAGTAAGTTTGGAAACCTTGGGGAGAAATGAACTGAGAGAAATTTTCTATAAATACATTGTCTTTAATGGGCTGCTTTACAGAAAATCGTGAAACATTCAGTGCCTACCGTGTGCCAAATCCGGTGTGGCCCAAGAAGCTCACTCGAACGGATTGAGACCTGTGTGGATAAAAATGTCAGATGCAGTGATACGTGTGCGTTGGGTGGTCAAGCCCAGCAGCAGGCAGGAGCTGTCTTGGGCAAATGAGAACATAATTGCTAGGTGGGTGGGTAGAATCGACCAGGTAAGATCCAGGTTAGAGGCCAGGCCTCATCAGTTCTAGCTGGGATCCCTTATGTTTTTTTGTCCCTTTTTTCCCCTAATTTCAGAAAAAGAAGCAAAAAAAGTTGAAGGGTTTGATATAGTTCAGAAGCCAAGTTACTACGTTAGACTGGGATCCCTGTCTACCAAGCTCCGCGCACGTGCCTACCAGCAGGCTCTCAGCAGGGTTAAAGAAGCCAAGCAGAAAAGCCAAGAGACCATTTCTCAGCTCCATTCCACTGTTAATCTGGTGAGTAAAACTTCATTTAAAGGTAGCTAAAGTGAGTTCATTTATCTCAAGGGCTGAGAGTAAATGTAGTCATGAAATCCAAGAATTTTATTTTTTTTATTTTTAAGATGTATTTATTTTATTTTGTTTTATTTTTTTAATTTTATTATGTTAGTCACCATACAGTACATCATTGGTTTTTGATGTGGTGATCCACGATCCATTGTTTTCGTATAACACCCAGTGCTCCATGCAGTACGTGCCCTCCTTAATACCCATCACCGGGCTAGCCAATCCCACCTCCCCGCTCCCCTCTAAAACCCTGTTTGTTTCTCAGAGTCTGTAGTCTCTCATGGTTCGTCTCTCCCTCCAGTTCCCCCCCCCATTTTTCCCTTCCTTCTCCTAATGTCCTCCATGCTATTCCTCGTGTTCCACAAATAAGTGAAACCATATGATAATTGACTTTCTCTGCTTGACTTATTTCACTTGGCATAATGTCCTCCAGTCCCATCCATGTTGATGTAAAAGTTGGGTATTCATCCTTTCTGATGGCTGAGTAATATTCCATTGTATATATGGACCACATCTTCTTTATCCATTCATCTGTTGAAGGGCATCTTGGCTCTTTCCACAGTTTGGCTGTTGTGGACAGAAATCCAAGAATTTTAATCTTAATGAAAAACCCAGTAGAGAAATGGGCAAAGAGTACATAAACAACTCACAGAAAAGCGAGTATAGATAGCTGAACCCTAGGAAGCAATGTTAGTCTCACTGTGAGGGGCCCGATTACAGATGTTTCTCTTGGCCTCTCACACTGGCAAAGCTTGATGGCTTGATGCTGTGGGTAATGAGGTAGGGAAAGAGGTATGCATGTACTTGTGCACTTCTGGGGGATACAGGGACAGTTCTGGGCAAATTACAAACACTTCTATGCCTTCAGCTGTTTTATTTTTGGAAATGTTTCCTGTCGACACTTAAAGAAGTTCAGAGTTGCAAAACCCTATAAGCAATGCCTGTCAAGTAATAGGAAACTAAATTGCTACATCATAAGAGAGCTATTGTGTAGCCGTTGAAGTTGCCAAGTTACAGAATAGTATGTATTGTACTGCCATTAGAAACTGGTGTCTTCTTGGAAAGACCTAGCTGGCAACAGGGAAGAGGAGGTTTTAATTCCTTTTCCTTTTGTCATTTTATCTTCTGTGAATATACGTATTAAATTTGAGTTGCCTTACCTGTGCTAAACCGGAGGTAAATTTGGAGACTGTGGTTTAATAGTTAAATAGAGGCAGTAAAGAACTACGATTACTTGGCTGATATACAAAAAACAATAACAACATGGATAGCAGAGGTCTCTCCTTAAACTCTCATGGAAATTCTTGTTTTTTATATTACCTGATTGATGTCCTAGATCTGAGAACAGGCTAACTTGAATGTCTGACTGGTTTGTTCCTTTGTGTTATCTCATTGTGTTCTAGATTGAATTTGCCAGGAAGAATGTGCATAGTGCCAACCAGAAAATTCAAGGTGCTCAGGATAAGTTCTATCTCTCCTGGGTGGAGTGGAAGAGGAGCGTTGGCTATGATGATACAGATGAGTCCCACTGTGCTGAGGTAAGACATTGGAGACAGAGTCCTCCCCTGTGGTTTCTGAGGATGTTCTTACCAAATTTTTCATTTCCATTTTCCCATTATTCCTCAGAATACTCTTCTCTATCAAAAGTTTGAACAGTACTGTGTACCCAGGTTAAGTGACAGAAAACCAAAACGTGCAGACACACGTGTTGCCCGTACGTGTGGCAGTAATAACCTACAGACACACGTATTGCCCGTAACAATACTACTGAGTGAGAAACATGGGCCTTGCCCTCCTACTGGCTGCAGATCGGACTAACGGGGGATACCAGCATTTGTACTGCTTTTTGACAGCATCAGTACAGTTGCCATGAGAATACATAGGACAGGAACCCAGCTCAGCCTTAGAGTAAGGATGGATGAGTCAGATGGCGTCCTGGGAGAGCTCCGTGCTAGGCTGAGATCTGCTGGGTGAATAAACTAGGTGAAAGGGCACTAATGTTCCAGACAGAACAGTAGCACGCTGTGGTCTTGGAAGGTGGTTCTTTGGGTTCCAACAGCTAGTATGTGTATCCCTGAAAAGTGCGTAATACTGCTCTCCTCAGGGTTCTTAAGAGGATTTTTAAAAGTCAAAGAATCCACGTACGCAGTAGACACATAACCGGTTTACTGTAATTGAACTGATTTGTTAAATAGCACTGTTGGATCCACGGCTGATTTTTCAACTCGTTCTGTTTTTAGCACATCGAGTCACGTACTCTTGCTATTGCACGCAGCCTGACTCAGCAGCTCCAGACCACGTGCTACAGCCTGCTGTCCAATGTCCAGGGGTTACCACAGAACATCCAAGATCAGGCCAGTCACCTGGGGGTGATGGCCGGTGACATCTACTCAGTGTTCCGCAATGCTGCCTCCTTCAGGGAAGTGTCTGACGGCCTCCTCACTTCCAGCAAGGGGCAGCTGCAGAAAATGAAGGAGTCTTTAGATGATGTGATGGATTATCTTGTTAACAACACGCCTCTCAACTGGCTGGTAGGTCCCTTTTACCCGCAGCTGACCGAGTCTCAGAATGCTCAGGACCAAGGTGCACAGAAGGACACAAGCAGTCCGGAGGCCCAGCAGCCTGAGCACAGAACCCGTTAGAGCTGTCCTTGTCACCAGGACGGGGTGTGGCCAGCCGGAGGAGACTTTCTGTGATGTTGAAATTAACCTGCTAGACAACTCTGAATTGGGGAAGCAGCTAGCTAGAGAAAAGGTCCTCAGTTGTAGTCATTTCTACCTGGATTAAGAGCTTTACAGTGTTTGGCATTAGCAGATGAGCTCTGCTTTTTTCCTGGCTGGTAAGAAAAGAATGCTAGGTTGGTCAGAGCCTGGCCAGGACTCCCAGAAAGTTTCCCTGCATTTATGGCGTCATCCATTGTTACCACTGTTGCTGTTCGTTTGTCTTGAATAAAAAACAACTTCCTGTGGGCTGTGGTGTGGGCTGGTGTCTGCTCCCATTTGGTCCTGTCACCGGTTGGTCGCACAGAGCATGCCTGTACAACTTTTTTTTTTTTCATGAAGGAATGCGCCCTATGAATTCAATAAAATTCACTGCAGAATAGATCAACTTTATGCTGTGTGTTCCATGTGCTTTTGTGTGTTGCTTTCATAGAGCTGCTTGGCTTGCGTGACAGGGTTATTAATACACATAACGTGAATTCCAACCGGCCCTCTGGGGGATTTGGCAGAGCAATGCATTGGAAGGCTAGTGCTAAGAATGGAGTGTTTGATAACAGGTTTTCAACAAAATAAAGCTAATGTGCGTACAGGAATTTTTACGAGGTGGCAGTTAACTGCCTTTATCTCTCCATTTATTTTTTTTTTTTAATTTTTAAAAAAGATTCTATTTATTTGAGAGAGCATGAGCGGGGTGAGGGGCAGAGGGAGAAGCAGACTCCCTGCTGAGCAGGGAGCCCGATGCGGGACTCGATCCTGGGATCATGACCTGAGCCGAAGGCAGATGCTTAACTGACTGAGCCACCCAGGCGCCCTTTTTATCGCTTCATTTGCTCAACCTCTTGAGAGGGGGTTTTAAGCCAGTAGAATGCTGCTCGTGGCCGACTGCCTTGCTGAATGGGAGTCAAAACTGAAAGGAAGCAAGTGATAACGTGATAGAACTAACAAGTTTCCCGTAAAGGTAGCAAGCCTTTCTTGCTAAAGGGCTGTTGAAAGTGTGAGCCCTGAACTGCAACTAGCCAGTGTCCATTCTCAGCTGGACTTGACTTGCTGTGTTGCCGCTTTGGGAGAAAGTCACACTAGTTGGTGAGATACCTTTAGAAGACCAGGTGAGAGTAATTAGAAAGACTTTGGACCCTCTGTAGGAAAAGCTTAACTTCCTCCCTAGGGTGAGTTCAGACTTCAGCCCCTCAATGTTGGTCAGCTCGGGAGGAAATTCCACGAATCTTACGACAAAACTGCAGTGTGCCGAACTGTTTGAAAAACAACTTAGAACTTGTAAAGTAGAGCTGCATGCTTCTAGCCGTTCCTGCTAAATTAAGGTTAGCAAGGCTGCCCTTCGGCAGAACTGAAGTTTAAGATCTGTCCCCCCCCTTTCTACCCAGGTTCCCCCCTTCTCCCCCAAAAAACAAACAGCATATAACTACAGCTTTGATGTGAGACCTATCAAAGCTTATGAAGTTACAGAACTAAATTTTTGCCCTTTAACTCCAGGAATCCTCAAGCAGATGAATTGGAAGGGAGGGACTGAGATGCTTGAAGCCAGGGGGCATCTGGTTTCTGGGAAGGTGGACTGCCATGATTCGTGGGCTTCTAGGATGGAACCTATCCATTCACATGCCTGTCTGCTCCCAGTAACTGGCATTTTCTAGAGCAACTGCCTCTTAACTTTACTATTCCTTAAAAAATTTTTTTTAAATTTCTGAATCCAAGTTGAACATGACCTTGCCCCTCTGCCTCAAAACTGCAAGGCTTGTATCTTGTGCTTTATTTTAATTGGTTGGAAAATCACATACCCTAGCCTATACATACTTTCTTAATCCCAAACAAACTTGGGTTTCCCCATCGTAAAAGTTGTAGTGCCAACTGAATTGCTTAAGAAAATGAGACTGTTCTCAAAGCTATTCTTTATGAGCCAGACAGAATATAAAGACTACTCTTAGCTTCCAGAAGAACACCACTAGCCCTCATTTTTTTGCCACGAGCTTTGTGCACTTGTGGTTTTGTCTGTCCTTGTGTCTTGAGTCTGTGCCTATGTGCATTCCATTCTGTTGTCAACATCAACATGTCTCAAAATCGTGTTCTTGCTTCTTACAGCTTTATTGTTGCATATACTGGCAGTTTCGGTTTAACAGACTTTCTCCCAAGGAGAACAATTTTTGTGAGGAAAAAAAGCTGACTAAACACAGTAACTATGGAGGGTTTTTAAACATTTGGCTGCATGAAGGCTGGCATGGCATGCTTGAGTGTTCAAAGATGATTTTTTCTTTCCATGCAATAATAATAATAACATGGACTCTGGTTAGTTCTGGGTAAAAAAATCAAAGGAACATGGTGTACTAGCCATGAATCCTTTAACCTTAGCTTTCTCATCTGTAATGTAAAATTAGTGATGCTTTCACAGATGGAAGTGAAGTGTTTGAGGATGGGATGTCTTTTTCTGTTTTGCACTTAGAGGCATGGGGACACCATCTGTGGGGCAGTGACATAAAGTATCTTTAACTTGCCAGTCCAGGTGTAAGCACATAATATCAGGTCATGATTAGGGAAATAAATCCACTTTGATAAGGCATTAACAGATACTGAAAAGCTAATGAAGTGAAAAAGAAAAAACTGAAATTTGGTCTATCTGAGCTATCCCTTTTATTTATTTGAGATAATGAGAGAGAGGGCATGAGCGGGGGGCAGAGGGAGAGGGAGAAGCAGGCTTCCCGCCGAGCAAGGAGCCCGATGTAGGGCTCGATCCCAGGATCCCTGGGATCGTGACCTGAGCCGAAGGCAGGCACTTAACTGACTGAGCCACCCAAGTGCCCCTGAGCTGTCCCTCTTAGAATACCATTTAGCTCATGGGGCTGGCTGGTGAGGGAAGGAGGAATACAGAGCAGGATAGATATTTGTGCATAAATCTTTAAGAAATGAAGTCTAAATGATGCCTGGAAGAGTAGATGTGGGGGTGTGGAAAGGAGGGCCCCTTGCCAGCCTGATCTCCCCGGGCTGTCATGGACTTGGGACTGCGCCAGCTCCATGAGTGACCTAGCATTGAGGTCTGCATGGATGATGGTCTTGTGAGATGTGTAGGTAGCTACATTAAAAAATTATTTAATTCAGTATTTGAGTTTCTAATAGTATAAAGTATGAACTCTGCCCCGAGGAGAATGGAAAGACCAGAAATTTTCCTCAAGAGATGTTTATAGTCTTAGGGGAAGCTTGTTGATGAATATTCAAGTAATATCCAGGTATAGAACACCACTTGTCCCTCACTCTGGCCCCAGGCTGCTAATTTAAAGATTCCCTACCTTTATTACAAAATTAACCTGCAAAATACTACACTTCAGCATGAAGCAGTATAGGAATGGCAGGGCAACAATGTGGGTTTTCAGTTTTATTGACCAAAGCAAAAGAGAATGCTAACTTAAGGGATATTTCCTGTGTGTGTGTGGGGGGGGGGGGGAGTTCTAATGTCTTCTAGAACTTAAAGTGAGGAAAGTAGTGGACAGTGTTGCTAACTGAGACTTTACAAAAATAATGAAGAGACTACCTGGTACCTTTATGTAGATAATGATGGAGAAATAGTTACCACTTCAATTATGTTTTCATTTCTCTTGGGTGTATCCATGAGAGTGGAATTGTGAGTGGGTCATATAGTCACTGTGTCTAATTGAGGAACTGCCAAACTGTTTTCCACAGTGGCTGCAGCATCTTACGTGCCTACCAGCAAGGTATGGGGATTCTGATTTCTCCACACCTTCACCAACACTTGGTGAAGCCAACTTTTTTTTTATTTTTTAATTTTTTATTCTATTTATTTATTTGAGAGAGAGAGAGTGAGAGCAGGAGCAGGGTGAGGGGCAGAGGGAGGAGCAGAGTCCCCACCAAGCAGGGAGCCCGACGTGGACTTGATCCCAGGACTCTAACCATTTAAATGAAAATTTAGGGGGCGCCTGAGTGGCTCAGTCGTTAAGCGCCTGCCTTCGGCTCAGGTCATGATCCCAGAGTCCTGGGATCGAGCCCCGCATCAGGCTCCCTGCTCCGCGGGAAGCCTGCTTCTCCCCTCCCACTCCCTCTGCTTGTGTTCCCTCTCTCGCTGTGTCTCTCTCTGTCAAATAAATAAATAAAATCTTTAAAAAAAAAAAAAAAAAAAAAAATGAAAATTTAGCATTAAAAAGAGTAGATGTTGTTTTATCTACTCTACACAGGCTAGGGCACAGGAAAACTCAGGTAAGGAGGTAGCTCAGGTATCTATCAGACTGACTCCATTTATAAAATAGCCGTAGTGAACTGTCTGCATGGATAACCTCACATCAGGGATCGTTCTCCTGTCCTCTCTGTCTATGCCAGGGATTATCAACTGGAAAGATTGATAAAATGCAGATTCCTGGGTTCCACATCCAGAGAATCTGTTTACTACGTCTGGTGGTAGTACCAGGCATCTGCACTTTTTAAAAGCATCCCTTTTAAAAAAATAAAAACAAACAAAAAACAACCTAAAAGCATCTCTTTAAAAAAAAAGCATCATCCCTAGTGATTCTACCGCAGGTGGTCTACTGACTACTCTTTTTTTTAAAGATTTTATTTATTTATTTGACAGAGAGACACAGCGAGAGAGGGAACACAAGCAGGGGGAGTGGGAGAGGGAGAAGCAGGCTTCCCACGGAGCAGGGAGCCCGATGCGGGGCTCGATCCCAGGACCCTGAGATCATGACCTGAGCCGAAGGCAGACGCTTAACCGACTGAGCCACCCAGGCGCCCCTCTACTGACTACTCTTAAGAGAAGCAAAGGAAACAGGAAACTACTTTAACCTGAGACAAAAATAGGACTAGGGTTACCTATAGTCCCTTCTCTCCAAATAAGAACCTCAGTGTGGGTTCCATAAAGTGTCCTAAGACCTACTCTTGATTTACCTGCTCAAATGAATGGAATACACAGAAGCTAGCAATGACTAGTTGAATGGTGTGCAATGGATACCAAGAATCACTTTAATTTTGTTGGGATCACTGCCAACCTGCTTCCTATGCTGAGAGTTCTAGCCACTTCCACAGACTTATTAGCTAAGGACAAAGCATCAGGGTACTTTCTAGAGGGTGTTTCTACAGCAGGGAAGGGGATGTGCACCAGGAGATAGTACTCAACTGTACCAAACTGTTCAAGTAAAGCAGAACCAAGATGCTCCTGGCTCTCTAGCTTGTAAGCACATCAACAAGCCGCCTATGCAATCTAGTATGGATGGTGAGATGTTTCTGCTAAATTAAACCCTCACCAGGGTTTACCGTACATATTTGGTGTTAGAACTAATCGTTACCTCTTGCATGATCCTTTCATAGCCCTATATATCAAATTACTTTTAACTAACAAATTTCAGTTTTTATTTTCACTTCATTAGTACTTCAATACTTATTCTATTTCAAAATAAATCAATTTTCCCAATTCTGTGTCATGTTTATCAGCACTGCATGCTCACCTTTACCAGCAAGTTACATTCCCACAGATGATGTTTTTATTTATTTATTTTTTAAGATTTATTTATTAATTTTGAGAGAGAGAGAGGGAAAGCACATGTACAGGGTGGGGAGAGGGCGAGGGAGAGAGAATCTCTAACAGACTCCCTACTGAGCACCAAGCTGACCCCAGGCTCCATCCCAGGACCCCGAGATCATGACTTGAGCTGGAATCAAGAGTCAG
Organism: Halichoerus grypus; assembly: GCF_964656455.1. Taxonomy (NCBI): domain Eukaryota; kingdom Metazoa; phylum Chordata; class Mammalia; order Carnivora; family Phocidae; genus Halichoerus; species Halichoerus grypus. The sequence goes on along the minus strand of NC_135725.1, from coordinate 45,445,443 downwards.
ACATTTAACTGACTCAGCCACCCAGGTGTGCCAATGTTTTTATTTCTGTAATAGTCTCACCTATCCAGGGCCCCAGGCCACCAGTAGGCCACCTTGAGGCAAATTAGAAAATGGCACCTATCCTCAATATGTGTAGCGCCACCTGCTGGAAAGTTGTTATAGTAAATATGGGAATCAATGAAGTGTGATGAGCAACCAGCAAAAGGTACACAGGGTCACAGGAATCCTAGCATGGTCACTTGGTTTTCTTGAAAAGGATGTGTTGCTGGCTTCCTGTCCTTTCAGGGAGGGACTGTAGTTATCTCATTAATTTCATAGTAAGTATCTGATTCTGAGTTTGGCCTCTATCCCTGAGGGGGCATTCTCTGTAAGAGACTCCTAACACTCAATGGTCCAGACTACACTCGTTCATGTCAATGAAAAAGGGATTTATTTTATAGATGTGTGAAATGATTTATCTTGTGCCACATTTGTAAAAAACCTCGTGTAGATGGTCAGGTACAACCACGACATTTTCCGTTAAACTCACCTTGGAAACTTGGTGGACTGTGACTACCTCTTGGTTGCCCCACCCTCTATTTTATTCATAGCCACCAAGTAGGTTTTGCTGATAGCCAGGAACTTAATAGAAATTAGACACTCTGGATCATTCTGAATTTCTGGAAGGGGAATTATTCATATGGCTCTTCTAAAGCATCTCAGGTACTAGAGGGATTTTTTTTTTTTTACGTTAGTGCTGAAAACTTTTCTCCTAAAATTTTGAGAGTGGGATCACCAACCTTCTGCAAAAAATTCTGCTTTAGGCCAACAGTTACCTAGCCTATAGGTGACTTTGGAGGGTGTGTGTGTGTGTGTGTTTGTGTTGGTCTTTAAGGAACTAATGAAAATAAAACCTACTGTTTCTTGAGCACATTTTACAAGTTAGGCTCATTCTACCTTCATTCTTCATCTGTAACCAAATGAATTAGGTATTTTCCTCACGTGAGAGGTAAGGAACAGGTTGAAAAGAGAGGTGGTAGGATGGGGATTTAGTTTGATGTCTACTGATGTCAAAGGGCAAGTATTTTTTCTGCTCTAGCACTTTTTTTTTAGGATTTTATTTATTTATTAGAGAGAGAGAGAGAGAGCACAAGCAGGGGGAGTGGCAGGCAGAGAGAGAAGCAGGCTTCCTGCTGAGCAGGGAGCCCAATGCAGGGCTCCATCTCAGGACCCTGGGATCATGACCTGAGCCAAAGGCAGCCATTTACCCGACTGAGCCACCCAGGTGCCCCCCCTAGCACTCTCTGATAGGAGAAAGCTGCAGCTTGCCTCCTTGTTTGGGGACCCAAAATTTCTCTGCCTCAATCTTCTTGTGTTGTAGCTTCCTGTTCTATTGCATATTTGTTAAAAACAAATAAACTGATATTGGATGTTAAAACATAAATTAGTAGAGATAGTTCAGAAGAGAGAAAGTCAGGCATATCTTTTAACTAATAAGGCTAAACTTGCAATAGTTGGCTTGTCTGGCTGATGTTCTGAATGAATTTGTAAAAGCATTATTGGCTTTTGTGGATGTCAGGTTGCATTGAATATTTGCAAAGTCAACATCCATAAATAGCTAGAATGCAGTTAGATCTGCCCAAACTGAGAGCCTCAGAACAAATGGTAGAAGTTTGTACTCAGACAAGACATTTCTCTGAGCACCTGAGTTAGTAGGGAAAAGTACAATAAACAAGATTCCCTCTTATTGTCTGTTTTTCCTCTTGTTTTTTTACTATTTAATTGTGAGATATACACCACATCACATTTACCATTTTAGCCATTCTTAAGCAGACAATTCCACGGCATTAGGTACCTTCACCATGTTGTGCCATCATTACCACTTAACGTTTCTAGAACTTAATCGTACCAAGCATAACTCTTACCTATTAAACAATGACTCCTCATTCCTTCCCCTCTGTCTGTGTTTTGATGCATTTTTGTTGTTAGTTATTTTGCCTCTGTTAGGGGATTAGCTAACCTTTTTCTCTGCTGTCAAGCTTCCAGCCTTTAGTAATTTATTAGACTTCACTAATTTTCTGCTTCTAATCTGCTGTTGGCTAGGAAACATCACTTAGCTTATCAGATTTTCAGGTAAAGGAAGAGTTAATAGAACTTCTTATCCCTGAAAGCCTTGCCTCTGCAGAGAATACTAGGACTCTGTGATGGCTACTTCAACTATTAAAAGACCTTTTCCTTCCTCAGTTCCTAGACATTTCCCAAAGGTTTTATGTTTGTAAGTCAGACTTATAAGAACAGTGGAGCATTACTGTTTTTAATAGAATAGTAGATTAATAGATGAATAACCAGAAAGGCTTGATATTTTGTATTTTCAAAAAAGCTTTCAGGGGCGCCTGGGGGGCTCAGTCGTTAAGTGTCCGCCTTCGGCTTGGGTCATGGTCCCAGGGTCTGGGATGGAGCCCTGCATCGGGCTCCCTGCTCCGCAGGAAGCCTGCTTCTCCCTCCCCCACTCCCCCTGCTTGTGTTCCCTCTCTCGCTGTGTCTCTCTCTGTCAAAATAAATAAATAAAATCTTTAAAAAAAAGCGCTTTCATTTGGTAGGTTCCACACTAGTTAGTTTCCTTTCAAAGAGAAATTTCCCTAGTGCTTTTATAGTATGAGTGAATTGTGGGAATAAGACTATAAACACCTTGTCAGAAAGCACGTCTATGGAGAAAGTAAGGTTCATTCACATGCAGTCGTGTCTCCATGAGCTGGACCTGACAGCGCACTTCATTAGTGTTTGCTTTAATATCCAAGATTCTTCTTTTTCAGGCATTTGATTTCACTGCCATAGACTTGACATCTGAGACTGATGAAATTCCAGATATTATAGCTTTGGAAGAAGAGGATGGATCAGATCACTCACATGCTAATGGCCCTGAGTCCTCTCAGGGGAAAACGCTGAATAACTAACAGGAAAATACTCCTTTTGGCTGAATACACAATTCGTGTCACATTAAACTTCATGCTTGCTCATGTGTTTATTCCTGAGGCTTTGGGGATTAATCTCTTGTGGGTTACAATCTTTTTTTTTTTTTTTTTGGCTACTTGGTCTTAATTGTAATGAAACTCCTATTGGTCTAAACTTTTGTAAGAGATCCTAGTCCTGCAGCATATGTAATTTCATGTAATTCTTCAAAATTTAATCATTGAAATGCCTATAATAAAAATTATGCTGTATAATCTTGAATCAGAATGTTTTTCTTTTTTTTTTTAATACTGATGTAGTGGACAATTTTGTTTTTATTTTTGGCCTCCCAGGATGGGGGTGTCTCAGTAGGTCCGCAGGTTAGGGTTTTTTTTTGTTTGTTTGTTTCTCCTAGTCTAGGGGTGGGCATCTGATTGAAAATAGGTCAACTAGGAGAAGTATATCACAATGAGTAAAGACCGTGGGTTCTAATCTTGGCTCTGCCACTTACTAGTTGTGTGACTTTAAACAAGTTACTTAATTTCCTTGTACCTCTACTTCCTCATCTGTAAAATGGGTATAATAGTAGGGTTGTTATGAAGAATACACAAATTAACATTTGTGAAAAGCTTAGAGCAATGCCTGGCACAGAATAGTGTTAAATACGTATTAAATAAATTGTAGAAACAATGGTTGACCCAGTAGTTGTGAGCATCCCTAGTATCCAAATAGTAGTTTTGAAATGCCTTTTCCCACTAAAGAAATTAGGACTTCTTGGAGAAATGGCTGATTCCAGGTTTGAGGCAGAAAATATACAAGATGATCCTTGAATTTCTTGCTATTCCAGATGACAAGAAAACCAATTTGAAGAGTTTCCCATTGTCTAGAGATAGGACAATTTGAACTTCTATAAGGACAATAATTGCAATAGATTGAACCCCCCTTAAATGTCCAAATATATCATTATACGTATAAACAATTTAATTGGTCACCTTCAGGGGATGACAGCAAACCCTGTTAACTGTTAAATAAAGGGAAAGAATCAACAATTTGTCCTTCTTTATATATATAGTAAGATTTTATTTATTTATTTTAGAGAGGGGGCGAGGGGCAGAGAGTGAGACAGTCCCAAGCAGACTCCACACTCAGTGTGCAGCCTGACACTGAGATCAGACCCGAGCAGAAACCAAGAGTTGGACTCCCAACTGCCTATGCCACCCAAGTGCCCTGTTTTTCCTTATATCTTTACCACTAGATAAAATAGTAAATGAGGGAAAATTTCTATCATAAAAACATTGCTACTAACAGAAGAAAAAGAAATGATATCTTGGTCAGTTTGGACTGCTATAATAAATTACCTTAGACTGAGTGGTTTACACAACAAACATGTATTTCTCACAGTTCTGGAGGCTGGAAGTTTGCGATCAGGGTGTCAGGCTGGTTGGGTTTTGGTGAAGACCCTTCAAGGTTGCAGAATTCACTTCCCTTTGGATACAGAGAGGAAAGAGCAGAAAGTAAGCAAGCTCTCCTGTGACTCTTGTAAGGGCATTAATCCTGTTGGGGGAGGGTTCCACCCTTATGACCTCATCTAACCCTAATTAATTTCCAAAGGCCCCACCTTCTAATACCATTACATTGAGGAGTAGGGTTTCAACATAGGAATTGGGGGGAGGGAGGCACCAACATTCAGTTCATAACAAATAGTAAATTAGAATTTTGACATTTTGCAATCCCCAGTAAATTAATAGATCTAGGCACTTAGCATCAATGCCTGTCAATGGCATAAATAAAGCTTTGTGCAGCCTGAGGAAACAACATACGCCAACCATCACCTCGACTTGCCAAAGGGATCATACCTGAATCTCATCAATCCTCTGGATCCAGGTGCCGATTTGAAGGAAATACAGAGGACAGAGACAGAAGAACATGTTGAACTGCAGCAAAGATGCAATCAGTAAAACCCAGACTAAGGGATATTATTCAGGTCAAACAGCCCCAGTTCCTCAATAGAAAAGTTGTAAGGAAAAAAAAGGAGTAGGGGAGGATGGAGGAAAGCCTGTATATTAAATGATATTATTAAAAAAAAAAACAAACCAAATCTGGGAAAGACTGAAAAAAAATGAAGAAGGAGGCAAGGCAAGTATAAAAAGGGTAAGACAACCATAGTGTCTAGAGAAGCACATTTAAGTGGTAAAACTATAAGACAATGCAAAGAAGTGATTACTATAAAAGTGAGAATGGTGGTTCTTTTCTTGGGAAAGGAGTGGTTTCTGGGATGGCTGGAAAAGTTTTATTTCTTGTCCTTGGTGGTAGTTATAAGGGCATTCACCTAGAATAATATATTAAGCTATTTTTAAAAATGTAAATGAGATTGCTGGCATATAAATCTTGACTGGAGTGGCACATGAATTTGCCATTTTCTGAACCTCATTCTCTGGCCTTCGCATTCTTTATTTATGCTACTTAATACCCATCGAATAAAGCCCCCTCAGAGGCAGTTTTGCTGCTTGCAACTAAAGAAACTAATTGATATAAGTGGCCTTGGCAAGTTACTATTAGTGGTGAGGTGGGTATAGAAAAATTTTGGGAGAAAAATTTTTTTTTAAGATTTTATTATTTGTCAGAGAGAGAGAGCGCACAAGCAGGGGTAAAGGCAGGCAGAGGGAGAAGGAGGCTCCCCGCTGAGCAAGAACACTGCCCTCCCCCCGCCACCTTGCAGGGCTCTATCCCAGGATTCTGGGATTATGACCTGAGCCAAAGGCAGATGCTTAACTGACTGAGTCACCCAGGCGTCCCGGGAGAAATTTTTCTGTGATAAGAAATGGAATAGTAGCTAGAAGGCATTGGGGTCAAAGGAATTATTTTTCTTTAAACAATGGGAGATAGCATAGCATGTTTGTATATTTATTTATTTATTTATTTATTTTTTTTTAAAGATTTTATTTATTTATTTGAGAGAGAGAGAGAGCACAAGAGGGGGGAGCGGGAGAGGGAGAAGCAGACTCCCTGCTGAGCAGGGAGCCCGATGCGGGACTCGATCCCGGGACTCCAGGATCATGACCTGAGCCGAAGGCAGTCGCTTAACCAACTGAGCCACCCAGGCGCCCGCATGTTTGTATATTTATGGGAAGAATTGGTGATGCAGGGGAGAATAAAGGACAAACGCTGGAGCAAACTCTTTGAGTAGGAGAAAAGGAATACGACCCATCAAATAAGTCAAAGGACTAATCTTAGGGAGGCACATCTTGATTGACCTAGATTATAAGAGAGAAGGAAGACTATATGGGCAAAGATATAGGCAGGTTGGTAAATCGTTGGTAGAAGGTTTTTTCTGGAAGCATCTTTTTTTTTTTTTTAAAGATTTTATTTATTTATTTGACAGAGAGACAGTACAAGCAGGGGGAACAGCAGGCAAAGGGAGAAGCAGGTTCCCCGCTGAGCAAGGAGCCTGACGCAGGGCTCGACCCCAGGACCCTGGGATTAGGACCTGAGCTGAAGGCAGACGCTTAACCGACTGAGCCACCCGGGTGCCCTTGGAAGCATCTATTAAGTAGGACAAAAGACACTGAGAGGAGGGGAAAGAAGTATTGGAGTAAGGGAAGAGAAGATGTATAATTGTATGGAGAGTGAGATTTAGGAAAAACATGGTGGAGAGGTCAGGCCTAAGATCCCATGTGTCATAAATTTTGAATGACAACAGGCATCATGATCGTGTTTAGGGGCTAAGTTGCAGGTGTGGGGTAAGCAGAAAACTGGATTTAATAGGGATTTGGGTTCTGCCAGATAAATCTGGCAAGGAGAGAAAGGGGCTAGAGAGCTGAGACGAGGTGGAGGAACTGAGAGGCCAGGGCATTGAAATGTCACCTATGGATATGGAAATCACCAAAAATTACCCTAAGAGGAATTATGGAGAAACAATTAAGTCTAAATCTTCCGAAAATGAGGTCCAGCACCAAATCTTAATACGTAACCTCCGAAAGCAAGAGTTGTGGGTGAAAACATAAAATTCAAAGGAGCTGGTTTTAGGGAAACAGTAATTGCCAGAAGTGGCAATGAGAAATGCGTAGGCTACCCACCCCATTTCCAGGCCCTGTTGTGTATGGGGTGTGAGAGAGAAAACAGTCGTCAGTGGAGAGGGCTGCAGGGGGAAGTTGTTTGCTTAGGGGAGAGCCAGATTACTTACAGCATGAAGATGAAAGGAACATCCAGCATTTGAGGGCATACAAGATTTTACTAATAACAGACCTGGGGCTTAGTGGTTAGATGTCGTTACATCTCACAGCTACTGAGATAGGTTAGGATGGAACTCAATGCTTCTTCTACTACACCGAGCCACAGTCCTAAAGCTACATTTTTTTATCTGACGAAATCGACCTACAGGAGCACAAGGAACCACAGACACAAGACATCAGAAAGCGCGAAACCGAGGGGCTCCAGCAAGATAGTGCTTGAAGTTACGCAAGCGCAAAAGAGTTTGCTGGTAACGCAATGCACTGTGGGTTTTGTAGTTTTTCGGCTGGGCCTGACGGGAAGAGATGGAGAACAGGGTGCATTGCATGGCGGGAAATACAGTCGGCCGTAGAAGTCCCTCCTCCACCGGAAGCCAGGCAGCGCCGGCGCTTATCGCTTTTCCGGACGCGCGCGAGTCTTGCTTTTGTAGGCTTCGCTTAGGCAGTTGTACCGTAGTACCGTTAAAGGCTCCGTTTCCCTGAGACTTGACGGCCATTTGAGGCGATATGGCTGCGGGCGAGAGAGGAACAGGTGGTGGCAGTAGAGGGGCCGCCGCTACCTCAGGCTGCCCGTAGGGAGGGAGCCTGAAGGCCCTCTGAGTCGTTTGGGCCTGTGCTTACTTCCTTTGCAGTGATACTGCCTAACAGCGAAGATGAGCTCGGTCTGGGTCACCTCTTTCGAGAAGGAGCATCTCTGGATGTATCTGCAGGCGCTCGGTTTCGAGCCAGGCCCGGCCACCACTGCCTGCGGAAAGATCGTGTCGCACACGCACCTCGGAGTGTAAGGAACCCGGGCTGATGGGGCGGGGGGAATCAGAGCGGGGACGCGCTGCTGTGACCCACCCTTTCGCGGACCTCGCAGGGTGATGAATCAAGGAGTCCAACGGTTATTGTGTGCCAGCACTGCTACAAAGCCCTTGCTCCTTGTGGCTGCCAGCCTGGTGGCAGAAACGGTATCAATCACGGAACCGTGCCGGGAACGCTTTGTAAGGGGGTCGTGTCTGCAATTCGGGCAAGACTGGAGGGACAGCTTAGTCCTGCTTTAGTGGTGATGCTGGGTGGTCTGTGAAGTCCAGGGAGGGATGGCGAGTTGGTCGTGGAAGGATGTGAACGGCTTTAGGACTCAAGGAGCCTTTCAAGGTGGTTGTTCTCTAGTTCACAGTTTTTACTTTTTGAATTAGCAAACTGAGCCATTCCGTAGTTCAGAAAAAAAAATAGTAGAAAAGGGTATTAAGATGGAAAGTAAAAATCCCTTCCTGCTTTGTCACTAATATAATAGTTATGATCATAAATTTAGATACTTTGTATGTATTTATGTATCTAAACTTATCAGCTTAGGGAGTGTTATCTTTCCCGCTATAGCCCAAGAGAAATTTGAGATACATAGGCTATTTCCTGTTCTCCGTCTTTTGACTTTTCTGATTGTTATTTCAGTTCTTCAGGTAGCACTGTTCTAATAACGTGCTTAGACGTCTATTTCTTGATGTATCAAAGGATCTCGTCATTCCCCACTGTGTAATTTCACAATGAAAGAAGCTGTTATTTATAAGATAATTCATTAGCTCACCCACACTTCCCTGCCCTCCCCTACCTTCTTGACTTTTTTCAAATGTATGCTGTTTTACTGTCAAAGGTTAGAGCCATTTTTTTTTTTTTTTTTGGTTAGAGCCATAATTAAGTTTTACTAGTTAACTATTTGTTTAGAAGTTATTATTTACATGTAGAAGTGCTTTGTCTAGAAGCCTATTCTAAAAATTGACAACCAATGGATAGCGTTTATAAAATTATAATTATGTATTAATAAATAGTCCAGTTATTTCACATCATTTAATTGCCCACAGTATAGTTTCATTTTCTCTGTACTGGCAGAGAAGCTTGAAGCTTCTCCAGGCTTCCGCTGAGAATGCTTACCATTGTCACTGCATCCTTCTGTCCAGTGTTTAGCAACTTGAGTTTTCTCTCCAACTGCAGTCTGTTTTCTGCCTTTGAAAATTAGTTAAAATCTGTTAAGTGCTGGGCTCCCTCCTCCCCAGCACTGTCATAGATTATCCCTTAGAGTCATTTCAGTGGGTTGTTGGGAGGGATCTATCATTTTGAAACAGGTGTCCTCTTTAAAATGCTTCAGGCATGAATGTATTGTCAAATTTACTTAATTCTTTTTTAGATTTTTAAATTCACATATATATAATTTGGGTACGCAGTGGTGAACAGAATAGACATAAACTTTCCCCTTGCAGAATTTCAGTCTAGCGGATGAACAAACCTTCAACAAATACCTTATTAAAAATTGTAGTAAGTGTCAAAGCGAAGACAACAGGATGCTATGTGAAAAAATACCAGGCTTCAGAGATGATAAGAAGGAAGGATCTTCCTTTGTGTTTGTTGAGGAATAGAAACATTTCAGGGACAGGAGTTGTTTGACTTATGGATAAGCATGGGAACTTTAATCTTAACTCTTTTTTTTCAACTCGAGAACAAAGCTTCATCTGTTCAAAGGAGTACTCCCCTATATTTTGTTGTGCATTCCAGTGCCTTACAGATCCTTTTTTAATTGCCTAACTCCTAAGCCAGTTTCTTTTTAGAGTCTGAAAATGAGGAATCACCCAATTGAGCTATCCCTACAGATAATTGTTGAAAATGTACTGAACATGGAAATATCTCAGATCTCTGTTCTAAGTATTAAAAATATTTTATATTAGCACATTGAGAGAATATCCTTAGATATATTCTATTATGTTCTAATGAGCTTCCCCCCGCTCTTTTTGATAATGTCCTCAGTTTCTTCTGAGACCTTTTCTTTATAGTTATTTGCTTCTTTTAAATTCTTTTGATACTCCAGTGGTGAACTATTCTGTTTTGCACCCATGCAGGTGACCTTTTTATACTAGAGTAATGGGGGAGGGCTGTTACAATTTTTTATCTGATAACTTTGACAGGTTATTTCTTTTCCTTCTTGAGTGTAAACTTTTAACTTCTTTTGGGATATGTGCTCCATTTTTATCCCCTTTTCACTTATCCAGAGAACTTAAATTGCTTTTTTTTTTTTTTTTTCCATTTCCCCTACTACTACTCATACTTCACTGCCAGGACTTTGAAAAAATGGTGGCTATATCTCTGTGCCAAGTTTGACTTGTTTTGCCTTGGGAATTGCCAAAGTGTAGCTTAAAATCCTGCAGGTGGGCCATGCAGCAGAACAGGATATCTTGAGGTGGATCCTTTTCATCAGCAGGTTGTTGCTGTAGATGAAGTTCAGAAAACTCTCCTCCTCCAGGCTCTGGCAGTCCCTGAAGCCTGAATTTTCTGTCTTACCAGACACAGGGGTGTGAGGAGTGGACATCCATCTTAGAACAGTGGCTGATGACTCTCGCCCGTGGCTGCCGCCAGACTGCCCTTAGGCTAACTCTTGATTCCTTATAGCTGTGTAGTATTTCTTATAAGGTTTAGTTTGTTGTTGTTGCTGTTATTTTTAACATAATTGTATTTTTTTAGGCTTGTCTTGATTAGTTAGGAAAATCAGGACAATCAAAACTTTAAAAGAGTTGGTAGAATTACATTATATAGGGGTGGTTCTGGGGTTAAAATGTAATGGTAAAGACCCTGGACTCTGGGGTCAGATGACATAGTTCAAATCACTGCTCTTCCACTTCCCAATTATATGATTTTGGATAGTTTTGGCAAATTATCTAACCTCTCTAAATTTAAAAATTTCTCACCTGTGTAATGAGAATAATTAAACTACAATCTGATGCCATTAGAATAATCCATAGTAAAGCAGCTAGCACAGTATTTAACTTCATGATTGTGGTGAAGAGTAGATGAGTTATTGCCTGTAAAAGGCTTAAAATAATAGCTGGGAAATGATAAACTATTGGTAGGTATTTTTATTGTTATTCGGTAAATGTTGGTTTGTATCATCTTTAGCATATCATAGGCCACGGTTTTCTCTCCACCTAATTAGGTTTTCCTTTTCTTTTTGTAGAATGTTCTCATTGCGATAAAGGAGGTTCTCCCAGTTTTCTGTTTGATCAGTATTACTGGAATCAGAAAATAAAAGCTTATTGTTTTTCTTAATGATTTGTAAAAATGTACATGAATAAAAAAGTAATTTGCTTTGACCTCTTGAAGAGAATGAAAAATACTAATTTGTGTTAACTCTTACACAGCTTTTGATGCTGTTTAGTTTTATTAACCATTTCCCTGCTTCTAATTTCTTTTTAAATTACTAGGAACATGTTTGAACTCTTACACAGCTTTTGATGCTGTTTAGTTTTATTAACCATTTTCCTTTTTTTTTCCTGCTTCTATTTCTTTTTAAACTACTAGGAACATGTTTGACAAGTTGAACCGTGATGCCTTTCAAATCGTTTCTTATTTTTTGTTTCAAACACTGGACCAGTCTCTCACTAAAGAAGTTTTCAAGTGAGTCAAATTATTTTATTTTCTTTTGTAAGTAGTCATTCTCAAATTTGAAAAGGGAGTACGCTCTGATATAAGCCAGAATTTCAGCTTTGGCCTTTCACTAGTATGAATGGATGTCACAAAAGTCAGGTTTGAGTCTTATAAATTTAGTGTTTAACCTTTGTAAATCTGAGTGATTTTTCTTTGGTACTTATCTTAAAATCATATATTTTAAAATCATTGATTATTTTATAGATAAGACTTTTGTTTTATAAAATTAGTTCCTAACGTTCTTCTTAGTCACAATTATTAGGCAGAACAGTTAATTGGTACCAATCTATCTATGTAGTTTTGCATTACTTTTTTTTTTGTTTTTTGCTGATTGCCCCCTGCCTTACTCCTTTTCCTGTAGGCAATGTTACTTGTTTTGTCTATTTTTACTTTTTAGTTGTCTCTAAATCCTTATTTTTGTCAATGATACATAAAAGTGTCAAGTGCTGTGGTGAAAATCATTCCTATTTAGTCTGATGTTAGATACTGTTGAGTATTAAATAGTCAAAGGAGGAGATAAAAACATGAATACCACTAAACCTTGGTTCCAAGTTATTTTGCATGTGATTTTGGGCTTCTACCACCAGAAAAAGTGTTAAAATTTGTTTTAATATTTATATTGTGCTATTATCCTCTTAAATAGAAAAGCACAGGGTCAGGGGCGCCTGGGTGGCTCAGTCGTTAAGCGTCTGCCTTTGGCTCAGGTCATGATCCCAGGGTCCTGGGATCGAGCCCGCATTGGGCTCCCTGCATCGGGCTCCCTGCTCGACAGGAAGCCTGCTTCTCCCTCTCCCACTCCCCCTGCTTGTGTTCCCTCTCTCACTTCTCTCTCTCTGTCAAATTAAAAAAAAAACAACTTAAAAAAAAAAACACAGGGTCTGCTTGAGGATTCTTTCCTTTTCCCTCTGCCCTTCCCCCCACTCGCGCTGTCTCTAAAAGTAAGTAAATCTTAAAAACCAAAGAAAAGCAACAAGTAAATGCATTGTTTAGGCATTGTTATTTTTGATAATTCATTATCAGGTCATGATCAGGTCATGATCCCAGGGTCCTGGGATCAAGCCCCGCATCAGGCTCCCTGCTCAGCGGGAAGCCTGCTTCTCCCTCTCCCACTCCCCCTGCTTGTGTTCCCTCTCTCGCTGTCTCTCTCTCTCAAATAAATAAAATCTTTAAAAAAACAAAAAAAAAGGAAGTAAATATCATTCCTAAACTCACCAACCAGAAAATACCACTATTGACATTCCAGCCTTTTAGTCCTTTTTTTCCATGCATACTTAATTTTTTATATGACTATAGAATGTATGTTATGACGTAGAAATATTAAAAAATGGGGCCCTAAACAAATAATTATGCCACAGATAAAAATTTATCAGGGGAAACAATAGGTAAATTTTAAGTCTATTATTTTTGACTAAAACAGAGGCAAAACTTTTCTTTTTAATAATTTTATATGTTGTCTATCCACAAAACAGTAGCACACACTGACTATGATATGGGTTATCTCTAGGAGTTCGAAGCTCTCGTCATTCCTTCTGTGCTCTTCCTGTGCAACCATTTATGTTTCTCTCTTTCTCTCTTTTTTTTCCCCAGGCTTAACATACTAATTTATTTACACCATCTTTTTGCATTAGTTCAGTGAATCCACTGAGAGCGTTGTCTTCTTTAGCTGATTTGTAGTAATTTTAATGGTGATTCGTTCCTTCATTTAACATATTATACACTGATGATTTGTGGTAAACTGAACTCAACCTTATAGTAATTTATAAAGAAAAAGACCCAGTTTCTCACAGGTTGGTGTTCTTCTTTAGTTGAAATCTACAAATGTTAGCCTTGGTTCATTTAGCATTAATGTTTCTAGTATAGGACATAAGTTTCATGTTCAAAATTTTGCTGAGTTTTTTTGTTCATAATTCTAATCTTTTATATCTGTTTTTAAGGCTTTGTTGGCCTCCATTTGACCAAAAGAGTGACACTGAATTCCGGAAACATTGCTATGAATGGTTAAAAAAGATTTCTGTAAGTATTCTCTTTCTGGAAGATGTAAACTTAAAGAAGTTAAAAACTACATCAAATTTTATTTTTGGCTTTATTGAAGTATAATCGTACATTAATTTTTTGGAGGTGAAAACTTTTTAATGCTTTTATGCTAACAGTATAATAGCAAGGAACTATTTGTTACAATAATATTTTTGATGGTTTTTGGTTAGGATTCTGCATATTTCTAGGAAACCATCTTTGCTGCCTAAGATGCATTGGAAATAGGTTTCTGAGTTCTTGGGAGTTTATGTCATAGTTTTTGTTTAAAGAAAACTTTTTTGATGATAGAATACTTTAGCTTGTGTCCCCATATAGTATCAATAACTGTGGCTTTATATTATTATTATTATTATTATTATTATTATTATAATATATATATTTTTAAAGATTTTATTTATTCATCTGAGACACAGAGATAGAGAGAGAGAGAGCATAAGCAGGGGGAGAGGCAGAGGGAGAAGGAGAAGCAGACTCCCTGCTGAGCCAGGAGCCCGATGGGGGGCTCGATCCAGGACGCTGGGATCATGACCCAAGCTGAAGGCAGATGCTTAACCATCTGAGCCACCCAGGTGCCCCTATTATAATTACTTTTTTGTGACCAAGTCCACTAAAAGTTTAGAAAGATTCAAGTATTCAACTTCTGGTTCAAATGGAATAATCCTACATAGGAATTATGGCTATTATTATTATTATTAAAGATTTATTATTTATTTGAGAGAGAGCATGTGAGGCATGGGGTGGGGGGAGGAGAGGGAGAGAGAGATTTTAAGCAGACTTTGCTGAGCGCAGAGCCAGAAGCAGGACTCGATCTCATGACCCTGAGATCATGATCTGAGCCAAAACCCGAGAGATGCCTAACCATCTGTGCAACTGGGGTGCCCCGGAATTATGGTTATTACTGAGAAGGTTATTATTGATAAGATCTTCAAATCATCTGATTTCTTTTTTTCATAGGTGGAATGTGGAAGTAGCTTTCCTCAAGTTGTTGGGTCCCTATTTCTTTCTCCTGGTGGTCCTAAGTTTATTCATCTGATGTATCATTTTGCAAGATTTGTTGCAATAAAATATATAAAAACCCATTCTAAAAGTAAGTTAAATTTTTAATAGGAATTTTTTTGTTTTGAGTTTTAAATTTTTACTGTTTTTCACAATTTGTAATTCATAAAGAGATTTTAATAAAGCAAGGTAAGATAAAAACATTAAATTACCTCACAAGGTAATAGTTAATATTCTACTGGAACTGTAGTTTGAAAGCCTCTAATGAACGTAAGTAACTATTCAGATAATTTTATTATGTCCTAATACAGGGGTGGGAAACATTTTCTATATAAGGTCAGATAGTAAATATTTTAGGCTTTGTGGACTATATAGGGTCTCTTTCACATATACCTCTTTGTGGGTTTTTTGTTTTTTGTTTTTTAAATATAACCCTTTAAAACCATGGAAAGCATTCCTAACTTGCTGACCTCACAAAACTAGCCAGAGGGCTAAATTAAATTAGACTTGCAGGTTATAGTTTGCATCTAATACATTGTATTAAATGTTGTGTTGTGTTAGTTTTACTTTGGCTACTGTCAGTGTGTTGGAATTTTTTTGTTAGAAATTGCTGTTTCAAAGGGGTTTGATCTGTTTCCTAATTCATAGAAACAAAGTATTTGATTTTTAAGCTGAGACCTTTTTTTTTTTTTAAACTGATACTTAAAAGAATGCTCTTTGTAGTTTATTGAATATGCTATTTTGTTTAATTGGTTTATGCTAATAAAACATGGATAGGCAAATACAGAAGAGTTGATGCAATAAAGCCCCATCCATCTTCCAATTTCTAGAAGCAACCATTGCTGACATTTTGGTGTATTTTCTTTTAGTTGTTTTTTTTTTTCTTGCACATACTATATCTATACATATTTATTATTTTAAGTAAGTAATATTTTTCATGATTCAAAAATCAAGAAGTGAAAAAATTCTCTACCTAACTTCCCTTTATGGAAACAACCAGTGTAATCAAGAATACAGGCAAATCTATCTATCTATCTATCTATCTATCTATCTATATTCTTTTTTTTAAACCTTAAATGGTGACATACATTGGGTTTTGATTCTTGTGTTTTTCACACAACAGTGTATATTGGAGATCATCTCATATCAGTTCAGAGAGCTTCTTTATTCTCTGTCTTTAGAACTGCATATTTAAATGGATATACCATAATAGGTTTTTTTTTTAAAAAATATTTTATTTATTTATTTGACAGAGAGAGACACAGTGAGAGAGGGAACACAAGCAGGGGGAGTGGGGGAGGGAGAAGCAGGCTTCCCGCCAAGCAGGGAGCCCGATGTGGGGCTCGATCCCAAGATCCTGGGATCATGACCTGAGCCGAAGGCAGACGCTTAATGACTGAGCCACCCAGGTGCCCCAAGATAACATCTTTTTGATTCCTGAAAACCTCAGTATCATCTGTCTTTTGGAGGATCCAGTTTCCTACGACGTCTATGATACTGTCCACGAGGATACCAGTGGTGCTTAGTAGCAAAGAACATTTTGCTAAGTTGTTCTGTCATGGGTCCTTGCTCAAATTGCTCATTTTTTTCTTCTAATCTGGTTTTCAGCACTTGGTCATGTGTTTCTTCATTATTATGCACAGGATCTGGCCGAGGAATAGGTTTTGTATGTTCATGTGGAATGTCCACAGAAGGGTGGTAGCCTACTATTGTCCTGCCATCCGATGTCAAAGCAAGCTCTACTTTGCAGTTATAGTCCTCTGATAGAGAAGAATATGTAGATTTATGACAAACACAGTATAAAGCTCAGTTTTGAATTGGAAATAAATGTTTCCAGATAGTTCTGTTTGATATTGCCCATTTTACTGCTGCTAACGCCATGGTGAATCAAGATGCTTATTAGGTGGTGTGAAAGAAGATGATTTGAAGAGAAACTGATTTTAAAATCTCCTTCCAGGGGCGCCTGGGTGGCTCAGTCGTTAAGCATCTGCCCTCAGCCCAGGTCAGGATCCCAAGGTCCTGGGATCGAGCCCCACATCAGGCTCCCTGCTAGGCGGGAAGCCTGCTTCTCCCTCTCCCACTTCCCCTGCTTGTGTTCCCTCTCTTGCTGTGTCTCTCTGTCAAATAAAAAAAAAAAACAACTTTATAAAATCTTCTTCCAGGTATACCTATTTTCATCCCTCAATCCGGGTCCTCAACCATAATAGGTTTTTTTTAACCAGTCTTTTGTTGACCAACATTTTGCTTCCCCCCTCACTTTTTTTTTTTTTTTTGGCTACAAATACAATGCTACAGTGATAAGCTTTATATATATATGACTTTGTGTGTTCAAGTATATATACATATATATGTACACATATATACATTGCATATATACACATACATGCACACACACACCATATATATACACACACGTGTGTGTATATATATGTATATATATATATACACATAGATACACACACGTATATGTATATATGGGGTATGTGTGTGTGTATGTAATTCCTGAAGACTATTTGCTTGGTCAAAGGAATTGTGCATTGTAATTTGCTAGTTTTTATCAGAGTATTTTCTGTAGATATTGGACAATTTATACCTCTATCACCAGTGTATGGAGAATTTCTGTTTTCCCAAAGGCTCCACAACATTGTGTGTGGTCAGACATTTTTATCTTTTTAATTTAGGTTAAAGTGGAATCTCAGGGTGGTTTTAATTTGTATTTCTCTTATTTAGTTAGAATGAAAATTGTTTTATATATTTAAGAGCAATTTGTATTCTTTTTGTACTCTATATTCATAATTGTCCATTTTTCTCTTAAGTTATTGCTTTTTTCATTTATAGGAGCTCTTATTTATTACTATCCTTTCTTTATGATGTGATAGGTAAATATTTTTTTCCAGTTTATATTCTGTGCATGACTTTTTTTTTTTTAAAGATTTTTATTTATTTATTTGACAGAGAGAGAGACAGCGGGAGAGGGAATGCAAGCAGGGGGAATGGAAGCGGGAGAAGCAGGCTTCCTGCTGAGCAGGGAGCCCAATGCGGGGCTCGATCGCAGGACCCTGGGATCATGACCTGAGCCGAAGGCAGATGCTTAACGACTGAGCCACCCAGGCGCCCCATGTGCATGATTTTTAAAAACTTACACATGTGATCTTGCTGTATAAGTATTTGCATATTTAAAATTTAATGCAACATAAGCATTGTTACCAGTTTTTCTTTCCAAAGATGGTCTACTCCAATTACACGTAGCCCAAAGTATTTTATATGAAATATGTATGTTTGGATTTAGCAAGAGTTTGTTGTGTTTAAGGCTGCTTTTTTTTTTTTTTTTAAGATTTTATTTTATTTATTTATTTGACAGAGAAAGATAGCGAGAGCAGGAACACAAGCAGGGGGAGTGGGAGAAGGAGAAGCAGGCTTCCCGCTGAGCAGGGAGCCCGATGCGGGGGCTCGATCCCAGGATCCTGGGATCATGACCTGAGCCGAAGGCAGACGCTTAACGACTGAGCCACCCAGGCACCCTGTGCATAAGGCTCCTAAGCATGGGTTGTCCTATTTCCTATTTCTGATTTAAAACAATTCCGGTCAACACGTTTAGTCTCTAGATGACTTCTACATTCAGTGAACTCCTCCCCGGTTAAATATTTAGAATTTGTGGTTTCTTTGGGGGTAGCACTGGGACCTGGATTAGTAATGTTAAGTGCAGTGGAGTGGTCCCTGTTTTCCAGAATATCAGTCTTTATTGTATCTTTTTTTTTTAGATTTTATTTATTTATTTGACAGAGAGATAGGGAGAGCAGGAACACAAGCCAGGGGAGTGGGAGAGGGAGAAGCAGGCTTCCCGCTGAGCAGGGAGCCCGATGCGGGGCTCGATCCCAGGACCCTGGGTTCAGGGCCTGAGCCAAAGGGAGACGCTTAACGACTGAGCCACCCAGGTGCCCCTGTATTGAGCCATCTTAAAGTAGGATTTATTACAGCTAAAAATGTGGACTCTGAAACGTTTGGATGGATTGTTGTCAGGGTCTGCTTTGATCATTAGTAACACAGGCAAGAATTACTTGAGAAGTGGAGAGTGGTTTTGTTTGGTTGTCCTATTGGTCTTACTAGATAGAAAAATAAAATGATGGCAGGAAAGGAGGTGTTGTGATCTTACCTCATCTCTTTTAATTGATTTTCTTCCTTTTTTGTGAAAAGATCCTGTTAAGAAGTTGCTTGTGTCTAACCATGTATTTGTTCATGGACATATCAAGCTTTTTTATTTTTTTTATTTTTTTTAAAGATTTTATTTATTCATTTGAGACAGAGATACAGAGAGAGAGCAAGAGCATGAGCAGGGGAGAGGCAGAGGAAGAGGGAGAAGCAGGCTCCCCGCCGAGCCAGGAGCCAGATGTGGGGCTCGATCCCAGGACCCTGGGATCATGACCTGAGCCGAAGGCAGACGCTTAACCATCTGAGCCACCCAGGCGCCCCGGACATATCAAGCTTTGATAATAAGAATTATTTGGAGCAGATAGACTTCAGAGTTTTTAATTACGTAAAACAACTCAACTTCAGATACCCTTTTTTAGTTGCCTACTTAAAAATAGGTTTCCTTGCTTTTGTTAAAATTAGTTGTATCTGTTTATGTGGCATATCAGTTTTTAAGGAGTTGTTAGTTGTATGAGTTGTTAATCTCTTAAAATTATTTTCAAATATTTGATGTTTGATATTTGATAATTTCTATGATCTCATTTGTTTTCCATGTAGATTCTTGTATACGTTCTACCGAGACATTTAATGTAAAGCCACAAGATATGCACAAATGCATTGCCAGATGCCATGTAGCACGTAATAGATTTTTACATGTTTTGCAAAGAGAAGACTGTGTTATCCGAAAGTATCAGGAAAATGCACAGTAAGTAATACATTGATAGAAAATGAAAATTCCAGGGGTGCCTGGGTGGCCCAGTTGGTTAAGCATCTGACACTTGGTTTTGGCTTAGGTCGTGATCTCAGGGTTATGAGATCTAGCCCCGCTCAGGGCTCTGCACTGGGTGTGGAGTCTGCTTAAGATTCTCTCTCTCCCTCTCTTTCTGCCCCTCTCTCACGCTCTCTCTCTCTTTTTTCCCCCACCCCTCCCAAAAGAAAATGAAAATTCCTTTCTTTTTTTTTTTTTTTTTAAAGATTTTATTTATTTATTTGACAGAGAGAGAGACAGCGAGAGCAGGAACACAAGCAGGGGGAGTGGCAGAGGGAGAAGCAGGCTTCCCGCCGAGCAGGGAGCCTGATGCGGGACTCGACCCCAGGACCCCGGGATCATGACCTGAGCCGAAGGCAGACGCTTAACGACTAAGCCACCCAGGCGCCCGAAAATTCCTTTCTTCTTGAACAAATGTCATTAGTGTACCTTCAGTGGCAGTCATCCTTGCCTACCACAAAACCCCTTCGTGTCCTCTTTTCATTTTAAAGCCAGATAACTTCTTTTTTTTAAAGATTTTATTTATTTATTTGACAGAGAGAGACACGGAGAGAGGGAACACAAGCAGGGGGAGTGGGAGAGGGAGAAGCAGGCTTCCCACCGAGCAGGGAGCCTGATGCGGGACTTGATCCCAGGACCCTGGGATCATGACCTGAGCCTAAGGCAGACGCTTAACGACTGAGCCACCCAGGCGCCCCAAAGCCAGATAACTTCTGAATATGGTATTTTAAAACTATGCATACTGTACATGAAACTTTAGAGCAAAGGAAAATATTACCTTAGTTTAAAAATTTAGTATCTTAGGTGTTTTGCTTTTTTTAACATGGATATATATTTTTAAGCTGTAATTATTGTGCTCATTCTATTTTGTATTCTTTTTTCTCTTCATATTCTGTAAAATTTTCCATATTGCCATAGTATAATGCTTTTATTAAAAAATTCAAAATTATTTTTATTTTTAAAATTTTCTAAAATATATTCCTTTTAATATCTACTTAATAGTAGGTATTCCATAGTTTCTTTAACCATCTCATATAATGTTATGTTTAGGTTCCTCTTTTCAGCAATTTTTTTTTTTCACTTTATAAAATTTATTAAGAAGTAGGCACAAAACAATCCAGCCTGTTCTAAGTATGATGAAGTTCGTACCCAAAGGAAGATTCATTGCATTTGTGACTACAGGATTAGTCAGTCTTCTAGCCAGATGAGACAGTGGGAGTCTTCCTTTGTCGGAGGAGGAAGCTAACCACACCAAATGGAGCTCTATGTCTAGGGAATGCCTCTGTCCAGTGGTACTTTTCTGTGATAATGGAAATGCTGTATAACTGCATTATCCAACATAGTAGCCAATAGTCACGCATTGCTACTGAACATTTTAAATGTATCTAATAGGACAAAGGAACTGAATTTTTTATTATTTTAAATTTAAATATAAATAGCTGTATGTGGTTGGCATTGTCAGCAAATTTTTTTTTGAGTTATTTCTGTGTGCCAAATATTGTTTAGGCATGGTCCTACAGCATTAAACAAGACAGGCAAGGTTCCTACTCTCAAGAAATAGAGTGTGTCTGATTTTATATGATTATAAACAACTACAGTAAGACAACTTTTTAAATGTTGTGTCATCGATTGTGAAAACTAGAAAATCCTGTGAAATCACCTTGAAACTACAATGACGCCTGTCGTAGGTAACATTTAAATTTATCCCCTAAGTATGTGTGACAAGGATAAGAGAGCAGAGTAGTCTTACTTCCAGCATTTTTTTTTTTTTTTTTTTAAAGATTTTGTTTATTTATTTGACAGAGAGAGACACAGTGAGAGAGGGAACACAAGCAGGGGGAGTAGGAGAGGGAGAAACAGGCAACCGGCGGCGCAGGGAACCTGATGTGGGGCTCGATCCCAGAACCCTGGGATCATGACCTGAGCCGAAGGCAGACGCTTAACGACTGAGCCACCCAGGCGCCCCACTTCCAGCATTTTTATTTGAAGACAGTGTATATGAGCCAAGAAGTCCTGGTCCATCTCAATAGCAACCTGTATATTAGATCACTCCTTTAACTCCTGAAGGAAGTCTAGACTCCTTTAGCTGGCTGCTGGGTGTATTTGGAAGAGTAGTCTTTAGAGGCCTAAGCAAAAATAAGAAATGGGGGAAAATATCAAAGTGGTCTATACCAGTTAACTGTAATGGAATTATAGTTGTCATTTATATGTTTTCTTACAGACTGTCAGTTAAACAAGTACGAAATTTGAGATCAGAATGTATGGAGCAGCAAAACCAAATAAAAAAGTAAGTGACTTTTAGATCAGAGCTGGAAGTTGCCTTAGTGCAGCTCCTGCATTTTACCAGTAAGAAAACTGAGTCCCATAGGATTAGAACATAATTCTGATTCCTAGTCCAGTTCTTCTAATTTATTGCTTTCAGGACGCCTGGGTGGCTTAGTCGGTTAAGTGTCTGCCTTCAGCTCAGGTCATGATCCTGGGGTCCTGGGATCGAGCCCTATGTCAGGCTCCCTGCTTGGTGGGGAGCCTGCTTCTCCCTCTGCCTCTCCATTTGTGCTCTCTCGCTCTCTGTCAAATAAATAAATAAAATCTGTAAAAAAATTTATTGCTTTGAGCTTGAATTTTATTTTTGTTTTTAATTGAAATGGTTGTTAGTGGGTGGATTTATAGATCAGTTTGCTCTTTTGGTGGTAAATTACCATGAGATTTTTAAAAAATGACTAATGAGATCATTTTTTTTTTAACTAGAATGGAACCCTATGATGACCAAAGTAATATACAAGAGAAAATCCAAAAGGTGAGGTAACTTTTTATATTTCTATTTATATTTTAAAGGAGAAATTTAATCTTTCTTACTTTTGTGATGTGCAATGTTGACTTACTTAATTGGACTCTTATATTCTCTGTTTTTGTCATTTTTTTGTAAAACTGTTACTTTTTTTTTTTAAACGCATTAATAAGTGATATATAAAGGTATCAGTAGGGTGCCTCTAAAAAGCGTGAATATAATGGAAAAATTAACTTATAAGACTAAATATATAGAAAAGCAGTTTTAAATATGGTTAAAAGTTCAGCTTGATTGTAACTTAATCAGTAGTATTAATTTATGTAAATAAAATATGTTAACTGAAGGGAGATGGTAAATATGGAAGAAAAATGAGAAGTCACATTGAAGCTGGCTTGGCAGTAGGAAGGAATCGGGCAGACATAAATAATCTGAGGTTTGGGGCCCCTGGGTGGCTCAGTTGTTAAGCATCTGCCTTCGGCTCAGGTCATGATCCCAGGGTTCTGAGATCGAGCTCCACATTGGGCTCCCTGCTTGGCGGGAAGCCTGCTTCTTCCTCTCACGCTCCCCCTGCTTGTGTTCCCTCTCTCCCGGTCTCTCTCTCTGTCAAATAAATAAGTAAAATCTTAAAAAAAAAAAAAAATAATCTGAGGTTTTCAGAGGATGGCTTTGATGTGAGATTGGAGTGTTTTCTTAGGCCTTTGTGTTTAGATGAAATCTCTCTCAAGCTCTTTGTTCTGTTTTTATAATCACTGAGCTACTTTGAGTGTTAATTTGGCTTTCCAGGCAGTTTGTCACTGGAAAAGGTGAGTCCGCTCCTCAGGAAATAACTATTCATCCATTCAGTGAATTTTTACTGATCACCTGCCATGTGCCAAGCATTCTAGGTATTAGAGCTACAGCAGTGAGGAGGCAAAATCACTTCCTTCATGGATCGTCCAGCTTCGTGACTATGAATACTTCTGTTACTGAACATAGTATCTTTGATTGTATATTTAATAGGTTGATGTGAAACCTGTTTAGAAGTTTTCACATTGATCTCTCCTGACTTTGGTTAATGTTCACTTTCCCTGAGTTCGGTCAATTTTTTTATCCATTGACAAGATAAAAGTAAAAATCTGAGAACAAAAAAAAAATCTGAGAACCAGATCCTGGATCTTTGTCCACCAAGGAAATGTCATCCTGTGAGACCTGTAGACTCCTAGCCAATGAGTCTTCTTTGGGGACAACTTTACCTTGTACCGTGGGAAGACACAAACACAAACATGGGTATAATTATTGTATTTCCCTGCCCACCTCCCACCTTTATAAATTCTTTTAAGGCATCACATATGTACAAAAAAGTGCAAAAGTCATAAGTGTATAGCCTGATAAAATTTCACAAAGTGAATAAACGTATGTAAGCAGCATAGAGTTTAAGGAACAGAACATTAGCCCAGAAGCCTCAGGCCCCCTTTCATTTACAACCATTTCCCCCCCAAGAGTAAATACTTTTCTCCCTTCTTACATTAAAGATTAGTTTGCCTCTTCTTGAACTTTATATACAGGGGAGTATATAGAATATATTCTTTTGTGTTTGTCTTCTTTGACTCATGCTGTTTTATCTGTGCTGTTGTGTGTGTGGGTTGTAGTGTGTTCATTCCCAATGCTATGTAGTGTTTATGAACATAGCACAAACATTTTTGTTTTTTTTTTTACTCTAGGTAGATGTTTGGGTTAATTGCAGTTTTTGACTATTACAAATAGAAATGCTATGACCATTCGTTAAAAATTTTTTTTACTATTTTAATTGAAGTATAGTTGGCACACAGTGTTATATGAGTTTCTGGTATACGGCATAGTGATTGGACAACTCTTTGTTATGCTGTGCTCACAAGTGTAGCTACCACCTATAAACATTCTTACACATGCATTTAATGAACATAGACGGGTTAGTATATGCCTAAGATTCTTTGCTTTTAAAGAAGCATGGTTTTTCATATTTTAACCTTTTGAAACTTGAATGACTCTTAAAATTGATGTGTGGTGGTTTTTTTTTTTCTCCTCCGAAAATTTTTTATTTCTCCCTGAAAAGTTTCTTTTTCTTTTTTTTTTTTTTCTTAAGATTTTATTTATTTATTTGAGAGAGATCGTGAGCCGGGTGGAGGGGCAGAGGGAGAGGGAGAAGCAGGCTCCCCGCTGAGCAAGGAGCCTGATGCGGGACTTGATCTCAGAACTCTGGGATCATACCTGAGCCGAAGGCAGATGCTTAACCGACCTAGCCACCCAGCCGTCCCTGCCTCAGAAGTTTCTGTTAGATTGGTGGCATGTCAAAACACAGGAAATGGTAATTGCATCTTGGTAGTATGAAGTTTCTTAGATTTGTTTTGAAAATCATGGTGGGCTTAATTCTCCTGAGAAATTATTATTTTTTTTCTCCTGAGAAATTCTTTAGTTTTAAAACCCCTTTGGAAGTAGTATCAGTGCTTTTATTTTATTTTATTTTTTAAAGATTTTATTTATTTATTTGACAGAGAGAGACACAGCGAGAGAGGGAACACATTTGGTGGGGAGGGAGGGAGAAGCAGGCTTCCCGCCCAGCAGGGAGCCTGATGCAGGGCTCAATCCCAGGACCCTGGGATCATGACCCGAGCCAAAGGCAGACGCTTAACGACTGAGCCACCCAGGAGCCCCAGTATCAGTGCTTTTAGACAGTTAATTAATTTTCTCACCAGAAATCATTACAGGAATACTTCATTTGTTCCAGAGAGTGAGCATATATTTGTATTTTACATTTCTTTGATATATGTACAGATTATGTGTAGACTTTGTCTTTGTTTTCAAAGGTTCGGTCTTTGTGGGCTTCAGTGAACGAAACACTCATGTATTTGGAAAAAGAAAGAGAAGTTGTTAATGCAGTCCTTAATCTTGTTAACCAACATACTTTAGATGGAACTAACGTTGCTATCAATATTCCAAGGCTCTTACTTGACAAAATTGAGAAACAAATGTGTCAGGTAAGCATTTGATACTAAGTAAACTGTTGAGAAAACTCTTTATGTAATTATTATATATAATGATAATAAATACATGTATTCAACATATAATTAATATATAATATGTAAATATAAATAATATATATTCTTTTTCTTACAGTGTTTTTCTGTCTTCAGAATTTATTTTTGTGACTAGATCTAGTAAAACATTCATCAAGAGGGCTATTGTTAACTGTGTATATATTATATATAACAGTGTGTATGTTTGTATACATTAGCTTTTATTAATTGTTCATCCCTTTTATGGTGCTACATCATACAGTGGAGAGATGGAGGAGGTTACTTAGTAGGAAGATGATATGGTACTGGTTCTTTATAAGCACTCAGGGAGAGCAGCAGTGATCTCCTATTTGCTGCATGTCTTTTTAAAATGTCTCTACCCTGTGGTTTCTCTTTCATCTTGATGCTGTTAAGTATTTTAGTCTTTTCTTCCATTAGCTTTTGTGACCTCAGTGTCTTTGCTCTCTTGTGGTTTTTCAGACTGCTGTTCTCAGTTTTTTCTACTGAATCCTTTTTCTCTAACTTTCAAATGAAAGTGTTTTCCATGGTTCCTTTAGTGCCTACTTTTCTTTCCCACAATTACAGTCATCTGTATTTTCTTAATTCTATGTTTTCATCAGTGTCCTATACAGTAGTATTCCCAAATTGGTATTTCCAGTCTCTCTCAGTCAGCCCAACTCCATCGAATTATTTCCACTTGCTTATATGACATTTCCATCTGGATAACCTGTATTTTTTTTCTTAGTGAACTCATAATCTATTAAGTATCTGCTATATGCCAGGCATTAATTATAGTATAGGGGAATACAAAGGTAAAATAGTGTTGTGATGCCTGAAAAGCTTTCACTGTAATAGGTAACATGCCAGGCACTGCAGATTCCTGTAAAAATCAGAGTCTGCAAATTCAGATTCCTACAGAGGCCAGATAGGTAATATAGGCTAATTGTGTGTAACAAAAGGGGTAAGTGATGAGGTCTTTGGGAAATAATTTTTATGTGAAATCTAAGATTTTTGGTTGATTGGCAACAATTCAAATGATTTTAAAATACTGGAATTGTGCAGGCCAAATAAACATGTCTAAGTTTGAATTCAGCTGTTATGGGCCATCACTTTGCAACTTTTTTTTTTAAAGATTTTATTTATTTATTTATTTGACAGAGAGAGAGAGAGACAGCGAGAGAGGGAACACAAGCAAGGGGAGTGGGAGAGGGAGAAGCAGGCTTCCCGCAGAGCAGGGAGCCCAATATGGGGCTCCATCCCAGGACCCTGGGATCATGACCTGAGCCGAAGGCAGATGCTTAACAATTGAGCCACCCAGGCACCCCTCAATTTGCAACTTTTGTTAAAACATGAATTCATGATCTTTCACCAAACTTGCTCTTTCTCCTCAGTCTTTACTTTGCTTTCCATTTATTTGCATTTCTTTTAGTCTAGCTTGCAGCTTCTTTGCATAATATAAAAATATGGCACGACATGTTAAATTCTTTCACAGTAGTTTTCTTTGGACTAAAATTATTTACTTGGCTTCATTTTTGGGTAGACATTTGACTTTTTTCACTCTTCTTTAGAGGTAACCTTTTTATATAGTAGTAAAAAACATAAATATATTTACCTAACAGTTTATTATCTTAAGAACCACTTTTTTTTTTTCCCCTCTGAATCCTTAGTTGCACATTGGAAATGTTTATGAGGCTGGAAAATTGAACCTGTTAACAGTTATTCAGTTATTAAATGAAGTCTTGAAAGTAGTGAAATATGAGCGTTGTCAGGCTGACCCAGCAAGACTGACAATAGACCTTCACTTCCTTGAAAAGGAGACCAAACTTCAGAGAGAGAGATTATCAGATCTGAAGCATATGAGGTACTGTAGAAAGATATTTTGTTACACTATTGGGGGAGGAGTAAGGTGTTTTTGATAATTTCTCAGCAGAGCTCATGTAGTTGATAACTCTTTAGCCTTGGCAAACAAAAGGTGAACATTTTATTAGAGCTCAA
Source organism: Halichoerus grypus (assembly GCF_964656455.1). Taxonomy (NCBI): domain Eukaryota; kingdom Metazoa; phylum Chordata; class Mammalia; order Carnivora; family Phocidae; genus Halichoerus; species Halichoerus grypus. Next base: position 45,418,035 of record NC_135725.1, on the reverse strand, counting down.
AAACTCCCGGAGAGACACATTTTAAGTAGAAAGGACAATTAATGTAGTTTTCTTTTTGTCTAGAATAAATTATTTGCCCTTAGTGATAATTCTTTGTGGAGTAATTTTCACTTTCTCAAGTTTTTCTTTGGAGTCTACTTAATAAAACTAAGCCTCAGAAAAATTTGTTATTTGAGTGGAGTAATTGGGAGGTATGGGCTGCCTTTAAGAGTGGACAGAGAATAACTGTAGAATTTTTTGTTTTTTTAAAGATTTTATTTATTTGACAGAGCACAAGCAGAGGGAGAGAGAGGGAGAAGCAGGCTCCCTGCTGAGCAAGGAGCGTGATGTGGGACTCGATCCCAGGACCCTGGGATCAATAGGTGTAGAATTTGGACTTGAGTTCAGAACTAGGGAAAAAGAATATATATATATTTTTTATTATGTTATGTTAATCACCGTACATTACATCATTAGTTTTTGATGGAGTGTTCCACGATTCATTGTTTGTGTATAACACCCAGTGCTCCATGCAGTACGTGCCCTCTTTAATACCCATCACCAGGCCAACCCATTCCCCTCCCCCCTCCCCTCTAGAACCCTCAGTTTGTTTCTCAGAGTCCATAGTCTCTCATGGTTTGTCTCCCCCTCCGATTTTCCCCCCTTCATTCTTTCCTTCCTGCTATCTTCTTCTTCTTTTTTTTTTTTTTAAACATGTAATGTATTATTTGTTTCAGAGGTACAGGTCTGTGATTCAACAGTCTTAACACAATTCACAGTGCTCACCATAGCACATACCCTCCCCAATATTTTAAAGATAAATGGAGTAATAGATGTATGATTGCTTTCTGGTCTTAAAAGGAAATAAGTACTTTAGCTTCTGAATGTTCATTGTAAGAGTTTATTCGGTTTATATGTGCTCTACTGGTTGAACTTCCAGTTATGGTTTTTTTCCCTTTTTCTACAAACTGTTGTATTCTTAAATTTTACTCAATACTTTTATATATTCATGTTTTGAATCAAGTTCTTTTTTTATGCTATCATAGTTGTAAAATAAAAGAAGATCTCACCAGTATAAAACACTCTGTTGTTGAAAAACAAGGAGAATGGCATAAAAAGTGGAAAGAATTTCTTCATCTGTCTCCTTTCAATCTAATTAAAGGTTGGACTCCAGTAAGTAATGTTGACTTGCCTTTTGGAGAGTAGTTTAATACAGGGCAGTCTTGATTTATGTTACGAATGATCTAGGAATGCTGTGCATGTGTAAGTTGTCATCTTTGCACTTGAGCCTAAAGTTTAAATGTTTTGGTTTCTGTAATTTTTCTTTCTTTTTTTTTTTTAAAGATTTTATTTATTTATTTGACAGAGAGAGAGCACAAATAGGCAGAGAGGCAGGCAGAGGGAGAAGGAGAAGCAGACTCTCCACTGAGCAGGGAGCCCGACGTGGGGCTTGATCCCAGGACTCTGGGATCAGACCTGAGCCGCTTAACCGACTGAGCCACCCAGGCGCCCCATGTTTCTGTAATTTTTCTAAGTGCATATTAGAGTATTCATCCAGCTGCTTTATGATTTATAGTTCATATTTTTAGATTTAGAGGATTATATTAAAAAGAAAATGAGACATTTCTTTTGCTATTAGGTAGTATTACATTTGAGGCACAGTTGGAGGACAGAGTAGTCCCCTTGTTCTAATATCATACTCCTTGGTTTAAAAGTAGTTATAGGATAATTTACATGCTTGGTAATTCTGTCTTCATTAGGGGGAAACAATCATCCATTCATAGATTATCTTAGTAGTGTTATGTAAAAAAAAATGTGTATTTCAAAATGATGAATTCTGTGTTTTAAGGCTGTGGATCTTTTACCACCAATGTCTCCTCTTTCATTTGATCCTGCCTCAGAAGAAGTATATGCAAGGAGTATTCTTTTGCAGTATCCTGCTTCACTTCCAGGTTAGTTATTTGTTTTTCTCTCTCTTAAACCTCCTTCCCAGCAGTATTTCTCACTATGATAGCAGCTTCTTTACATTTTTGTCTTGTTCACCCCCCCCCAGTTATTTTTTATTGTGGTGAAATGCACATAGCATTTTAGTCACTGCAGTGTACAACTCAGTGGCATTTAGTAAGTTTACAAAATAGTGCAACCATCACCACTTTTTAGTTCTAGAATGTTTCTATTACCTTAAAAGGAAATCCTAGGGGCTCCTGGGTGGCTTAGTCAGTTAAGCATCTGACTCTTGTTTTTGGCTCAGGTCATGATCTTAGGGTTCTGAGTTTGAGCCCGCGCTCAGCGCAGAGTCTGTTTGTCCCTCTCCTTCCCCCTCTGCCATCCTCCCCCATGCTCTTGCTCTCTCTCTCTCAAAACTAAATAAATCTTTAAAAAAAAAAAAAAGGAAATCCTGTACCCATTAAGCAGTCACTCCCCATTTTCCCCTTTCCCAATCCTTGGCGACCACAAATGTACTTCCTCTCTCTATCTGTGGATTTGCCTGTGCTGGATATTTCATATAAATGGAGTCATATACTATGAGGCTTTATGTGTCTGGTTTCTTTCACTTGCAGCATTTTTCACTTTGCACAGTATTTTTTAGGTTCATTCAAGTTGTAGCATGTATCAGTACTTCATTAATTTTTATGAATACATTCTATTGTATGGCTAAAGCATATTTTGCTGTCCATTCAACCATTGATGGACATTTGGGTTGTTTCCACCATTTCACTATTATGAGTAATGCTGCTATAAACATTTGTTTACAAGTTTTTGTGTAGAAGCCCACAACCCTTTAACATGAAAGAATAGTACAATAATTACTTGAATACCACCTGTTTTGACTATCAACATCTGCTACATTGCTTTATATGTGTATGTATGTGTTTTTGCTAAACCAAGTAAGTTCTAGACATTGTAACACTTCACTCTAAGTGTTTCAACATGCATTCCCATAAAAATAGACTTTTCCTATGTAACTACCCTAGTAATGTCACATCTAAAAAATTATAATTCTATAATACTTTTCCTCAACTATTATACCACTGTCACACCTAAAAAATTAATTTCTCTACAATATCTGATAATCCATTTTATATAAATATATAAATATTTATATTTTATATTTATAATCCATTTATATCTTTATATTTTATATACATTTATATTTTATATTTATATTATATATTTATAATCCATTTTATAGTTAATTCAGTTTCCCTAGTTGCCTAGTACTTGTGTACAAGTAATTGTTACTGAGTTCAGTAAATGTTAGATAAATAAGAGGAGGAATAAATGCATTAAAAAAACCTGTGAATTAGGTAACCAGGCTGGAGCATGTAATAGATGTAGGCCATAGTTGAGTTCATGGAGGCCAAAGGTCATGGCAGTAGTTAGCACAGGACCTAGGAAGAAATGGGTGAACATAGCTGGGATGGGTGATTGGTTTGGGAGTGAAGTGTACATACGGACACCGGTTAGGAAAGGTCATAGATTAGAGAGCAAGGCTCAGGAGAGGCACTAGCAAAAGAGTCGACATAGAAGAGACTGCATGGTTTGATGAATGACAAAAGAGCTTCAGAAAGTGCATTATTTAGGATGATAGAATGACTCTTAGAGCTCTTGGCATATTTGATTGGCATTTTGTTTTCACTTCAACGTGGAAAGGGCCATTGCCCTCTGGCAAGACTTAGTTAGGTCCTGTGAAACCATAAATTAGTCTTCGTGTCCATTCGGAGATTTCTATCTGCGTTGAAAGTGAGGGCATATTTGTGTCTGTTTAGGAAGTGCAGTGGAAGTTCACATTTTAGAAGCGTTTGATAGGTCCTTTGAGGTAATGCTGTCCTCCAGACATTGTAGAATTTGTACTCTTAGGATTCCTTTTTTTTTTTTTTTCCCCTAAACAAGTAGAGTTTTGATCTGAGCTGGGGGACCTTAACATTATTTTATGCTTTTTGTAGTAAAACAACTTTTTTTCCTCCTACACCTTACATACTACATCTTACTTGAAATTTTCTTTTAAATTGTTTTTTAAAAAATTATATTTTGGCATATTAAAAATTCAGGGAATAATATAAATAACCTCTTCACCAAATACTTTTTGTCAAAGCTTTGCAGTATTTTAGAATTTTTAAAAAAGATTTTTTTTATTTATTTATTTGAGAGAGAGAGAGTGAAAGAGCACAAGCGGGGGAGCGGCAGAGGGAGAGGGAGGAGCAGGCTCCCTGCTAAGAGAGCCTGACACGGGGCTTGATCCCAGGACGCTGGGATCAAATCTGAGCCTAAGGTAGACGCTTAATTGACTGAGCCACCCAGGTGCCCCTTTAGATACTTTAGATACTTTTTAGACTTTATTTATTTATTAGAGAGAGAGAGAGAGAGAGAGCATGAGCAGAGGGAGGGGCAGAGGGACGAGCAGACTCCCTGCTGAGTGGGGAGCCTGACTTGGGGCTCAATCCCAGGACCCTGAGATCATGACCTGAGCTGAAGTCAGACACTTAACTAACTGAGCCATTCAGGTGTCCCGCAATATTTTAGGTTTTTTAAAAAAATATATATGTAGTTAATCTTTGGGGATCCACCTTTCTTGACCCCATGCTTCCTGCATTTGCAGACGTGACCACTATCCTGAATCTTAAATTTATTCTGATGTATGTTTATAAAAATAATTTTACTACATGTGTATGGATCTAACTGTTTCTCAGAGTCCATAGTCTCTCATGGTTCATCTCTCCCTCCGATTTCCCTCCCTTCATTTTTCCCTTCCTTCTCCTAATGTCCTCCATGCTATTCCTTATGTTCCACAAATAAGTGAAACCATATGATAATTGACTTTCTCTGCTTGACTTATTTCACTTAGCATAATCTCCTTCAGTCCCATCCATGTTGATGTAGAAGTTGGGTATTCATCCTTTCTGCTGGCTGAGTAATATTCCATTGTATATATGGACCACATCTTCTTTATCCATTCATCTGCTGAAGGGCATCTCGGCTCTTTCCACAGTTTGGCTATTGCGGACCTTGCTGCCATGAACATTGGGGTGCATATGGCCCTTCTTTTCACTACATCTGTGTCTTTGGGGTAAATACCCAGGAGTGCAATTGCTGGGTCATAGGGTAGCTCTATTTTTAAACTTTTGAGGAACCTCCACACTGTTTTCCAAAGTGGCTGTACCAACTTGCATTCCCACCAACAGTGTAAGAGGGTTCCCCTTTCTCCACAACCTCTCCAACATTTGTTGTTTCTCTCCCTGTCCATTTTTGCCATTCTAACTGGTGTAAGATGGTATCTCAATGTGGTTTTGATTTGAATTTCCCTGATGGCTAATGATGATGAACATTTTTTCATGTGTCTGTTAGCCATTTGTATGTCTTCTTCAGAGAAGTGTCTTTTCATATCTTCTGCCCACTTTTTGACTTGATTATTTGTTTTTTGGGTGTTGAGTTTGAGAAGTTCTTTATAAATTTTGGATACCCAGCCCTTTATCTGTAGTGTCATTTGCAAATATCTTCTCCCATTCTGTGGGTTGCCTCTTTGTTTTGTTGACTGTTTCCTTTGCTGTGCAGAAGCTTTTTATCTTGATGAAGTCCCAAAAGTTCATTTTGCTTTTGTTTCACTAGCTTTTGGAGATGTATCTTGAAAGAAGTTGCTGTCGCCGATGTCAAAGAGGTTACTGCCTATGTTCTCCTCTAGGATTTTGATGGATTCCTGTCTCACATTGAGGTCTTTCATCCACTTTGAGTTTATCTTTGTGAATGGTGTTAGAGAATGGTCGAGTTTCATTCTTCTGCATGTGGCTGTCCAATTTTCCCAGCACCATTTATTGAAGAGACTGTCTTTTTTCCATTGCATGTTTTTTCCTGCTTTGTCAAAGATTATTTGACCATAGAGTTGAGGGTCCATATCTGGGTTCTCTGTTCTGTTCCATTGGTCTGTATGTCTGTTTTTGTGCCAGTACCATGCTGTCTTGCTGATCACAGCTTTGTAATATAGCTTGAAATCGGGCAACGTGATGCCCCCAGCTTTGTTTTTCTTTTTCAACATTTCCTTGGCGATTCGGGGTCTTTTCTGATTCCATACAAATTATAGAATTGTTTGTTCCAGCACTTTGAAAAATGTCATTGGAATTTTGATCGGGATGGCATTGAAGGTATAGATTGCTCCGGGTAGCATAGACATCTTAACAATGTTTATTCTTCCGATCCATGAGCATGGAATATTTTTCCATCTTTTTGTGTCTTCTTCAATTTCTTTCATGAGTGTTTTGTAGTTCCTAGAGTATAGATCCTTTACCTCTTTGGTTAGGTTTATTCTGAGGTGTTTTATGGTTTTTGGTGCTATTGTAAATGGAATCGTTTCTCTAATTTCTCTTTCTACAGTTGCGTTGTTAGTGTATAAGAAAGCAACTGATTTCTGTGCATTGATTTTGTATCCTGCCACATTACTGAATTGCTGGATGAGTTCTAGTAATTTGGGGGTGGAGTCTTTGGGTTTTCCACATAAAGTATCATGTCGTCTGCGAAAAGAGAGTTTGACTTCTTCTTTGCCAATTTGAATACCTTTTATTTCTTTTTGTTGTCTGATTGCTGTTGCTAGGACTTCCTAGTACTATGTTGAACAATAGTGGCGAGAGTGGGCACCCTTGACGTGTTCCTGATCTTAAGGGAAAGGCTCTCAGCTTTTCCCCACTGAGGATGATATTCACTGTGGGTTTTTCATAGATGGGTTTTATGAACTTGAGGAATGTTCCCTCTATCCCTATACTCTGAAGAGTTTTAAGCAGGAAAGGATGTTGTATTTTGTCGAATGCTTTTTCTGCATCAGTTGAGAGGACCCTATGGTTCTTCTCTCTCCTCTTATTAATGTGTTCTATCACATTGATTGATTTGTGAATGTTGAACCACCCTTGCATCCCGGGGATAAATCCCACTTGGTCGTGGTGGATGATCCTTTTAATGTATTGTTGGATCCTATTAGCTAGGATTTTGTTGAGGATTTTGGAATCCATATTCATCAGGGATATCGGTCTGAAATTATCCTTTTTGATGGGGTCTTTGCCTGATTTGGGGATTAAGGTAACGCTGGCCTCATAGAATGAGTTTGGAAGTTTTCCTTCTGTTTCTATTTTTTGAAACAGCTTCAGTAGAATAGGTATTATTTCTTCTTTGAATGTTTGGTAGAATTCCCCAGGGAATCCATCAGGCCCTGGACTCTTGTTTTTTGGGAGGTTTTTGATCACTGCTTCAATCTCGTTACTGGTTATTGGCCTATTCAGGTTGTCAATTTCTTCCTGTTTCAGTCTTGGCAGCTTATAGATTTCCAGGAAGGCCTCCATTTCATCCAGATTGCTCAGTTTATTGGCATATAGTTGTTGATAATAATTTCTAGTAATTGTTTCTATTTCCTTGGTGTTAGTCGTGGTCTCTCCCCTTTCATTCATAATTTTATTAATTTGGGTCCTTTCTCTTTTCTTTTGGATAAGTCTGGCCAGTGGTTTATCGATCTTATTAATTCTTCCAAAGAACCAACTACTAGTTTCGTTGATCTGATCTACTGTGTTTCTGGTTTCTAATTCATTGATCTCTGCTCTAATTCTAATTATTTCTCTTCTAATGCGTGGCTTAGGCATCGTTTGTTGCTTTTTCTCTAGTTCTTTAAGGTGTAGAGTTGGTTGGTGAATTTGGGATTTTTCTATTTTTTTGAGTGAGGCTTGGATGGCTATGTATTTCCCCCTTAGGACCGCCTTTTGCAGTATCCCATAGGTTTTGGACCGATGTGTTTTCGTTCTCATTGATTTCCATGAATTGTTTAAGTTCTTCTTTGATTTCCTGGTTGACCCAAACATTCTTGAGCAGAGTGGTCTTTAGTTTCCAAGTGTTTGAATTTCTGCCAAATTTTTTCTTGTGATTGAGTTCCAGTTTTAAAGCATTGTGGTCTGAGAATATGCAGGGAATAATCTCAATCTTTTGGTATTGGTTGAGACCTGATTTGTGACCCAGTATGTGGTCTATTCTGGAGAAAGTTCCATGTGCGCTCAAGAAGAATGAGTATTCTGTTGTTTTAGGGTGGAATGTTCTGTAAATATCTATGAGGTCCATCTGGTCCAATGTATCATTCAAAGGTCTTGTTTCCTTGTTGATTTTCTGCTTAGATGATCTGTCCATTGTTGAGAGTGGAGTATTGAGGTCTCCTACAATTAACTTATTGATATCAATATGACTCTTTATTTTGGTTAACAGTTGGCTTATGTAGATGGCTGCTCCCATGTCGGGGGCATAGATATTTACAATTGTTAGATCTTCTTGTTGGATAGACCCTTTAGGAATGATATAGTGTCCTTCTGTGTCTCTAATTACAGACTTTAGTTTAAAATCTAATTTGTCTGATATAAGAATTGCTACCCCAGCTTTCTTTTGAGGTCCGCTGGCATGGAAGATGGATCTCCATCCCTTCACTTTCAGTCTGGATGTATCTTTAGGTTCAAAATGAGTCTCTTGTAGGCAGCATATGGATGGGTCCTGTCTTTTTATCCAGTCTGCAACCCTGTGCCGTTTTATGGGAGCGTTTAGGCCATTCACGTTGGGAGTGATTATTGAAAGATATGAATTAATTGTCATCATGTTGCCTGTGAAGACGTTGTTTTTATACATTGTCCCTGTAAATTTCTGTTGTAGATCACTCTTGGGGTCTTTCTCCTTTTATAGAACCCCCTTTCATATTTCTTGCAGGGCCAGCTTAGTGGTCACATATTCTTTCAGTTTCTGCCGGTCATGGAAGCTCTGCATCTCTCCATCCATTCTAAATGACAGCCTTGCCAGATAAAGTATTCTTGGCTGCATGTTCTTCTCATTTAGTACCCTGAATATGTCTTGCCAGGCCTTTCTGGCTGGCCAGGTCTCTGTGGATAGGTCTGACGTTATTCTGATGTTCCTCCCTCTGTACGTAAGGAGTCTCTTCCCCCTAAGTGCCCTTAAGATGGTTTCCTTGGTTCTAAGATTTGCAAGTTTTACTCTTACATGCTGGGGTGTTGGCCTGTTTTCCTTGATCTTGGGAGGGGTCCTCTCTGCTTCTAGGACACGAATGTTTGTTTCATTCCCCAGATTAGGGAAGTTCTCAGCTACGATTTGCTCAAATACATCTTCTAGTCCTCTCTCTCTCTCCACTCCCTCCGGGATTCCAATTATTCTGACATTGGAATGCCTCATGGTGTCACTTGTTTCTCTGATTCTATTTTCATGGATTCTGAGTTGTTTTTCCCTGGCCTCCTCTTTTCCCTTTTTATCTATTACATTGTCCTCCAGGTCGCTTATTTGTTCTTATGCCTCACTGACCCTAGCTGTTAGATTATCTAGATTGGATTGGATCTCATTGATAGCATTTTTTTTTTTTTTTAAAGATTTTATTTATTTATTTGAGAGAGAGAGAGAGAGAAAGCACATGAGAGGGGGGGAGGGTCAGAGGGAGAAGCAGACTCCCTGCCGAGCAGGGAGCCCGATGCGGGACTCGATCCCGGGACTCCAGGATCATGACCTGAGCCGAAGGCAGTCGCCCAACCAACTGAGCCACCCAGGTGCCCTCATTGATAGCATTTTTAAGTTCTGCCAATTCACCTTTCATTTCTGCCCTTACAGACTTTATGTTGTCATTAATTGATTTCTCCATTCTAGCCATTGTCTTCACAATTGCTAGCCTGAATTCCATCTCCGACATCTTGGTTATATCTGCATCCATTTGTAAATCTGCAGCATAAGTCATAATCTCTGAGTCTTTTCTATTTTGGGGGTTCCTCCTCCTAGTCATTCTGTTGATGGGTGTTTGAGGGAATGTATAGAGTCCAAATTATTGACCAGAACCCAAGCAAGATGCACCTGTTTTCTTGGGACCTTAGGGTTGCTGGCCTCTTGTTTTCCCAGCCTGTCTTCTGGGGAAGGGGCCTGCTGCGCTGTTACTCAGGCAACCCTGTTTGTGTGGAGTTGCCCTGCCCCCCTGTGGCGGGGGATGCGCTCAGCGGGAATCAGTTTTTGGGGCTTTTGTTCTCTGGCGGCTTTCCTCCTCTCTTCCGCGAGTCAGAGCAGAAGGGACCATTTCCAACCCTCTGCCTTGGAGCAGAGAGACCACAGTCTGTTTTTCAGTGAGTTCTCCAGGCCACACCGTCTCCGTTTCTGTCCGTCTGCTGTAAACTGCAGCGTCCTGGGTTGTGCGTCCCTCCACAGAGCTCCCAGTCCTGCCTCCAGGTCGGGGCACATCTCTGCCCTTTGTGCTTCTAAAACCCCCAGCCGCTCCCAGTTCACCCGCGTGACCCTGCCGCTCCGGTTCCTGACCTGGGGGCTGCCCTAAAGTCCTTTCCCCGCTGCTACTGGTCTGCGAGTCTGTGCCCCATCTGCAGCCCGTGAGGCTGTCGCTCACCGGCAGTGTAGGATCCCCACGGCCAGGCACCCTCCCGCTGCCGTTTATCCTCCGATATCTGCCCGCAGAATCAGGGCTCCCCGCTTCGTACCTCAAAACCAACAGCCTGTGATACTCTGTTTGTAGAGATCCAGATCTTCTTACATCTCAGGCTGATTTCTTGGGTGCTCAGAGTGGTCTGGTAGATATCCAGCTCAATTCCGGGGACCAGTTGAAATAGGGTCCCCTACTCCTCTGCCATCTTTCCTTCTCTCAAAGTATATTCTTTAAATCTTTTTGTGATGGACACTGGATAGTAAAATCTCTTAGTTTTTTCTGTGAAAATGTCTTTATTTTCACTAATTTCTGAATGATAGTTTGGCTGAATATAAGATTCTAGATCAAAGCTCAATTTTCCTACAACTTCAGTGATATGATCACATTGTTTTCTGCCTTCTATTGTTTCTGAGACCTCTGTTGTCAGCTTAATGGTCATTCATTTGTAGGTAATTTTTAATTTCTGGTTGTTTTTAGGACTTGTACTTATTTAGCTTTGTATTATGCAGGTTCATTTAGATGTGTCTAAATGTGGATTTATTTTTATTTAAACTTTGGGCCTGTGTGTGCTTATTTAATGTGAAGGCTCATATTTTCTGTTTTGGAAACTTATTCGCTAATATCACTTCTAACACTGTCTCAGTCATTCTTTTGATGCTTTCTTTCTGGAGCACTTGTTGTTGGGACTTCTGATTCTGTCCTCCATATATCTTAAACTTCTCATTTGTATTTATAATGTCTTTGTAGCTCTAGGCTTATTTGGTTCACTAATTATCTTTTTAGTTATATTTAATCTCTTTTTTGACATGTCCATTTAGTGTTTGGCTTTCATGGATGTGCTTTTTTTTTTTAACAGTTTATTTTTTTTAAAAGATTTTGTTTATTTTTTTGACAGTGAGAGAGGGAACACAAGCAGGGGGAGTGGGAGAGGGAGAAGCAGGCTTCCTGCTGAGCAGGGAGCCCGATGTGGGGCTCGATCCCAGGACCCTGAGATCACGACCTGAGCCGAAGGCAGACAGATGCTTAATGACTGAGCCACCCAGGCGCCCCTCATGGATGTGCTTTTAATTTCTTTTCATTTGCTTCTTTTTCAGAAATTGCTTTTTCTTTTTCATGGTATCATCTTCTTGATTCGATCTTATTCAATTTTTTAAATATCCTTGTGTTTCAGATACTTCTGTTTCTGTATGTTCTGCCTACTCATTTTTTTTTTATTCTTTTTAAAAATTTTATTTATTTATTTGGCAGAGAGAGGGAGAGAGCACAAGCAGGGGGAGTGGCAGGCAGAGGGAGAGGGAGAAGCAGGCTCCCTGCTGAGCAGGGAGCCCAGTGAGGGGCTTGATCCAGGACCCTGGAATCTTGCCCTGAGCCGAAGGCAGATGCTTAACCAACTGAGCCACCCGGGTGCTCCTGTCTGCTCACTTTCATAGTTGTTTGTTTCCTATTAAAATATTTGATTGTGGGGTCGCCTGGCTGGTTCATTCAGAGGAGCATGCGACTCTTGATCTTGGGGTTGTGAGTTCAAGCCCCATGCTGGGTGTAGGGATTACTTAAAAATAAAAATAAAAAAATTTTTCTTTTTGATTGTGACCTCAATTTCAGTGGACCCACCTCTGAAGGAGTCAACCTGGGCCCTGGGTTGTAGAATGGTCTCTACATGGTGGCCTAGGGTCCAAGGTATTTCCCTTGAAGTAGGCAGTTAATGTCTTTGGTTTGGGATTCCCACAAGTAGCCAATATAATTTTGGATTTCATACCTCCTTTTGAGTAGGCTAGGTAGATTTAAAATTTCTTTTTTTTTTTTTTTTTTTTTAAACCCAGGACTCCAGGTAGACAGCAAGCTTCCCTGTTACTTCCCTGGTTAAGTTGGCAGAATTTTTAATAATCTTTTCAGGGGCCGAGCAGCCTTTCCAGTGTTCTGGCCTTATAGCAGTTTCTCAGATCACAGCCTGAGTGACCTGAGATGATGTTTCTCATTATGTAGGCATTAAATCTCCATTGTTCAGCCCTGGAGTCTGTCATTTAGCCTTTGTGTCTCAGTTTGAGCTTAAATGCTTTCCATCTTGAGTCCTGGCATGTGATGATTTTTATTTGTTCTTCTGGGTATTCCTTTCTTTTTCTTACATTTTATTTTACAGTTCTAGTGTATTTATGGTAGGAGTCATTGTCGCTGCAGCTTGGTTTGCTTTGTTCTGGTGAGTTCAGTTTCGTTTTTACCTCCTTATTACCTTGTGTCCGTCCCCTCTGTTCTCTTCACATCTTAAGTGCTGTAGTTTGGTTTTCTATTTCTTGCCTTTAATTGTGTTCTAACTAGCTACTCTGCTTCCATATTCTACCTATTCCGTGTTGCAAATGGTTATCAGTGATCCTTCTATAGTGCAAATACGAAAATATGATCCTTTTTATCTCTTGGTGTAGTACACTTCAATGGCTTTCTGTCACCTTTAGGGGTGGAAATAAGCTCTAGGTGCTTTTTCACTTAGCAACTTTTTTTTAAAAATTTTTTTATTGTTATGTTAATCCCCATACATTACATCATTAGTTTTAGATGTAATGTTCCATGATTCATTGTTTGTTCACTTAGCAACTTTTACCTTACAAACTTTCTTACATACTAGAACAAATGTGCATCATCTCTGCCTGCCACCACCAACTAAGTGTTTATGGTTGTGCCTAATTATTTTATTGTTGTCTACTAGTTTTGTGATATAGTTTTTGTATTTGTGCTCATTTTTAAAATGTTTTATGAATATCAGGAATTCCATCATCATTAGTAGGTGCAAAAGCACCTACTAATCAGGTACTGAAAAATGTTCATAATATAGCATACTATTATGGTGGATAAGAGGAAAAATTCACATAGTATACACATTGGTTTCTTATACAGTAACACTTTGGACACATATATAAATAGGGAAAATCTTTCAGAAACTAATATGTTGAAAGAAGAGTAGTTCCTGGAATAGCAAATCCTCTGTAATGGAGCCATGGCTTTCTTCACCAGTCTTGTTTCCTACCATGCTTCCATTCAATATACCCTATGCTCTAGCATACTGAACTTGTACCTTATTCTCCCAGTACCTTTATGTCTTCATCACATTCCCCATTCTGGGCCAGGTGCCTTTCTGCTTCCTTACATTCTGTGCATATTTCTCTCCTAATACTATAGCAGCATGCCATAATTCTCTACTCATCAGTAGTCTTTTTCCTAGACTGACTCCTTGAAGCCAGGGTCTCCACCTTTTCTTTCTTCCTCTTTGTTAGTATTAGCAGTGGCACATAATTACTGATGCATTGAAGAATAGATAAGTAAATTGATATTATAGATGCTGGGCTGAAATATGCTAAATAGTATAATCTTTTGGCTTTGCTGATTTACGTGGTAATTGCATGATCTGTGTACCAAAACAAGAAGCATGGCTATATCATGCTGGAGAACTATGGACTGTCACTTTTTTTCAAATTTGGTTTAGTATAAACCTGTCACTTGAAAAAAAATTTTTTTCATTTAAATTCAGTTTAGTTAACATAAAGTGTATTATTCATTTCAGAGGTAGAATTTAGTGATTCATCAGTTGCATGTAATACCCAGTGCTCATTACATCACATGCCCTCCTTAATATCCATCACCCAGTTACCCCATCTCCCCAACCCCCTCCGCTCCAACAACCCTCAAGTTTGTTTCCTTTGATTAGGAGTTTCTTACGGTTGTCTCCCTCTCTGATTTCATCTTGTTTTATTTTTTCCTCTGTTCCTCTATGATGCCCCTCTGTTTTGTTTCTTAAATTCTGCATATCAGTGAGATCATGTAATAATTGTCTTTCTCTGATTGACTTATTTCACATAGCATAATACCCTCTAGTTCCATCCATGTCATTGCAAATGGCAAGATTCATTTTTTTTGATGGCTGAGTAGTATTCCATTGTATATATATATACACCACCTCTTCTTTATCCATTCGTCCGTCAGTGGACATCTGGGCTCTTTCTATAGTTTGGCTATTGTGGACATTGTTGCTATAAACATTGGGGTGCAGTGCCCCTTCAGATTACTACATTTGTATCAATGCCTATTAGTGCAATTGCTGGGTTGTAGGGTAGCTCTATTTTCAGCTTTTTGAGGAACCTCCATACTGTTTTCCAGAGTGGCTGCACCAGCTTACATTCCCACCAACAGTGTAAGAGCGTTCCCTTTTCTGCATTCTCGCCAACATCTGTTGTTTCCTGACTTGTTAATTTTAACCATTCTGACTGGTGTGAGGTGGTATTTGTATTTCCCTGATGCTGAGTGATGTTGAGCATCTTTTCATGTGTCTGTTGGTCATCTGGATGTCTTTGGAAAAATGTCTGTTTATGTCTTCTGCCCATTTTAAATTAAGATTATTTATTTTTTGGGGTGTTGAGTTGTATAAGTTCTTTATATAATTTGGATACTAACCCTTTATCAGATATGTCACTTGCAAATATCTTTTCCCATTCCTGCTGGTTGCCTTTTAGTTTTATTGAGTGTTTCCTTTGCCATGCAGAAGCTTTTTGTCTTGATGAAGTCCCAAAAGTTCATTTTTGCTTTTGTTTCCCTTGCCTGTGGAGATGTGTCTAGCAAGAAGTTGTCACAGAGGTTGCTGCCTGTGTTTTCTAGGATTTTAGTGGATTCCTGTCTTACATTTAGGTCTTTCATCCATTTGGAGTCTATTTTTGTGTATGGTGTAAGACAGTGGTCCTGTTTCATTCTTCTACATGTGGCTGTCCAGTTTTCCCAACACCATTTGTTGAAGAGACTGTCTCGTTTCCATTGGATATTCTTTACTGCTTGTTCAAAGATTAGTCGATCCATTTCTGGGTCCTCTATTCTGTTCCACTGATCTATGTGTCTGTTTTTGTGCCAGTACCATACTGTCTTAATGATTACAGCTTTATAATACAGCTTGAAGTCTGAAATTTTGCTGCTTCTAGCTTTGGTTTTCTCTTTCAACATTCCTTTGGCTACTAGGGGTCTTTTCTGGTTCCATACAAATTTTAGAGTTGTTTATTCCAGCTCTGTAACCTATCACTCTTTTTATAAGAGTTTATTCTAGATATTCTCTATCTGTCCTATTTGTACACGTAGCAATTGAATAGTTGTCTTTTTCTTTCTTTTTTCTTTTATTTTTTTTTAAAAGATTTTATTTATTTGACAGAGAGAGAGCACAAGTAGGCAGAGTGGCAGGCGGAGGGAGAGGGAGAAGCAGGCTCTCTGCTGAGCAGGGAGCCGGACATGGGGCTCGATCCCAGGACTCCAGGATCATGACCTGAGCCAAAGGCAGATGCTTAACTGACTGAGCCACCCAGACGTCCCATTGAATAGTTGTCTTTTTCTATTAGCATTTATATTAATCTGATTTTTCTGTTTTCTTCTGTTCAGAAGTTTTTCTAGAATTTCAAGATATCCCTGGATATTAGAATATACAAACATAATTTAAGAGTAATTAATGTTTATTTTCCTTTAGATACACCAAAGCAACAAAACCAAGAAAATGATTGCAGGAGAGCTAGTGATATATCGGGAGCTGTATATGATCTAGGCAACAGGTAAAACAAATGTGATTTTGATACTGACTTTTTCAAAAACCTCCTTCATTAATTTAGTTTCTTCTTCATCTAATTGCCATGCTTCTCTACGATGGGGTCATCTGTAGTTTTCTTCTCGTAACCAGAGAATATTTTTCCACTGTGGGTCTGCATTTTCAAGAAAGAGTCAACATTTCTGATACATAGGCATTTTTTTCCCCCTTCTCTTGTTTGTCTAAATGTTGGGATTCATAGGGGATTATCTAATATTTGAAGAAAAAAAGCATGTATGGAAATTATCTAATGCAAGCTTGGGAATTTTTGCCTTTTTGTGTCTGTGAACTTCTTTGAAACCACTTGTGGCTGTTGACAATCTTAAGAGTTTGAGAGCTTTTGAGATCTAGTCTCCTAGTTTTCAGACTGTTCTGCAGCGCCCTCTGGTGCCGTGGATGAATTTAATTTAGCCCGTCACTGGTCTAACCCTTTTCCATTTCAACCTGAGCAGCTAGTTCTTTTATCTGTATATGTTGGGGGTTTTACATGCTATTTGATAAAAAGAGTTCCATGCTTTAAAAAAAAAAAAAATAGGAAGACTTCTGATTCAATCTAATCCAAAAATTTAACATATGAAAAAACTAAACCTTAGTTTATTATAATATCCTTCAGGAGTATTCTTATTTTCTTTACTGTCTGTTTTCTTTATTATCCTGTTTGGCTCTTAAAACAGATGCCAGATTATATAAGCAAAAATCTAAATGTATATAATCTATCTGGGGAATATATTCTTTTTGGAAACTAAGCATTAGGTAGCAATCAAACACACTGAATAGGGTGTTCTGTTGTTTTTTTGTTTTCTGACTACCTTTGACCTAAATAGGGGTCTTTCAGTCCAACTTTCCCATGTAATTGAGGCACAGATATGGAAACAATTTACTTAGGATAATTCTAAAAGAAAATTCTAAATTTTAAATGAATTGAAGTTCTCTTCCTTCTATATACTCTTAATAAGTTAATAAGTTCAAACAGCATAAAAAGAGTCAAAATTTATATGTGAAATTGAGCTATTGGTGGGATGCCTGGGTGGCTCAGTTGGTTAAGTGTCTGCCTTTGGTTCAGGTTATGATCCCGGGATCCTGGGATCGAGCCCCGCACTGGGCTCCCTGCTCAGCCGGAAGCCTGTTTCTCCCTCTGCCTGCTGCTTCCCCTGCTTGTGCGCGTGTGCTCTCTCTCTGACCAGTAAATAAATAAAATCTTAAAAAAAAAAAAAAAAAAAAGAATTTGAGCTCTTGGCAGTTTCCTGTGCAGTAATTTTCTGATTCACAGGAAGTCAGGATTACTTGTGGAATATTTATATTTTTATTCTTAGATCTGGATGTGATGTTGATTTTCGGAGTACCTAAAGAAAAATAATGAAATCTGTTGTGAAGACTTGACATTGACGAGATAGTGAAGTTACTGGGCTTCACTGTTTTGCCCCGTTATTTATCACTGTTGTTCTTAAAGCATGCTAGAGGGGAATAGTTGCTGCTTCCCAATCTCAGTTATGTTTTTGGTTTGTCTTTCCTTGAGAGAGCAAATGAAATATTTGATTAAGGTCTCTTGCTGGACTAAAGATTGATGGAGTTAGTAGATTGATTCATAGATCAAATTTTATTTATGAACTTCATTGAACTTCAAGAATCTTTCTTGAAGCAGAGTTTTGTACTAAGATGTACTATCAGGATTCAATAGGAGCCAGACACTTAGCCCCTAAGAATTTAGTTCACATGGAATTCTCTTAATATAGGAAAAAGAGGTTGTATTAAATAAACTTTGATTTCCAGATTTATACTCTTCCAAGCCGTTAGATCTTTTAATTATCTTCTGATACTTTAATTATAGGTTTGGGATATCGAAGGGGGGAGGTGTAGGGGAAGGCTATTGGTGGTAAGGGACAAATAAGTGCTCAATGGGATATGAATGATTATTGCTGCTTGATAGCAAAACAGAAGAAGGGTGAAGAATTGAGTCACGAGGAAAGAAGCTTGTTGCTCAGAATTCTTTATTGTAAAGGTATTTTGTAATAAAATGTTTTATTGGAAATGCGTAATGTAGGTAGACTGTAATACCCTTTTCTTAACGTGTAGTTCAGCTGTTATTTGTAGTGGCATCATCTTAATGTCAGTATCAATGTAGTTAATTTGGAAATTCGTATGTGAATATGATCAATAACAGCTATTCAATTAAAAAACATGGAAAGCATGTAGTTTTTAGCATAATTACTGTGTGTTATTAGCCCTTTCACATGCAGTTGTCACCCACGGGTACCAGAATAGCTGTTGTCTTCTCCATAAATCTCATGGCTGGTTTTGATCAGAGTGAGCTGATGGAGGCTTTACCGTACTTAAAACCAGAATTCAGTGATTGGTGGTACCTTTGCTGTACACTCTGGGCACTACCTTTCTTTGCAGTGGTTTCTGGAAGGGAGGGTTCCGTGATATTTCTAGTGGTGGCAATGCAGTTCTAGACTTTTAGCCTCTACAGTTCCTCCTTTATTGCATTTCAGAA
Organism: Halichoerus grypus; assembly: GCF_964656455.1. Taxonomy (NCBI): domain Eukaryota; kingdom Metazoa; phylum Chordata; class Mammalia; order Carnivora; family Phocidae; genus Halichoerus; species Halichoerus grypus. Next base: position 45,399,534 of record NC_135725.1, on the reverse strand, counting down.
ATAGGGCAGTATGATCTTGCATGCATGCCAACTAAATATCCTTAGTCGTAGAAATTGAATTCTAATCGCATATCTTTCTCTTTTTATAATTTCTGTTTGTTATATCTTTATTTATTTATTTATTTTTTGTTTGTTATATCTTTAAATGTGGGTATATTGTAACAACAAAATAAAAATGAAGAATAATTAGCTAAAATTTCTAACAAATCACTTATTAGACTTTTTTCGCAAGTTGTTTTTTTGGGCTTTATGTACAAACATATAAATTGAATCCACTCAAAATTTTCTCAACATTAATATCCATAAGTACAGTTTTTGTGTGTTTGTTTTCTTAATAGTATATTACTGATTTTTACTTATAATGGCTTTGTAACATTTCATTTATTTTTTAGACTCTTAGATTTTCCTCAATTTCTTTTACTACTATGAAAAGCATGTTGTTTCTTTTTTTTTTTTTTTTTTAAATATTTTATTTATTTATTTGAGACAGAGAGAATGAGAGAGACAGAGCACATGAGAGGGGGGAGGGTCAGAGGGAGAAGCAGGCTCCCTGCCGAGCAGGGAGCCCGATGCGGGACTCGATCCAGGGACTCCAGGATCATGACCTGAGCCGAAGGCAGTCGCTTAACCAACTGAGCCACCCAGGCGCCCGAAAAGCATGTTGTTTCTTATTTTCTTTTGGGTGTACTCTCTCCTTAGGATAAATTCCCATAATGGGAGTGACACTCTGTTACAGTGCTAGGATTTTGTGGGCCTCAGTTTTGGCATAGGAAGCAGATAGAGAGTAAGGGCTGAGCCAGGGCTGCTTTAAAGTTGGCTTGGATTGAGATGTTAGCAGGGCTGATAGCATGTTGCCAATTCAGAAAAGGGAGAGAGGAAGGGAGAGAATATGTTTCCAGTTTTGTCTCTTATGAGGCTTTGTAAGAATGATCGAAATAGAAAAATTTGGTGGCATCTATCCATAGAGCCTCATGCTCAAGTGATGTTTATTCGTTGATCCAGTCAATCCATCGGTTAGTTACAAACATGTATTGCACTGGCAAGTACCAGGCACTGTGTTAGTTCCTGGCAACAGCCAGGAAGGACATAGTCTTTGTCCTCCAGGAGCTCACAATCTGGTGGTGGCATCCTAGTGGCATCTTAGATTGCTAGCCCTGTTTCAGAGGGCTTTTTGATCATTTTAATGTTACTTTTTGGAAAAATTAAGATACAGTCACAGTAGATGATTAGTTTTTTTCTTTTGACATCTAGATTATATTCTGTCGAGGCAGAGTTGAGCCTTGAAGCAGTTTCAGTGATCTTGAATTCTCTTTGGAAGGTAGATCAAGATTCCAAGAAGCTCATATTCGAAAAAGTTTGAAAAAGCATATTTGCTGTTACTTGAAATGTTTTAAAGCTATTAATTTTGTACTTCTGGCTGTGAACAGAAAGCAAAGCACCAACATACTTGATATTGAAAGTGGTCTCCGTGGTAATCTTGACTTTTATATTACCTGGAGTAGAAAAGCTTTGACCAGTGAGCAGACCCCATCCATGACTGAATTTGAAAGCTCTTTCAAGATGAAGATGAAGTTATCATTGCTTTGATGGCTTTAAAAATTTACTTATTTTGTAATTGATGTGTAAGGTTTTTATGTTTATCCAAAGGGGAGAGAGAATCTAAGAGAGTAAGGAATGCTATGTGTAGAATGCAGCAAACTGAAACTGAACAACCTTATGACTTGACTGTAAGTGTAAGTAATGTATGTGCTATCACGCAAGATTCAGCATAAGAGAAACTGATTTTGGACATGAAAGATCAAAATCTTAAAGTCTCTGTTACAATGAAATTCTGTGATCTGAAGCCTAAGGATAATATAATAATGCGATTCTAGTGTTAATCAAGTCATTCAACCTTATAAAGAATGTTGTTGACTTAAAATATATAGTGGTTAAGGAAAATGTTTGCCATGTGGGAGGCTGATACACAAATGGGGCCGAAGTACTGCTCTGATTGTCACCATCCCTCCCTAGAATAAACTGCCTTTCGATGACCGGGACGAATTGAGGGAAATCGTAACGGACAGATACGGGGCAGACAGTTTCTTTATTTTTTTTTACTTTTTATTATTTTTTTGACAGTTTCTTTAAATTATTCAGATATAGCAAGTGAATGGAATTCTTTCCCGATTATAATTTGGATTTATTATCTTTTTTCCTTTTAGACCTGCTTCTTTCCTGTCACAGCCAGTTTCATCATCAGATAGAAACAGTGTTAGATTACTTGAAAAGGTATATTTTAAAACAATTTTTAATCTGATCAAACTAACTTATGGTAAAATATTATTTTTGCCGCTTTCCCAGTTAATTTGTATTTATATATATCCTATTGCTTCTAAATGGAAATATTGGAATTATTTAATTGTGCCAGTGAACATATGATTTCACAATAATGTTAGCCTTTTATAGGTTTGTGATAACTCAAGAACCTCTAATTGAAGATCAGCCACAATCATTAAAGTTTCAACATTACATGTCTGTCTTCTTCAGGACATGAAGATAAGAACTCCTAGAGAAGGAAATGAAACGCCTTCTAAGAAGACATCAAAATTTGAAACTAAAGACTGTCTATCATCAGCTACTGCAAGGAGTACAGAGAATACTGCATTTACAGGGTCTCTGCCAGCTAAAAATAGGGATCCACTCCAAAAAGAGCAAGATCATCTGGTAGAAGAGGTTAGAAAAAGATTATAATAAGTACACTGAAATATCTATTATTTTCTCATTGGTGTTGAGATTATAAGTGAAGTTACAGTTAATTATTGATTAACTGGGGTTAATTTGGGAAAGGAGGACACAGATAATGAAAATCATGGTTAAAGCAAAATTGGTTCTCCCCAAAAATAGAAATAGATTAATATAAACTTACTTAACATTATATCCATGGTTTAGAACCCATGTCCCATTCTCTAAGTATCATCCAAAAGTATAAAAATAACACAGGTAAGGTATTTTTGGAATTAACCATTACATAAATTGCTAGATAAATATACCCAATGATTTTACTCTATTAAAATAATCTGCTTTAAAAAAAATAATCTGAATGTTGCTGTTGCTTAGCCAAGCTTCCTCTTTTTTTGAATGTTAGCACAAAGACTATGCAATATCATATTATCACTAAGCATAGTGTTTATCCTTCTACTTTCTAAATATTTTAAAAAGTCATTAAATGCATCATTGTTCATGATCTTGGTTTTCCTGACAAGTGACTTTTCACTGGCAAGTGACTACATAATGCTACTGTTGCTCGATAGTAATATTGTACTGTTTACTGCAGAAGTTTACACAGATTCTCAAGCCATTCTCTCATGTTATTTTTATTACATTTCCCACAACATCCCTTAGCATTGTTTGAATTTGGATAAGGAGCCTGAAAATAAATCAGCTACTTTATATTCCTGAGAGACTGAAAGAAAAATTTGGTTTAGTGCATATTGATTCAGGTATTGGAGTTCCCTCCTTTATCTCAGTCTTGATCAAAGTAAGTGAACAATGTCCAAATAAGAGAGCTGGATGTCAGTCATTTTCTTGTTTGTAACATGAAGAGGTTAAACCCTTTTCATGGTCTATAAATACTTAAAAATCTTTCAGGTTTATATTATTTCTCTTTGTTGGTTGATGAACTCCACATAAAAGATGTTCAGTCTGTTTTTCTTTCCTGATATAGAAGGAAAGACATTTGCAATTAAAAGAATTTATATTAGCAGGAGAATGGGATGGGATGGAAGGGGAGAGTCCTAAAATCTCATAAAGCTCTGAAAATAAAGTGAAATTAATTTTCTTTAGTAGTGTTCGTGACAAGAAATATTTAGTGTTTGAATTCTAAGACATCTTCTGTTTTCATGGGGGAAGGTAAATGGGAGTCTATTTGATTATGGTTCTAGGAAGTTTATTTTTTAGGGCTCTTGGGGCAGTGTTTTTAATGTGCATGTTTTTTGTTTTCCAGTTTTATTGAAATTGTACAGTGCTATTTTCATATTGTATACTGTATTTTAGAATGTACTTCTATGCCTTGTTCACTAATTTATGTCTCATAATGAGGTTTCTGGCAAAGAAGTATGTTGTCAGAGTGTATTTCATTTGTTAATAGAGGTGTTACTGTGCAAGTGGGTTATAATTAAGAAAAATCTGCTTGCTTTAAAACTAGCCACTTTAGCTGATACAGAATTGTCAAGTTCAAAGATGTGGCAGATAGTAGCTTAGGTCACTGTGTAGTCAGGATTATCTCTGAATCTTCTCAGGTATAAAGATTTTTACCTTTCCTTTATAATGGGATATCCAGTTAAGAGAAGAAGGGCGGAAACAGTTTGATGTTTTAGTTCACCTTACAGGACTGTTCCTAGATAGATGAGACAGAGCGGCTGCGAGCTATGTTTTTGAGCGGCTTTTTGTGCCATCTGCTGTGGTAGGGGCTGCTGCCTGGCAGGTGCTGATTTGTTCTTATCAGGGCTTTTGTTGCATTCCACCAATGGATGTGGTAATTTTTGCTTTACCTTTTCTGTTTTAGGTTGCCAGGGCGGTTTTATCTGATTCACCACAGCCCTCTAAAGGAAAAGAAGTAAAATTAGAGGAACTATTTGATTCTCTAGTGTCTAACCCATTCTTAACAAGGAACCAAATTCCCCGAACGCCAGAAAACTTGAGTAAGTTAATAATGATTTCTATCACTTTCTTTCTTAGACATTACTACTGTTAGAACCCTGATCTGACATATCTTCTGAAAACTCACTTTAAAATTCTTTTTCAGTTTAGTGGCAATGGCTCTTTATTTGTTTTGATGTAAGGACTTTTACTGAAGTATTAAATGTGGGTGTTCTCACCAATACAGCAGTTTGTAAGCGCTATTATTTTGCCGTGATACTCTACAATTTTGTTTTGTTGTTTTACTTGTCTCTTTCCTAGAAAATATTTCAATTGACTACTTTTAAAACACCCTCTGCCAGGACGCCTGGGTGGCTCAGTCGGTTAAGTGTCTGCCTTCTGCTCAGGTCATGATCCCGGGGTCCTGCTCAGTGGGGAGCCTGCTTCTCCCTCTGCCCGCTGCTCCCCCTGCTTGTGCTCTCTCTCTCCCTCTCTCTCACAAATACATAAAATCTTTAAAAACAAAACAAACAGGGGCACCTGGGTGGCTCAGTCGTTAAGCGTCTGCCTTCAGCTCAGGTCATGATCCCAGAGTCCTGGGATCGAGCCCCACGTCGGGCTCCCTGCTCTGCGGGAACCTGCTTCTCCCTCTCCCTCTGCCTCTCCCCCTGCTTGTGTTCCCTCTCTCGCTGTATCTCTGTATCTCTGTCTCTCTGTATCTCTGTGTCTCGAATAAATAAAATCTTTAAAAAAAAATAAAAAATAAAAACAAACAAAAAATACCCTCTGCCTCCACATCTGACCTGTGCTCATCATTTATAGATATATAGGCTGTGTCCTTCCAGTCAGCAGCCAGCAACATCAGCCAAAAATTGTGTGTATAGGAATCGTTTCTACCCCTCTCTAGCTAGCTAGACTGCCCAGTATTTTTTTCTTATAACCTATAATCTGTGTTGGCAAAATTCTGATTTTGTTGTCCGTATGGCGCATCATCCTGGTTGAATTCATATTTGAAGTAAAATTGATTCAGTTCAGGTTGAACCTAGCCACAACCGAGATCATTGGTCAGCAAACTACAAGCTGTGAACCAAATCTTGCTTGCCCTGTGTGTTTTTGTAAATAAAGTTGTATTGAACACAGCCTTGCTGATTTGTCAACATATTGTTTATGGTTGCTTTTATGTTATAGTAGCACAGTTGATAGTCACCACAGACTGATGGCCTACAAAGCCTAAAATACTACTCTCTGCCCTTTACAGAAAAATTTTGCTGAATCCTAGCTTAGACGGATAAGAAAACATCTTTCTAAAACTGTAATTTGTATGTGCTGTGTGAAAGTATATGCACATTTCAGGGACAGCTTTTGTTATTTGTGTGTGATCAGTTGGAGAAGGAGTTCTTTCATGTTGTTGGTCTTTGGTTTGTTGTGGAGTCTTGTCATCCAATGGGCATATCTGTGTAACATATACTGAGTCGGTAGCTTTATGTTGAGTGCTAGAAATGAAATTTTTAATTGCATGCTCTATTTGGGAATATTAATAAATTGTGTTCCCCCTTCCCTTAATTAGTAAGTGAAATTAGGAGCTCATGGAGAAAAGCTGTCGAAATGGAAGATAACAGAAGTACAGAACCAATTCAGGTGGATACTGAACATAGAGAAGAAGTATTGCCAGAATCCTTACCTCTGTTGCATAACCCAAGAGAAATTAGCAGGACCAGCTTTCTCTCAGCAAGCACTGTATCCAATTCTAGCCATTCCCATTTGCCTGAAGAGAAAGTTGTTTCAGATTGCCTCAAGTGTGTGCCTCAGAAGCATGTGGTGACCAGTCACATAGGTGGACCATTGACACAAAATCAGTCAGATTTGTTAAGTAAGAAAATAATGTGCAAGCAAGGTTTGGAGTGTGCAGAATTACAGAACAAGCTTTTAGACACTAGCCAAACAGAGACAGTCTCCCCTACTGTAGGGACTAGGAGACTTGTAATGGGTAGCAGTGAAGAAGAGTCTTCTCTTGACCACTTGCAAGCTTCTTACAAGGAACCTTTCATGCATAAAAGTACGTTATGGGACTCTTTTCAAGTATCAGGTGGAACTAGTTCCAGGAGTTTAAAGGATATTGATTTTGGCATATTACATGAAACTCTTCCAGAAGAAGTTGGTAACTTAAGTCTTAATAGCTCCAGTAGTACAGAAGCCAATTTTAAACTGGAGCCAAATAGTCCTATGCACAGTGGCATTTTTCCAGAAGATGTTGTGGGAGAAAGACCAACTACTCCAGAATCGGACTGTAATTTACAGGCTATTTGTCGTAGATACGAGGCTCTGAAAAAATCTCTATCCAAGAAAAGGGAAGAAAGTGACCTTTCTAATCCTGAAGCACTTGAAGGACACAAACCAGAATTGAGCCCTATTCCCACAAACATGCAAACAGATGATATGCTTGACTTTTTGGGTACTCATGATTTGCATGTTGACTATACAAAACCATCTTTACGCATGTCCCTTGGTGAAAGGAAACGGTCACTTTCACCACTAATTAAGTTTTCTCCAGTGGAACAAAGATTGAAAACCGCAATACCATGTAGTCTTGGAGAACTTCTACCTAATTTAAAAGGTAAGATTTAACTAGACCTGTGTGTATTGACCTATTGAATTTTTCTTTCAACCTCTTGTAACAGTAGTATGCATTGAATGTTGCATGATCTTTATTGTTAATGTGATAAAATATGCTCTTTGTTCCTTCAACTAGGATGAGAAGAGTGAACTTGTCACTTCTATGGGTACTTCCAGAATCTCAAGCGATGGGTATATAGTTTACAGTTAGTGTGGGACAGGGGTGGAAAATAAAACCAAAACCCTGAAACCTATTGCTTTTATAATACAATCAATCAAAAGTAAATCTCGTTAAAATCTTGGCTAGTGGAAGATGGTTCTAAAAATGTTGAGTAACACTATGTATGTTAAATATCATTCTTGTAGTAATATAATATCTGTAATTTGTTTTGAAATAAATTTGAGGGGGATGCGTGACAAAACAAGATAGGTTAGTGTATTCGTTTCCTGGGGCAGCCATACAAAGTACCACAAACTGGGTACCTTAAAACAACAGAAATTTATTGTCTCTGGATACAATAAGTTCTGAAGGCTGGAATCCAGAATCAAGGTGTTAGCAGGGCCGTGGTCCCTCTGAAGCCACCAGAGGAAGATCCTTCTCGCCTTTCCCAGCTTCTGGTAGCCCCAGCTGTTCCTTGGCTTGTGGTGGCACAGCTCTAATCTCTGCCTCCATCTTCACATGGCTTTCTCCTCTTGTGTGTCTGTGTGCCTTCTTTATAAGGCCACTAGTCATGTAGGTTTAAGTGCCCACCCTACTCCAGAATGACCTCATCCTGATTATATCTTTAATGACCCTCTTTCCAAATAAGGCCGCATTCTGAGGTACTGGGTTAGAAGTTCATCATGTCTTTCTGGGGGACACAATTCACATAACAGTATTAATTACTGAACTGGATAATGGATACATTGGGCTAATGATAATTTTCTTTATTTTTGTATGTTGAAAATTTTCATCATAGAGATTAAGAAAAAAACCCTGTTCTTTTTTTAAAAATTTTTTTATTGTTATGTTAATCCCCATACATTACATCATTAGTTTTAGATATAGTGTTCCATGATTCATTGTTTGTGCAAAAAAACCCTGTTCTTAAAGCGTGTTAGAGCAAACATAGATCTGGTGATATAGATTCATTATTTATCACTCTGATTTGCCCATGATAATTAAACACTGGTATATTAAAAAGTATTCTAAGAGGGATGTATTGATACTCTCTGGAGAAAAGGTACCTCAATGAGAATAATGGTAATTTTTATCGTAGTCATTCGCATGTGAACATTTTACTTAAGAAGACTGAAATATGCTACTATTTGGAATTTGTCCTGTTTAATTTTTTTCTTTGTAATGTTTGATTATCCTTTTCTCTTTTTTAAAATCACCTTTGCAGAAGAAGAAATCTTGAATAAGAGCCTTGATGCAAATGAATTTCCATCAGACTTGAAGAGATGAAGCAGAAGCCCAGTTAATTTAACTCCGATGTACTTAAATTTCAAGCAGTGTCACAGGATAAAAACGGATTTATAATTTAAATGTTGGAAGTATAACTCTTTTTCTAGGTCTAAAAAATCCTAAATAATGCCTTTTACCAAACTTTAGTTTTTAGGTAAAGAGAGTATGTTTGGATTTTTCTCCTTGTATGGATCTGGGGTTAAAAAATGTGAAGTATTTGGGAAGTAGACATCAAGTTTTGTGAAGCCATTTTGATTCCTTGAATAATTTGTAAGCATTAATAGCAAAGTATTAGTTTAATCTATTATAATTTCAGTTGATTAACAAACATGAGTGGTTTTTGATATACTTTTATTAACTGGTTAACATGATAACCATTGAACACTGATCTTTCATTTTAGGGAAATACATAACTTTTATTGTTTCTTTATGGAACATTATAGTACTAACCAAAAAAAGTGAGAAAAGTAGTACCTTGGGATGTGTAGTCAAGGTGAGAAAAGTTCAAGTTTGGGAAAGCTCTAAACAGGCTTAATGATTATTTAAGTAGTATGTTGGTCCTGGAAAATGTTTGATGGAATAAAGTGTATGTGATGATAAGTGAAGACTGGGGCAGAGTGAATTTAGAAAAAAGGAAAAAGATGGAAGATGACTAGACACTTTTAAGGAACACTGTCGAACTATAAATCCATTCAATGGGTTGTACAGCAGATTTATATTTAGTCTAATTTAGACTTTGAGAATTTAATTTAACCCTAGTTTTATATTTTAACAGAAAAAAATGTAAATTAAACATTTATTAGTTTCTGTTTACTGTTGTTGGTTTATTTGGGGGGCATGTTTTTTAGGGAAAGCAGGTAATTTTTATTGTTTTACTTTCCTTCTCAAAAACCATTAGTATGCCACAGCCTATGAATAGCTTCAAAATAACTTGAGAAAACTGAATTCGGCGTACTTGCTCAGTGTCACAGTTAAGTCAGTGGTAAAGCTAGGATTTGACCCTATTTTCCTTACTTAATATACCACAAGACCTTCTAGAAGTAACTAAAAGGCCAGGATAAAGGATATGGCCACAGGAGTTGGCCTCTGATTGACCTTGTGGACTGAATGGGAGTCAGGTGAGGCCTCCCTTACGGTAACGTGCCTCACTCTGTCGTGACCCCTGGCTGAGGAAATGGCTCGTCTCCACCGTCAAAGTGTATACGTGCCGTTGCTCTCTGTGAAGCAGGAGCAGTGAGCATGCACTGGAAAGGTGATAGCACCTCTGGTACCCCTCTGCCTAGCCCCAGTTCTTAACCATCAAAACCTTGTCCGTTTGTCAAGAAACTGGTAAGGAGAGGAGAAAAGTTGAAGGGGAGAGTTCTGGAGGTGGATGGGCTTAATTGTTCATCTTCCTTCACTCATTTTGGGCTTTTGCTAAATTGTTTGATCCCAGTTTGAAGGCCAGTCTTTTTGTGAGAAAAAGAAAAGCACATATAACTTCCTTATTTTGCAGTGGAAAAGAAAGAGGAAGAGCATTTTCTCCTAGGGTGCTTATATTCCTTTATTAGTTAATACAACAAATGAGGGACTGTAGATCAACTGGAAAACTATCCTCTAGTCTGCCATAAGAAAACCCACTAACCTGTAAATCCAGAATTAACGTATTAGGGAGGAGGTAGGGCTATTAGCTTCCACAACGTGCCAGGGCCATTCCTAGACATTAATACATGTTGTTTTATTCAGTTGTCACAACTCTACTGTTAGACAGTGGTTATTGTACCTATTTCACAGTGACACTGAAGCTAGGGAGCTTAAACGACTTGTCTGAGGTGGACTCAAGGAATCATTTGGGAAACATCCTAAAAGCTGTAGATTCTGTAGGTCTAAAATGGGGATTAAGAATCTACATTTTAAAAATGCTTCCCTGGTGATTCTTAGGTTCAATAATAAGATTGAGAAGCACTGCTGGGGGATATAGAGTCACATTTAGCCTTGGGGTACCTTAAAGAAGCAAGTATATTATTATATATGTACTGCTTTAGAGGTTAATTGATAAGGTAGTGCAAGTTCAACAGTAAGGGCAGGAGGCCCTTAACTACTGAGAATCAAAAGATCAAAATGTCTCTGGACAGTATGGATTTACAAAAAACACATTGTTAAGTGAGTCATACCTGGAATAGGTTAGGAGTTTGGCATTCTTTCCTGTCCTTTATATGCCAGTAGTATTAACAAAAATATCTCTGATTTATCAGTTTCTCCTAAACCATTGTGATTATGACGTAACTGCCTTCAGGCTCTTCCCGCTCCAGTATTGCCTGCAGAGCTACCTTTTGACTTTAGGACTGTTTTGATCACTTAGTTTAAAATTCCATTAATGGTTTATTGCCAATTCCAGAATAGAGTTAAAATTTAAAGGCATATCATGTCCCCTGTGTAGATTCCTCTATTCCCCTTCCACTATCATTTCTCATTTTTTTACTGAACTGCTTTTGTGATCGTGGTTCTTTAGAAATCTTAATTCACAATTCTAGCTGTCCTTTAGGGCTCAGACCAAATGTCACTTCCACCTTGAAGTCCTCATCTATCCCTTCCATATTCATGGACTTAGCTCTTCTCTAAAATCTGTAGTTTATCTTTTATTCATTTAGTATTTTTCACGTAGTGCTTTTATCGTATTTTTTCATGGTTGCATGTGTGTGATCTTTCCAGTCATACTGATGATACACATATGGACATACGTACCTTTGTAGATGTGGGAGGTGTGTGTCCACACATACATATCCTCAAGGGCCATGGATCATCTTTAGCAAATACTTAAGTATTGGAATTGTTTTCTTTGCCTCCTATGTGACGGGATTAAAATAATGGTAAAGAGTGCTAATTATTGCTGTAAATGTACTTTTTCTCATTACATTCATCGTAGATGATACAGAATGTACCTCGTTTTATTCACTATTTGTAAGATAAAGGTGTGTAATTGACTTCTATGTCAACTTGAAACTTTAGTAACGAAAGACAGAATGTCCTAATTGTTTTAAATGTTTAAAGAGGACAAGCATGTAATATTTAACATGAAAAGTGTTACCAAGTGGAATAAAGAGTATTTGAGGCAAAAAAAAACCAAAAAAAACCCAAAAAACATTTGGGGGGAATTTAACTGAAAAAAATACAAGTATTTTGAAACCATTTTTTACCATGATCTATGAAGTCTGTTTTATCTAAGGGAGAAAAACAGGAATTCTTGAGAACTTTATAAAGGAAACCTTATTTTTTTTCCTACTCTTAGAATTCTAAATTAAACAAAATAAATGTTTAAGGAAATTTTCCATAATGTAAAAGTAATGGAAATTTTCCATAATGTAAAATGCAAAGGTAAAATTCTTTTACATTATCTTGCAGATACATAGTTGCTTTCACCTTAGGCACTGTGCCAGTCCACATGCTATATTTAAAATATTTGTGAGTCCTCTATGGGACTATTTGTAAATATGTTCTCTTTACTATAGCCTTGAATAAACATTCAGTATTATACCACCTGGCTCTGGAATTTCCTATATAATATAAAAAAGAACTATGCCCTGCACATCCTAGAATGATCACATATAAAGGTCTACCAGTAATTTAATCAACAAAGGAAATTTGAGAGGTTAAGTGATTCAGGTAAAAGTATTTTGTTACTGCCATTTTAATTAGATTTACTAAATGCGGTATTTTAAAATGATTTTAAAAAGGAAATCTTAAGTTTTTAATATCTGGAGCCTTTTAACTTATTGCCAAAGGCCCTACGTAGAAGAGTTTAACTTAGATCTGAATAGTTTCCTGCTCTTCATGGGTAGGGACTTTGTCATCCACAGCTGCTGCTATAAAGGTCTTGGAAAAGCTAAAGCTCTATTCTATTTAATGTCTGTATTCAAAGGTAATGCGTCCTTTGTAAAATGGTGAGAAGAGTGTATCAGAGAGGTCTCCTGGCTCTAAAATACTTGGATTTCATTTAAAAGCATAAGGCAGTTGGAATAGGACATTTTAAGGGTTTTCTGACTTCACTGAACCACATTGACAATCCAAATTAGGAACCTTAGAATCCCTCCCTAAAAACTGGCAATCTTAAGACTCTGATTCAGTATTAACCGATTTCCAGATAAAGATGGGGAAGTGAATTTGCCCAAAGTGAACGAAACACTGTTCTTTGAGAAGTCGCTTAACTTTCTGGGCTGCAGTTTCCTTAATCTGTAAAATTAGGGGAATTATATGAAGGCATAGTGTACACCTGAAAAGCTAAGATTTTTAGGATTAACTTTTGTTAATGGAGGAAATAGTGGGGAGTAATGGTCAAGAAAGGGGTAGGTCTGTAATCATACTGCCTAGGTTCAGCTGTATGACCTTAATAAGGTCATATCAGTTTTCTCACCTATTAAGAAATAAAAGTAATCTACCTCAGGTTGTGGATTAAAGAATACACATCAAGTATTTAAGAGTACCTGGCATTTAGCAAGGGCTCGAACATTTAGCTAGGCTTCAGTAATTCGGGAGTAGGCATTTAAGGGGTGGGTGGGTAGGTGGGGAGAATGGCTCAGGTGGTCGTACTGATAGCTGACACGTAGTACTGAGTATGTCAGGCACCATTCTAAATGCTTTCCATGTTGTTTTGATTTTTTTTTTTTAACAATCCTAAAAGTAGAGCTACTCTTACCCACACTTCACAAATGAGGAAACAGCAGAATGAAATTAAGTACCTTGCCCAGTTCACAGAGCTAGCAAGTGAAGGGACAATATGAACTCAACTCAGGTGGTCTAGCCTCAGAGCCCCTACGCTTAGTTGCTCTGCTTCCAGCTGCCATTCACTATTGCTAAGGTGATGGGGACTAGATCACAAAATTAAAATTTACCAGTTAAGCATTACTTGTGGGCAGTGAGAATCTTTGTTTACACATTAGCCAAAGTTATTTCAAGTAAGACCATATTTTAAATTGCTAACAGCAATGTTTATTCATGACTGAAGCCAAGAAGGATTTATAAATGCATTTTAATACCTTGCTGATAAAATAGTAACATTCCATCTTTGCAATCTTGTAAGGAATACAGGAAGATACTGTAAAGGCTTTAATGTGTATATCTATTATAACCAGGTAATCAGAACGCGCACACGCACGCGCACACACACACCACCTACTTTAGTGTTACACCATACCAACTTTTCAGAAAGGCCATCTTGAAGCTCTACTGGATAGCTGAGTAAATAGCGTCCAAGGTTCAAAGACGGGGGAGTAGGGAAGAAAGATGGAAGTAGTAAGCAGCACACATGTCAAAGCCCACTTTTAAGCACAGGACATTATGAATATTAAAAAAAAAAGATGCGGGGAAGGGGGGAAAGGCAATTCAGCATTTTCAGAAAGGGCATTTGGCAATATTCAACGCATCAGGAGGCTGTGCTTGGGACCATCCACTCTCTCCAGCTTCTCAAAGTGTTTCCTGGCATTGCGGATGTTGATCAGAGTAGCTGCAGAAGGGATCGACGGATCCGACATAACAACCATCACGTACGTGTTTGATGTGAAGATGTCGATGAAAGCAGCGAAGTTAGAATTCCGAACTTCCATGCTCTGGAAAGAAGCGGCTAATTTACTGCAGCTCAGCTTGAACTGCTTAATGATGTTGCTGATCTTCTCAAACCGGTGGACATCACGCTGCTCTTTGCACTGGTAATGGGAAATGACCAAGAATGTAGCTCTCTCGAACAGCAGGACTTCGTCGGCCTCAATAATTTGGGCAAAATTCCTTAGGTTCATCTCCAGCTGCTGAACATTGGGAATCAGCTGATAGACAATACTGGACCAGGCTTTGTAGAGCGTTTCGTCCCAGATGGAGGTTCGAAAACAAGCGCATTCCAGTGGGCGAGACAAACGCCTCAGGTCTTCCTCTCGCTCTTTAAAAATCAGGTCACGCTGATCCTCCTGAACCAGATCCATTTTGTGCACCAGGCAGAAGATTTTGGCATCGGGAGAGTTCTGGAGGATGGCCTCCAGACACGACTGGTAATAATGCATGTCCTTTTCCAGTTCGCGGCTCTCCACGTCAAACACGTAAATCAAAACCTCGACGTTCCGGAAGATGTTGTCCCGCTGGCTGGTGAAGTAATTTTCCATGAAGGTGTCCTGACCGCCACAGTCCCACAGGTTGAGCACCAGGTTGCCCAGGAATCGGACGTGGGAGTGCTCCACATCAATGGTGGCACCCAGGCGCCGGGTGTCGCGGGCGATATAATTTGCAAAGATAATCGACCGCATGCTGGTCTTCCCCGACCCGCTCTTCCCCATCAACAGCACCTTTTTCTTCATGGCTGTATTTGGCATCACCCGCCGGAGCCGCCGCGGACTGGGCCTCAGGGCGCGGCCTAACTGCAGCGCGGAGGGAGGGCGGGGTCGGGGCTGGCGGGCTCTCCGCAGGCCGGGCCGCGCAGCTGTGCGGTCGGCGCAGCCGAAAGCGAAAGATCTGGGCTGGAAAGGCCGCGGCAGGGGCGAGCTCTTCCTCGGAGGCGGGCGCCCTGGGTGAGGCGGCTGCAGAGCTTCGGAGAAAAGCTCCCCTTCCGGAGAACAGTGCCGCGGCGTCTCGGCGGCCACCCACTTCCGGCGGCGATCTCGCGAGAGCGCCCGCGCCCGGCGCTCAGGGCCCAAGGAGCTTTGAGAAGCTGCTCTTTCAATGAACCCGAGCTGGGGCCACCCGAGAAAGATAAAATGGAAGGAGAACCCGGCAGTCGGGTGTCGGTTTTCCTCTTTAAACTGGGTTTACGGTTGCAAGGTGTACGTGTGCGGTCGGTTGGGAGAATGCTGCCATCTCGTGGCCAAATGTCCCCCCACCCAGCACAGCACAGCTCGCTTTCGGAGCGCCGTGTGCTCGGGTGGGTTTCGGTCAGGGCGGCGGGCAGGTGAAGCGAAGGAAGGCCGGACTTCACAGCCCAGCGAGGCCTCCTCGGATTCCCTGGTTTGCTGCTTACGAGCGCACGATAAATGAACACTGCAGATGAGGAAAGTGAGACCTGGGAAAGTTAGGTGACTGCCCAGTGCTACACGGTGAGATGGTAGTAAATCCCCACTGGGAGATGGACTGACTCCCATTAGTGCTTTTTCCACTTGGAAGCAAGTTCCTTTCTCACAGCTCCTTTTCCGGTAACCTCAGGCTTCAGAATTTATGATCAGAGTCCCAAAGCTCGAGGAAATTACGGTATAGAACCTATGCAGTGGCTCAGTCCTCACGAAAACCCTATGAATAAACAACCCTATTTTCAAGTGAGTAAATCCAAGCTTAGAGGGGCTAAGTAATTTTACCAAGTTACACACCTATTAAATGATGCAATGCAATTTGTCTATTTTTAAAATATAAATTGTATATATTTAAGGTGTACAACGTGATTTTGATAGTGAAATGATAACGCAGTCAGACTAACATACCTCATAGTTCTCTTTGTGGTGAGAGCACGTGAAATCCACTCTCAGCAAATTTTCAGTGTTCAATACAGTATTAACTATAGTCATCTTGTGGCAGGTTAACTCTCGACACTTACTCATCCTGCATAACTGCAACTTTGTACCCTTTGACCAATATCTCCCCATTTCCTCCACCGCCTTGTGCCCGGAAATTACCATTCTACCCTCTGCTACTATGTACTTGACTTTTTAAGATTCTACATAGTTGAGATCCTGCAAGCTTTTTTGTTTGTCTAGGTTATTTCACTCAGCATAATGTCATCCAGGTTCATTCATGTTGTTGGAAATGACAGGATCTCCTTTTTAAAGGCTGGATAATGTTTCACTGTATATACAAACCACCATTTCTTTTTTAAAATTTTCATTATTTTTTATTTTTTTAAAAGATTATTTATTTGAGAGTGAGAGAGAGCACACAAGCAGGGGGGAGGGGCAGAGGGAGAAGCAGGCTCCCTGCTGAGAAAGGAGTCCTATGCCGTAATCAGTCCCAGGACCCTGGGATCATGACCTGAGCTGAAGGTAGAAGCCTAACTGACTGAACCACCCAGGTGCACCTCTTTTTTTTAATTGTAAAATTTTATTTTGATTTTGTTTAAAACAACACACTTTCAGTTTTATGAGCCACCAAGAATGTTCTCTAACACTATATTCTACAAGTAGATATTAACATAGATTTTACCTAAAATATATCAATATATTTTAGGTAATAGATATTCCTCTCCTCCCTTAGAGAAGTTGAAGATTCTTTATTATTAGCATTCGATTTATTTAAATTCTTCTAGTATTTATGTTGGACTGTAGTGATAGTTTTCCCCCCAGTTTTACTGACATATAGCTGATGTGTAACACTATTAGTTTTAGGTGTATGACAATGATTTGATATATGTGTATATTGCCAAATGATTACAATAAGTTTAGTTAACATCCATCACCTCAGGTAGTTACAATCCCCCCCTCCTTTGGCCATGAGAACTTTTAAGATTACACTCTTGGTAAATTTCAAATATACAATACAGTACTGGTAACTATTGGCACCATGTTGTACATTACATCCCCAGAACTAATTTATCTTACAATTCGAAGTTTGTACCTTTTGACCACCTTCACCCATTTTTCCCACTTCCCAATCCCTGCCTCTGGCAGCCATCAATCTATTTTCTGTATCTATGTTTGTTTTTTTAGATTCCACATGTAAAGGAGATCATACAGTATTTGTCTATCTTTGACTTATTTCACTCAGCATGCCTTCAAGATCCATTCATGTCACAAATGGCAGGATTTCCTTCTTTGTTTTGATGGGTGAATAATATATATTCTATAATCATATCATTTAATCTATATATCACATAATATCATAATAGTCTATATATGACATACTCTTTCTTCAACCATTGATGGAGACTAGGTTGTTTGCATGTCTTGGCTACTGTAAATAATCCTGCAATGAATGGGGGAAGGGTACAGATTATCTTTTCCAGATAGTGTTTTCATTTCCTTTGGATATATACCCAGAAATGGGATCATTGAGTCATACGGTAGGTCTGTTTTTAATTCTTTTGAAGAACCCCTGTACTGTTTTCCATAGTGGCTATACCAGTTTGCATTCCACCAATAGTGCACAAAGTTGCCTTTTTTCCCACATGCTCACCAACACTTATCTCTTGTCTTTTTTTTTTTTTTAAGATTTTATTTATTTGTCAGAGAGACCGAGAGAGGGAACACAAGCAGGGGGAGTGGTAGAGGGAGAAGCAGGCTCCCCACTAAGCAAGGAGCCTGATGCAGGACTCGATCCCAGGACTCTGGGATCATGACCTGAGCTGAAGGCAGACACTCAATGACTGAGCTGCCCAGGTGCCCCATCGTGTATAATCTTTTTGATGTGTTTTTGAATTTGGTTTGCTAGTATTTTATTGAGGATTTTTGCATCTTATGTTCATCAGAGGTACAGGCCTATAGCTTTTTTGTTTTTTTTTTTCCTAGTGGTATCTTTACACTGGCCTCATAAAATAAGTTTGGAAGTATTCCCTTTCCTTTAATTCTTGGAAAATTTTAAGAAGGATTGGTATTAATTCTTATTGGAATCTTCGGTAATTTTTAGCAGTGAAGCCATCTGGTCCTGGATTTTTCTTTGTTGGGAGGTTTTTTAAAAATTTTTTTAAGAGGGGCGCCTGGGTGGCTCAGATGGTTAAGCGTCTGCCTTCGGCTCAGGTCATGATCCCAGGGTCCTGGGATCGAGTCCCACATTGGGCTCCCTGCTCCTTGGGAGCCTGCTTCTCCCTCTGCCTCTCTCTCTCTGTCTCTCATGAATAAATAAATAAAATCTTAAAAAAAAAAAAACAAAAAACTTTAAAAAAAAATTTTTTTTAAGATTTTATTTGTTTATTTGACAGAGAGAGCACAAGCAGGGGGAGCGGCAGGCTGAGGGTGAGGGAGAAGCAGACTCCCTGCTGAGCTGGGAGCCCAATGTGGGGCTCGATCCCAGGACCCTGGGATCATGACCTGAGCTGAAGGCAGATGCCTAACCGACTGAGCCACCCAGGTGCCCCTGTGGGGAGGTTTTTGATTGCTACTTCAACCTCCTTATTTGTTATTGGCCTGTTCAGGCTTTCTATTTCTTTTTGATTCATCCTTGGTAGATTATATGTTTCTAGGAATTTAGCCATTTCTTCTAGGTTATCCAATTTGCATGCATATAATTGTTCATAATAGTCCCTAATGTTCCTTCTTATTTCTGAGACACCCACTGTAATGTCTCCTTTTTCATTTCTGATTTTGAGTCTCCTTTTCTTCTTAGTCTAGCTAAGGGTTTGCCAGTTTTGTTTTTTCAAAGAAACCCAACTCTTAGTTTTGTTGATTTTTTTTTTTCCTATTCTCTATTTGATTTACTTCTGGTCTGATCTTTTTATTTCTTTCCTTCTGCTAACTTTGGGTTTAGTTTATTCTTTTTTCTAGTTTCTTGAGTTGTAAAGTTAGGTTGTTTCTTTCAGATCTTTTTATTTTTTCTTTTTCTTTATTTTTTTTAAAGATTTTATTTATTTGACAGAGAGAGACACAGTGAGAGGGGGAACACAAGCAGGGGGAGTGGGAGAGGGAGAATCAGGCTTCCCGCGGAGCAGGGAGCCTGATGCGGGGCTCAATCCGGCATCATGACCTGAGCCGAAGGCAGTCGCCCAACAACTGAGCCACCCAGGCGCCCCCAGATCTTCTTTTTACATATAGGTGTTGATCACTATAAACTTCCCTCTTAGTATTGCTTTTGCTGCATTCCGTAAGTTTTGGTAAGTTGTGTTTTTGCTTTTGTTTGTCTCAAGATATTTTAAAGATTTTATTTATTTATCTGTCAGAGAGAGATAGATAGAGAACGCAAGCAGGGAGAGCAGCAGGCAGAGGGAGAATCAGGCTCCCCACGGAGCAGGTAGCCCGATGTAGGACTCAATCCCAGGACCCTGGGATCATGACCCGAGCTGAAGGCAGACGCTTAACCGACTGAGCCACCTAGGCGTCCCTCAAGATATTTTTTAAATTCCCTTTTGATTTCCTATTTGATCCAATGTTTATTCAAGAGTGTGTTAGTTTCCATGTATTTGTGAACTTTCCGTTTTCTTGCTGTTATTGACTCCTACTTTTATTTTTTTGTACTCAGAAAAGATACTTGGTATGATTTTGATCTTAAATTTGTTAAGACTTGTTTGTGATCTAACATGTGATCTATCCCAGAGAATATTCTCTGTGTGCTTGCGAAGAATGTGTATTCTTCTGCTGTTGGGTGAAAAGTTTTATATATGTCTATTACATTCATAGTGTATATGTCTGTTTGGTATATAGTGTTGTTCAAGTCCACTGTTTATTGATTTTCTGTCTGGATGTTCTATTATTGCAAGTGGGGTATGAAGCCTACTATTATTGTATTGCTGTCAATTTCTCCTTTCAGGTCCATTAATATTTGTTTTACATATTTAGGTGCTTCGATATTGGATATATATTTGTAATTGTTCCTTTTGAGTTGACCCTTTTAGCATTATGTAATGACCTTTGTCTCTAGAAACAGGTTTTTTCTTCTTTTTTTTAAGGGGGGGGCAGAGGGAGAGAGAGAATTTCAAGCAGGCTCCACGCACAGCATGGAGCCCAATGCAGGGCTCGATCTCATGACCCTGAGATCATGACCTGAGCTGAAACCAAGAGTCCCAGGCTTAACTCACAGAGCTACCCAGGTGCTCCTCTAGAAACAGTTTTTAAATTTTTAAAATTTTTAAAAAGTATTTTTATTTATTTATTTGAGAGAGAGAAAGAGAGAGTGAGAGAGCACAAGCAGGGGGAGTGGCAGAGGGAGAGAGAGAAGCAGACTCCTCGCTGAGCAGGGAGCCCAATGTGGGGCTGGATCCCAGGACCCGGACCATGACCAAATGAAAGGCAGACGCTTAAGTTACTGAGCCACCCAGGTACCCTACAAACAGATTTTGACTTAAAATATACTTTGTCTAAGTATAACCATTCCTACTTTCTTTTGACTACAATTTGCATAGAATAACTTTTTCTATCCCTTCACTTTCAGCTTATGTGTGTTCTTGAATTTAAAGTGGGTTTCTTATAGACAGCATACAGTTAGATCTTGATTTTTTTTTTTTAAAGATTTTTTAATCTATTTTTTAACAGAGAGAGAGACAGCGAGAGAGGGAACACAAACAGTGGGAGTGGGAGAGGGAGAAGCAGGCTTCCCGCGGAGCAGGGAGCCCGATGCGGGGCTCAATCCCAGGACCTTGGGATCATGACCTGAGCTGAAGGCAGACGCTTAATGACTGAGCCACCCAGGTACCCCTAGATCTTGATTTTTTATTCTCTTGGCTACTCTGTATCTTTTTCCTGGGGAATTTAGTTTATTTACATCTAAAAGTAATTATTAATAGGGAAGGATTTACTGTTATCATTTTTTAACTGTTTTGTTTGTCTTGCAGTTCTTTTGTCCCTCTTTTCTCTCTTGCTGTCTTCCTTTGTGTTTTTTTGCTTTTTTGTATTGTTAAGTTTTGATTCTTTTCTCTTTTCCTTTTGCGTATCATCGAGAAACATTTTCTTTGTGGTTACCAAGGGGCTTACCTAAAATATCTTAGAGTTGTAACAGTCTATTTTAAACTAATAACAATTTTACTTGCATACAGAACTCCCACATTATATGCTACTGATGTCATAATTTACATCTACTAATACTCTGTATCCATTAACATAACTTAGAGTTGTTGAAATGGAATTTGAACTCATAGTGTAACTGCAGGGTCTACTTGCCAAACCTAGGTCACAATGACTCCCGCCCCCTAAAAATATAGTATGGTTCTGTTCTTGGTCTGCAAGTAGATGGATGAATCAATGTTACTCAGTATCATTCATTCAGAATAAACCAGTATTATCATGATACTGAAGCTTCCTAAGTTAGGATACTCTATATCTATCATAAAGGCCTTTTCAGAGGGCTATACTGTACAAAACAGGTACTCTATTCTTCCATTTATATAAAAAATATTTATTTTTAAAAAGATTTTACTTATGAGAGAGAGAGAGTACAAGCAGGGGAAAGGGCAGAGGGACAAGCAAACTCCCCACTGAGTAGAGAACCCAATGCAGGGCTCGATTCCAGGACTGAAGATCATGACCTGAGCCGAAGGCAGACGCTTAACTGACTGAGCCACCCAGGCGCCCCTATTTTTTTTTTAACTTCAAAAAGCTTTATTGAGGTATAATTTACATATTACAAAATTCATCCATCGTATATAAGTATATAATTCCATCACCACAACTCAGTTTTAGAATATTTGTCAGAAGACTGACAAAGTTCCATTGTGTCTGTTTGTAGTCAATTTCTGCTCCTACCCTGAGACCCAGGCAACTACTCTTTTGCCTTCTGTCTGAATAAATTTCCCTTCTCTAGAAATCTCATGTAAATGGAATCACGTAATACATAGTTTTGAAAATATCTGGTTTCTTTCTCCTAGCATAGTTTTTGAGGTTCATCCATATTGTAGCATGTATTAGTACTTTATTTTTATTGGCAAATAATAGCCATTGTATGAATATGCATGACTACATTTTGTTTGTTCATTCTCTAGGTGATGGAAATTGGGGTTGTTTCCAGTTTTTATGTCACTGTTATGAAAAATGCTACATGAATGTTCATATCAAAGTTTTTGTGTAGATACGTATTTTCATTTCTCTTTTTTTTTAAAAGATTTTATTTATTTATTTATTTGAGAGAGAGAGCATGAGCTTGGGGGAACGGCAGAGGGAGAGGGAGAAGCTGACTCCCAACTGAGCAGGGAGCCCAACACAGGACCCTGAGATCATGACCGGAGCTGAAGGCAAGTTACTCAACCAACTGAGCCACCCAGGCTCCCCTCATTTCTCTTGAGGAAATACTGTTAAAAAACAAAATTCAATCAAATAAATTTGAAGATCTAACTGGTTTTATTAAACAACTCATGAATTATGCAGCATCCCATCTAGCAAGTTGGGAACTAACTTGTTGCCCAGAATGGAAGGTTTTTATAGATGGAAGGTGGGGGCAAGAAAATTATTAGCAAAAGAAAAGGATTGTTCCAGATGATGGTGTTTGAGAGGGGCAGGGAGCAAGAGGTCTTATCTCGCAGATTACCTTATCTTTCTTTGGGGGTTGGAGAGGACCCAGGGGACAGACTCATGGGCGCTGATGGAAAGAAAAAATTTCCTCACTGATCAGTTGAGGCCACATTTCTGGGGGAGGTTGAAACTGCAGTTAGATTGGGTAGTAAGCCCCGGTTTGGGACCTTGGTTTAAATGACACCCTGTTGGGCTTGCAATTTTCTTTTTAAAACAATACTTAAGAGTGGAATTGCTGGATCATATGGTTAAGTATATGTTTAACATTTTAAGAAACAGCCAGACTTTTCTCATCTCAAGCAGCCGTACTATTTAACAGTCCTACCAGCAATATATGAAGGCTCCACTTTTTTCATATCCTCGGCAACAGTGTTGAATTATAGCCATTTTACTGGATGGGAAGTGGAATCTCATTATGGTTCTAATTTGCATATCTCTAATGATTATTGACATCATGCCTTGTGTTTGGGGTCCTTTTTTAAATTTTATTTATTTTATTTATTTTATTTTATTTTTTTAAAGGTTTTATTTATTTGACAGAGAGAGAGACACACAGCAAGAGAGAGGACACAAGCAGGGGGAGAGGGAGACTTTTTTTTTTAAAAATTTTTATTTATTTGACAGAGAGAGACACAGTGAGAGAGGGAACACAAGCAGGGGGAGTGGGAGAGGGAGAAGCAGGCTTCCCGCCGAGCAGGGAGCCCGATGTGGGGCTTGATCCCAGGACCCTGGGATCATGACCTGAGCCGAAGTCAGACGCTTAACGACTGAGCCACCCAGGCGCCCTGCAGAGCCTTTTTTTTTTAAAGATTGTATTTATTTGAGAGAGAGAGACAGTGTGCACAAGTGGGGAGGGAGGGGCAGGGGGAGAAGTAGACCCCCCACCGAGCTGGGAGCCCGACGTGGGGCTCGATCCCAGGACCCTGAGATCATGACCTGAGCTGAAGGCAGATGCTTAACCACCCAGGCACCCCTTGTGTTTGGGGTCTTGATGGCTACCTCCAGGTTCCATAATTTGCTAGGAGGACTCACAGAACTGAGCTTGAAGTCATACTCACGGTTATGATTTATTACAGTGAAAGGACTCACAGCAAAGTTAGCAAAGGGAAAAGGAGCAAAGGGTGTGATCTGGAGGAAACTGGGTGTAGATTTCTGAAAGTCCTCTCAGTGAAGTCACACAAGATGTACTTAATTCCCCCGTGAGCTGGGACAACAGATGTGAAATATTGTTTACCGGGAAATCTCATTAGGGTGTCAGGGCCCAGGGTTTTTACTGGAGGGCTCACCCTGTAGGAACCACCTACCTCACATGTACCAAAATTCCACATTCCCAGAAGAGCAGGTGTTCCGAATAAACCACATTGTTTGCACACAGTGAGCCTTTATTATCAGGGAATGGTGGGAACGCTCCTGAATTCCAAGTTCTTAGCCAATCAATGGTAATCCTCACAACAAGGACTTTTCTAAGGATAGCAGTTCCAGGCTTTCTGTATTAACTCCTTGCGCACAAACATCTTTTCATGTGCTTATTAGGCATTCATGTGTTTCTTTTGGTGAAATATCTCTTACAATCCTTTGTTGTTGTTTTTTTTTAAATTGGGCTGTGTTGGGCTGCCTGGGTGGCTCAGTCAGGTAAGTGTCTGACTTTGGCTCAGGTCATGATCCCAGGGTCCTGGGATCGAGCCCCGCATCGGGCTCCCTGCTCTCTCCCACTTCCCTTGCTTGTGCGCTCACACACTCTCTCAAGAGAAAGAGAGAGAGAGGAGCCGAGTGAGAGGGACAAGCAGACTCCCTACTGAGTGCTGAGCCTGACATGGGGCTTGAGCTCAGGACCCTGAGATCATGACCTGAGCCAAAACCAAGAGTCAGACGCTTAACCAACTGAGACACCAAGGCACCCCCCCCCCAAAAAAAAAAAAAAAACTGGGCTGTGTTATCATGAGTTGTGAGTTGTGTATTCTGGATGCATTTCTTTATTAGATAATGGAGATGCAAGTTTTTCTCCCAATCTGGTACTTGTCTTTTCATTTTCTTAACGATGTCTTTGGAAGTGTAAATTCTAAGGGTGATGGCATTTGTAGCTTTTTTGTAAATACCCTTTATTAGGTTGAGGAAATTCCCTTCTCTTCCTGATTTGTTGAGGATTTTTGTCAAGAATGAGTATTAATTTTATAAAATGCTTTTTCTGAATTTATTGAGAAGATCAGGTAGTTTTAGTCCTTTATTCAATTGAAGTGGTGCAGGACATTGATTTTTCCTCTGTTAAAACAGCTTTGTATTCCTGGGATAGATTGCTCTTGGTCATGTTACATAAACCTTTTTAAAAAAAATTTCTTAAAAAGAGTTTAGTTATTTGAGAGAGAGAGAGAGAGTGCACGTGTGCACTCCTGGGGTCGGGAGGGACAGAGGGAGAGGGAGAATCCTAAGCAGACTCCACGCTGAGCAGGGAGCCCCACATGGGGCTGGATCCCAGGACTCTGAGATCATGACCTGAGCCAAAACCAAAAGTCAGATGCTCAACCGTCTGTGCCACTCAGGCGCTCCTATAATTCTTTTTATATGTTGCTGACTTTGGTTTGCTAATGTAAAAGATTTTTACGTTTATATCCATGAGAGAGAATGGTCTGCAGTTCTGGAGTTTCGAGTGACAGTTTCGTCTGGCTTTAGAGTCAGAGTCATACTGGCCTCCCAGAATGATTCCGGAAGTGTTCCTCTCTCCTCTGGTTTTTTTTTTTTTTTGGTGTCCATCAACAGATGAATGGATAAAGAAGATGTGGTATATATATACAATGGAATATTATGCAGCCAAAATGGTGTAGCTTCCCTGAGTGTCAATTTTACAAAAAGATTGTGGGGAAATAGTAAATAAAAACGGTCCTATTAAGAAGCAAATGTAAAATTTCAAGATAAAATATTGTCTGTAGTAGTCTTTAAGATCTCCAAGTTTCCCCATTCCTTCTCTTACTTTGTCCTTTTCTCAGGTAGAAAAGTTTGAAAAGAAAGGCCTAGGTGAGTCTGAATCCCAGTACCAGTACTTATCAGCTGTGTGATCTTGAGTTTACCCACTCAAGTCAGTGTTTTGATTCATAATATGAGTATGATAGATTTTGTCAGTTTTAAGAGAGAGATGAGAGAACTTGTGGGAAGGTATGCAGAAGTGTTTAGTGGATAGCAAATGGCAGTAAATTCTTCACAAGCAAGGGCATTTTGGGACAGGGCTAGGGAGGTGTTTAGATGGTGCAGGGTAGAGTTGGTGAGAACTAACACAACATGGGCAGTAAGCGTAGAAATCCCAGGTAGGGGTTGGCAATCCGGCTTTTATTAAACAAGGTGATTCTGATGCCTAAACTTGATCTCTAAAATTGAGAACCACTGCATCACTACTAGCACCCGGAGAAGTGATTAAGCACCCACCTGAGCGCTAAGGGCCTAGGCACCACGAAACTGCTTTGTTCTCAAGAGTGCAAGGTCGGTCCTGAGATCGAGTCCCGCATGGGGCTCCTTGATCAGCAGGGAGCCTGCTTCTCCCTCTGCCTGCCGCTCTCCCTGCTTGTGCTTTCTCTCTCGATCTCTCTCTGACAAATAAATAAAATCTTAAAAAAAAAAAGTGCAAGGTTGATGGGTGGGTGGAGCCAAAGGTACGGATTTCTACAAGGAAGATCTGGAAACGGTATTTAAGGTCGGCCATCCGGAAGTCAAAGGAAGCCTTTCTATAAGAAGGGGGGCGTCATGGGTCCTAGAGCTAGAAAATGCCACCCAATGGCATGACCGTGGCGGCTCGGCCCGTTTGCCCACGTGATCATGGCGTTTGCCGATTTGCGCACCCGCAGGTTTTCCAAAGGCATCATGACCTTCACCCTTCGGTTCCTCTACGGTCCAAGGGGGGGACCTTTGTCCTGGGCCCGCCAGGTGAGGCTCTGGGAGCTTCCTGCCCTCACAAGCGGCCCTTGTGACATCACCGCCACCCCCAGGTGCGGGTCCTGTCCCCGGCGACGTCACAGAGGCCCCGCGGGTCCCCGGGCGGCTGGGCTCCCCGGGCGCAGGCAGCTGCTTCAGGCGCGTGGGTCGGGCGTGCGGAGCCGGGGCGGCGCGTGCAGGGGGGAGGTCACCCGGGCTGGTGCGCAGTCCACGCTCACCGCTGCTCTGCTGCAAGGCCAGCTCCAGGAGGGGGGCAGACGACCGGCCTTTGCAAAAGGGCCACTTCAGTTTGCTTTGGAGTAAATATTCGGAACAGTCGCCAAGCCCCTCGAGACTCGGCGCGCCCCCAGAGAGGAGGCTGGGGCCCAGGAGGCGGCGGCGGCCGCAGGGAATGCTCTGCGCCGACATCCAGGCCTCGGGATGGCCCCGCTGAAGAGGAAATGCATCTGTGACCTGTGCACCTGCGGGTAAGGGGGCCGCGCCCTGGCCAAGGACCCAGGAGCCTGGCTTTTCAGACCCCGAAAGCTAGGCTGAGACCTCCGCCTGGGCTGCGTGAGTCGTCCTCTTGCCCAAACTTCCTCGGCTGCAGTTTTGTCAGCTAGCGTTCAGTGCCGCCGCGTTGACTCAGTCTGGGCGAACGTGCCTATCCTCAGGCCTCTAAATGTGTTCCTTCCCTCAAAGCTGCCCAGAGCTTGAAAACCGGCCCAATGCCCAGTCTGTGCTCCTCTCCCAGCGACCCCGAAAGGGTCCAGGATAGAAAGCCGTGGCCAGGTTGTCGTTGGACTTGTTTCGGAAGGGGATGGGACGGGCAAGAGAAGGCCTTCTGTAACAGACTTCCTCTGAGTGAGAGATTATCGCTCCTTGGTCAGAGAAGTGTAAGGTGTTTGTAAAACCTGTTTAAAGCACTGGTGCAGAGTGGAGCAAGAAGGAAAGGAAATTATTTTGCGCACTTGTGTTGGTTGGTTGCCTTTAAGGACCAGTCCTGGGTGAATCGCCACAAAGGCAGGTGGTCCCAGGGAGAAATTGTGGGCTTTCTTTAAAGTTCTGTGGCTGACTCCTCTCTCCTGTGTCTCACGAGGTCTGACCTGCTCCTTCCACTTCCCAGGACATTGGGGGAGCTGCTGGGCTTGGGGACTGCGGAGAGGCATCCGATGGAAGGGTGGGCCCTAGGGCCGGTTCTCCTGGGCCATGGCTAATGGTGGGATCCTGGGCAGCTAACTGAACTTCTCCAGGATTCTCTAAGGATTACATGAGCTACTATGGGTGAGTCTCCTGCTACTGGATTGTGCTTGATCTAGCTTGACATCTTGAAATCACAGAAAATGCTCGCCCACTGCAGTGTGCTACATGAGTGTAGGCGATGGCACTGGTGGTGGGGTAAAGTAAAGGGAACTCCGAACACTGGGTTAGAAACCCTACGCATCTCTGCGATCAAGGGATGGTCCTCGATCTTGGCTGCTCATGAGCGTCACCTGGGGAGCTTTAAAACTCTATCAGCTGCCCAGGCTGTTAAGCTGTCCTCGGTGAGGATGGGCCCCACGGGCAGTCTGCAGGTGATTCTGATCATTTGCCTGGACTGGGAACCACTGATCTGGATCACATCCCAGCAGGCGTCTTGCTTCGGAGCATCGTTAGGTGGCACTAGAGCAGTAATTTAGCATAGGGCTGTTACTTTTGCACAGGACTGGGGCAAAATCTCCATGGCTCCCCCTCCTCTGGGGGCCTTCACATCACCCTCCTGCCGCCGCCACCTCCAGAGGTACTAGGATCTTCAGGTAGGGTTGTTATTAGGATTTAATCTGCACTGTTGGGGGCATTGGGATGGAAAGTGTATTTATCCATTAGTTAGGAAGGCAGAAATCCTCCCCTAAGAGGTGCGAAGTGTATGCAGTGACCTGGCCCCTTACCGTCCCTGTTGTAGAACTGCTTCTCCGGGTGTTCCTGATGACTCTGCCCCCTTCATCCTGCAAGGGGGCTGTTCGCCATCAGAGGTGGAGTCTGTCCTTGGTTCTCTTTGCTTCCTCCTCATCCTGTATCGGCCCCTCCACTCTATGGTTTCAGGCTGTGGTCTCTGGTTTGACTCCTACCTGTCAGCCCCTCCGCTCTTCTCTGTCTTATTTCACTTCTCAAAGTGCTTGTTGACCCACCTGGCTATCTCATTAGCCTTAAGAGCCTCCGAACATTCTCCATTGCCCCTTTGTCCCAGTATCTGCCCCATTAATGGTGTCCGTAATCTTCCATTTACCCTGGATTAAAACATTTGAGTCTTCTCTTATTCTCCCTCATCCGCAACATCTCATCATTTCCAAAGTGTGGTTTCCTTCTCCTTTAATGGGTCTCTTCCTTTTTATTGCCATTGTTCCCTCCTTGGTTCTCTCATTTTTATGTTTGGAAATTGGTTCTAACCTCTCTACCTTGGTCTCCCATGATTGTCTTACATAAAACCACTCCTCGAATTGGGTAGAGCTTCCTGGCATTTCCTGAGTGGACTTCATGACCTCGTATCTCTGTTCCTTGCCCTAGCCTGCCCCTCCTCTAAATGCCTATGTCCCCTCCTCTTACTGTGTGACCTTTTAAAGCCTTGTTTGGATTGCAAGTCTCCATTAACCCAGC
This sequence comes from Halichoerus grypus, assembly GCF_964656455.1. Classification (NCBI taxonomy): domain Eukaryota; kingdom Metazoa; phylum Chordata; class Mammalia; order Carnivora; family Phocidae; genus Halichoerus; species Halichoerus grypus. The sequence goes on along the minus strand of NC_135725.1, from coordinate 45,370,239 downwards.
CCTGTAGCTCCTGATCTTGGTTCTAGTTATATGTCTGCATACTTTATCCCCACCCATTTGATTTGTATATACCTGGAAAGCAGAGACCATGTTTTCTATGCTATATAATCTTAACACACTATTCTCCATTTGGTTGTCAAAACAGCTTTTTGAATAACAAGATAGATTTTTTTGTTTGTTTGTTAAGGTGATATGCTGGAATGGATTAGGAAGGTTAAATTTACAGCTCTGTTGTCCAGTAGGGGTGCCACCAGTCACCAAAATTAATTAAATAAAATGAAAACTTCAGTTCCTTATTACACTAGCAGCATCTCAAAGTGTTCAGTAACTACCTGTATGTCGTGGCTACTCTACGGGGCAGTGCAGATGGGGGTCCTTTTCATCCTTGCAGAAAGTTCTAGGACAGCATTGATCTGGAGCCTCCTTATCTGGAAGTCTTCATCCTCCTCACTGCCAATTGAATCTGGGATGAAAGGAGAAGAATTTTCTGGGTGTTCTCTAAGCTCTAGATGTCAATAATTTTTGATTCCCACCCCCCCTGAGGTTATGGGGAAAAAATGATGAGCGATCAGGAGGAAAAGTACGTGTGAAGAAGAACTCCTCAGAGGAGAGAGCCCTTCAGTGGGAGAGGGGAGATGGGGTTTCTGCCTGAGTCATTTGGTCTCTCTGGGCTTCCGTTCCTCCAATTCTTTAAACCAGACTTACGGAGGTTCTTGTATGGCTAGGGAAGCCCACACCTCTCCCACCTCTCTCCCACTTCATCTTCCTCCTAAAGCTAGGTTTATGCAAAGAGGTTATTTGTCCTCTCAACTGTAATTTCGGAAGACTTGGTTCTTGTTAGTGGGGAAGCTTGGGATGCACAAGGAGCTGGAGAGGAAAGCTTCCTTCCTGCAGGAGCTGCTGTCCGAGGCTCTGGGCATGGGCAGCGCTCTTGGAACAAGTTCTTACTCTTGGCCACAAGATGGCAGCCTCCTCCCAATCAACTCTCACTGCCCGTTAAACCGGAGACCAGCCTAAAGGGGAAACAAAACCTTGGAGTTTTGGGTTTTCCTTTAACTTTTTTTTTTTTTTTTTAAATATAGATTTACCATATTGTTTTCTAAAATGAGCAGTTAGTCAGATTTTAGGGCCCAGCAGAGCTCAGGAAGTGGTATACCTTGAGAAGTAGGTCACCGAAGATACCCAAATGTAAGGATTCTAACCACTCAACAAAACTCTTAGTGAGCCTTGCTGGTTTTAACAAAGCAGACCTATTTTACTCTATCAAGCTCAAGGCCCTCCACAACAGTCCACTTGACGATCAAAATCTGGCAATTGGAATTATTACCATGAAATGTTCTCTTTTCAATACAATCCGTCCCAAATAAGCCAAACTGTTCACGAGCTGAAGAAATACAGTAAAGTGAGCAGTTAAACATTTTTTCACCATCCTACAACTTATCTGGACAACAAAGCTATATTGGGGATTTGAGTGTAGTGACCCTATTTTGTATATGAGAGAATAGGATTTCCAATTACATCTGAAGATCACCAGCATTTCACGATATGGGAAAAAAAGCTATTCTTCAGTATACCACATTTTATATAGTGTTAAAAAATTGTAAAACGCTTTCTCATAAATTATTATCTTTCTGGGGGTCCCTCTACATGGGAAGCATTGCTGAGTTTGAAAGTTTGACTCCTGATCTCAGCCTCTGTTCTCCCTGTGGATGTTTTTGGTTTACTGAGCTATTCTTATCCCAAATTATTAAATTTGAAACGGGTTGGGGGAGGGCTGTGGATGAAGTATAATGTCAGCTTTTGAAGGCTGAAAGGGATCTTAATGGTCACTAGCTTTTTTATTCTACAGATAATGCAATTGAAGTATTGAGATTAATTTTAATGCACAAGGACATATTTTGTTAAGCTTTGGACACAATTTAGGTCAATTAAATTTTATTCATCTAAGTGTGTATCAGACACTGTACTAGATAATACAGTTCACAGTCCATGATCTGTTTTCAAGTCATACTGGGCTTTTTTTCTTTTTCTTTTCTTTTCTTTCTTTCGTTTTTTTTAGATTGAGAGTGCCTGAGGGTAGGGGTGGGGAGGAGGGGCAGAGAGGGAGAGAGAGAATCTCAAGCAGGCTCCACACCCAGCACAGAGCCTGACTCGGGGCTCGATCTCATGACCCTGAGATCATGACCTGAGTCGAAACCAAGAGCTGGACACCTAACCGAGTGAGCCACCCAGGCGCCCCTGATACTGGGCTATTTTTGATTAGAGATTGTAATGTGAAGACTCCAGTATAGTTGAAAAATGTTATCTGATAGTAAAAAAGGTGTAATTCTTAAAGCCTTTTAGTCAAGTAATACAAATAGCAGATCTCTCTCCTGAGATTAAAATGTAATAGCACTACTTTTTCTGAAATTCATGTTAAAAAAAGTTAATCAAGGGGTTGATACGGCTTGCTTTTATATCTGATTATTTTATGGTTTGCAGTGTGCTATTTTAAAGACTTTGTGCAATCTTGCAGAAAATTCCAGAACTGGGTAATGTATCAGGAAATATTTATGTAACGTTGGTAGTATGTGCAGCATTTCATAAAAAAGGTAGTCCCATAGAGGACTTGTGAGTTGTTGAAAAGGATGTGGATTTGGCCCTTTCACAGAGCTTGGGGAGGAAGGTGATCTCAGGGGCAGTCATGTATCTGCAACTTAAATCAGTTATGTTAACCAGGGAGGAACTTGTTATTTTAATTTTGGAAAATATTTTCTTCACATTGATGGAAATTTCCTTAACCTTAGATTTTATTTTCTTAGAGTCTCTGTTACAAATTAAGAGGAAGGAAAAAAATCAAGGAATTGGTTTGATATTACATGTTTCAAGAAGAATTCTTGTTTTTAATTTAAATAAAATTGACTTCATAAATTCTGATTAAGAAAAAAGGACAAAGAGCAGCTTTTAATAGATGCTTGCTGGTGACTTTTTATCTTTGGCAGAATCCAGATAGAGGAGCCAAGGGGGGAAAAAAAACCCTTTTACTCTAACTTACTCTGAATTATTTTTATTATAGAATTTATGCGCTTTTTATGTTATATGCTCTTTAAAAATTGTGGCATATTTGTGATACAAGAGTTAATGTTTAACTGTCCATATACACCTTTCATCTTATAAAATGAGTATAGTTATACCTAATGAGTCAAATTTCAGATAGGAAATTAGAGCACAACTTCATAGTAATCCAAATTCCAGCAATGAAAATGATCTACTCAGTTTTACAATCTACAAATGGATCTGTTTTAGAGTTTTGAGTACCCCTGCTTTAATTCCATTTGCTGTGGACAGTTTTAGACCCCCTTCCCTTTATTGATATTTTGGGCTGACCTTCTGATTTATAGTTCATTCAGGAAGATGACCTCTCTCCTGTGGGGGAAAGTAGCAAACTTCCAATGAATAAGACCAATAAAATAAGTGATGTAGGATTTTGGAGGTGGGAGAGCTCCCTTTGAGAAGGGGTAGCAGAGAAGGGTGTAGGAAGGAGAAATGACTTGCTTGGGACATTGGGAAAGAGTTGCTTCGTTTCAAATGCTGGCTCTGCCTCTTTGAGCTTGTGCACGTGGTTGAATCTATCTGTAAAATAGGGACGATGACGATGCCTTCTTCTTAGGGTAGGCGTGAGGACTAGCAGGGAGGGGAGCACCTGCTAGCACTTAGTGATGAGCTCTGAAGGAAAACTTTGGGGGCAGGACTGTCTATACCAGCTGCAGGGGCATGGTGGCATAGAGATGTGGATAGATCACATCCACGTCGAGCACTTGAGACTTTGAGAGGGAGGTCCTGCCAGAAGCTCCCTGGAGGTAATTGCACGGGGCTCTTAAATGTCAAAGAATGTGACCTTGGGCAGCAAAGACAGCCACTGATGGATTTGGGCAGGTGAATAACACATGCCATTTTCTCAAAAGAGCAACATCCCTCCTCTCTCCTCCCCTGCCCCTTCCTGTTAAAATAAATGCCCAATATCTGAAAGTCTGTTGTTGGGTTAAAACTCCCGAATGGATTTATAGTTTGCTAATAGTTCCTTCAAGGTAGCTTCATTCCATTCTTGGCATTTTTCTTTATTCAACAAGGTACTGCTGGTTTACCATGAGTGTCCGCCGAGTGTAGGAGTTAGAAGCGCAGGTCCTGAGCCAGACCACCTGGGTTCAAATCCCAGCTTTTGCACCCACCATTAGTGTCATGTGGGACCATTTTATAGCAGCGTCTTTACCTCTGCATCCTCCTCTGTAAAATGCAGATCATAGAGCCTCTCGTAGGGTTGTTGTGAGGACTGAGTCAGTACTAAATATGCAAAGAGAACCATGCTTGTCATGAGCAGTAAGGCATAGATAAGTGTTACTAAATCAATATCAAGATGCTGGTCTGTGTTCTGGGTAATGAGGTCCTGGGAGGAGGGGTATTCATTCTGTTTATTACCTGGCAGGTCATGAAAAATGCTCTGCAGAGAATTCAAACAGGGTGATGTGCTTAAGTGCTTGGGGAATTTGATTAAATTTGGAGGGTAGAGATTTGGTCAGTACAGATTTAATCTGTTTTTCATGCAAGTGGGAAGGCCCTCTGCCTTCTCAGGGATGCCTACGTTTCAGTCAAGCAATGATTATACTTCTCAAGTTCAGACCTTCACATTAAGGTAAAGTTCTAATTCAGTTTAGAGCTTCCAAGTCTTAAAAGTAGTGACTTAGGGATTAAAGACATCCTCACTGCCTAGCATATGCTACCATTCCATTATATCATCTTCCTTGCTGGCTCCTTCAAAATAACTTTGAGGGATGCCTGGGTGGCTCAGTTTGTTGTGCATCTGCCTTTGGTCATGATCCTGGGGTCTTAGGATCCAGTGCAGCGGGGAGCCCGCTTCTCCCTCTGCTTGCAGCTCCCCCTGCTTGTGCTCTCTCTCTCTGACAAATCTTAAAAAAAAAAAAACAACCCAAACAAAAACCCAAACAAAATAACTTTGAAACATCTGTGATGGTCCTTCCCTCTTAAAAGCTGTCAAGTTAGCCACTTACCAAATAGATCCATATATTTTGGATATGCAGAATATCCCAAAGCCCCTCATTCTAATGTTAACAAATTGAGTGTGTAATGTAAGGAAAAAGTTAAATTTCTGCCTGTGCCAGTTGGTTAATTTTAGAAATACTGTCCTGTACATGATTATTTTTATTTATTTTTTATTTTTAAAAAAAATGTTAAGGATTTTATTTATTTGACAGAGGGAGACACAACGGGAGAGGGAACACAAGCAGGGGGAGTGGGAGAGGGAGAAGCAGGCCTCCTGCTGAGCAGGGAGCCTGATGCGGGGCTCGATCCCAGGACCCCGGGATCATGACCTGAGCTGAAGTCAGACACTTCACCGACTGAGCCACATGATTATTTTTAAAACATCAAAACATTTCCTCTTCACAATCCATTTTTTTTTCAAGTAGGATGTATTTCAACTCTGTTCTTCAAATACAGAAAATGTACAGAATGTCTGAATAAGCGCTCAAAATGAAAAGCATAAGATTAATTGAACACCTTGTTCTTCTATCCTGCTTCAAATGAGTAATGTCTGGGAAAGAACATGGGACAATGAGTTAGAATATTTGAAATCTAGTCCTGGTTTTGATTATTAGGTTTGTGATTTCATTCAGGTTCTTTATTTTTTTTATTTTTAAAGATTTTATTTATCTATTTGACAGATCACAAGCAGGCAGACAGGCAGGCAGAAGGAGAGGGAGAAGTAGGCTCCCTGCTGAGCAAGGAGCCCGATGCGGGGCTCGATCCCAGGACCCTGGGATCATGACCTGAGCCGAAGGCAGACACTCAACCAACTGAGCCACCCTGGCGCCCCAGGTTCTTTATTTTTTTATTTTTTAAGATTTTTATCCATTTATTTGACAGGGGGTAGAGAGAGAGAGAGAACAAGCAGGGGGAGCGGCAGAGGGAGAGGGAGAAGGAGGTTCCCCACTGAGCAGAGAGCGCCAGGTGGGGCTTGATCCCAGAACTCTGGGATCATGACCCAAGCTGAAGGCAGATGCCTAACCGACTGAGCCACCCAGGTGCCCCTCATTCAGGTTCTTTAACCTCTCTGGACTTTTAGAAATTAGTAATCATCACTTGTCTTTTTTTTTTTTTTTGAATAGCCATCATGACTGGTATAAGGTGGTATCTTGTGGTTTTATATCTTGTGGTTTTAGTTGATGTTTCCTTGATGATTAGTGACATTGAGCATTTTTTCTTGTACCTATTGTCTATTTAAGTTCTTAGCTCATTTTAAACTAGAATGTTTTGAGTTCTAGGAATTCCTTATATTTTAGAGATTAACATCTTATCACATACATGGCTTGCAAATATGTTCTACCATTCTATAAGTTGCCTTGGGAATTGGGAATGCAAAATGGTGCAGCCACTATGGAAAAACCACATGGGGATTCCTCAAAAAAATGAAAATAGAGGTACCATATGATCAAGCAATTCTGGCTCTGGGTATTTATCGAAAAGAATTGATACTAGGATCCTAAAGAGATATTAACACTCCCTTTGTTCATTGCAGCACTACTCCCAATAGCCAAGACTGGGAAGAAAGTGAAATGTCCATTGATGGATGAATGGATAAGGGATCTACATACAATGGAAAATTATTCAGTTTCTATTTGTTTTTTATTATGTTCAGTTAGCCACCATATAGTATAGTTTTTAAAAGGGAAATTCTGCATTATGTGACCTCGTGGATAAACCTTAAGGACATTGTGCTAAAGAAAATAAGCCAGTCACAGCAAGACAGATATGCATGATTCTACTTACCTGAATTATCTAAAAAACTTATAAAATCAATGAGTAGAATGGTGGCTGCCAGGTACTGAGGGGAGAGGCTAAATGGGGAAGGACTAATGAATAGGCATAAAATTTCAGTTATGCAAGATGAGTAAGTTCTAGAGCTCTCCCGTACAACATTGTACCTGTCATCAATACTGTATTCCACACAGAATTTTAAGAGGGTAGATCTCATTTTAAGTGTTATTACCACAATACCTAGGGAATGGAGTCAATGGTGGTGTAATAGTGTTGTGTGGTGAGCACAGCATAATGTATAGACTTCTTGAGTCACTGTTGTGTCCCTGACATTACTATAATGTTGTGTGCCAACTATCATTTAAAAAAAAATCTCACAGGCTCTAAATTTTGAAAAAGGACTCTGCTATTTGTAAGACCTACATTACAGGGAGAAATAGAGGAATGCTTGTCCACTAGGGTCCAGGCACTGACCTATCAGCTTCCTAACAGACTAATTTACATGCAAGCCTTGTTACGTATCCAGTATACCTAAGTCCTGCCCTTACACAACATTCCAGGAATTTCTTTGTGGTCCATGGGGGACAGAGGCCCAGCACTGGCGAAAAACAAACGCAAGAGAGAAAACTGATACCTTAAATTTGTAAACAGGTAATTACACATTTGAAAACAAGGGGGAGTCAAGGTATTCCAAAGAAGGGAGGGGAGGAGGATGTGGAAGATATGTAAAGTGGTCATGGTATGGTGGGTCAGAGGAATGAAATATTAAGGATCAAAAAAAGTTCTTACTACAATCAAATTAAAATAAAAAAATTGATGTTCATCAGACAATGAGATAGCCCCTATTCTCTATAATGGTGTTTTCTGAGCTCAGTCAATTCTCATCTCTGGGTTCTGAAGGGGTCTGAAGAGATCTTCTAGAGCCTCTGTTGGTGAGCCTAGAGAAGTGAGGGAAAAGCGGAGATATGTCACAGTGAGGAGGGACAGGTGTTTTCTTGACTTTTCTAAACTATTATTGAATGGTTAGTTAGAATGAATGTCTTTTTCAGGCCTCATGGATTCTTGGGGACTGATCCAGTTTTCTCCCGGCATGCTGGATTCCTCTGCACATCAGCTGTGTGTGGCTGTCCCAGTTTTAACGTTATGCCACTATTTCAGATAACCAAAGAGACCAGTGTACTATTTCCAAATTTCGAGAGGAAGAGGGGAGCTTTTGATGTGGTTCCTTTGGCATCTAGCATCCTTCCCCTTGGTCCAGTCAGCTGAGCTCTGGGGCCATGGGGTTACATAGTACAGACTGGGCATCTGGGGAGGGGGTTATTCTGATTAATAGGGGCATGGGTAGAAAAAGAATTATTAGAAGAAGAAAGGATTGGCCTCTTGAAGACACTTGCCAAGATATTCTTGTAGATAAAGTTCGTGTAAGATGGATGGGATGATAGTGTAATTAGGTAGATTCACAGCTCCTTGAATAAGCTTGTCCATAGAGCCATCAGTTGATTGGCTTTCTGCCTACTTGGAACAACATTACCAGCACCACACCACCGTTAACTTTGTCTTGTTCAACATTTTTATCAAAACTTGGATGAAGTCCTAGGAGTCCTCCTTATCAAATATACTGAAAATATAAAAATGGGAAGAATATAGCAAGTGTGATAAGTGACAGGATCAAGATTCAAAATTATCTTGACAGGCTGGAACGCTGGGCTCCAAACCAAGCTGAAATTTAACAAGAGTAAACACGAGGTTCTATATTTGGGATGAAAAATCAATTCTACATATTCATAAGAGGAGAGGTTTGTCTTGGCCACAGCTCATGAAAAGGTCTTTGGGTTTTACTTAACCGCAAGCTTGTTGTGATCTGATGGTAGGATGTGGCTGCTAAGAAGCATTAACTTGATTTCAGGCTGAATGGAAGTAGGGTGTCCAGGTCAGACAAAATAATTACTTCATTGGACTTTGGCTTGGTCGCAACCCAACTGAAGGATGCTTTCCATTTGGACACTTCACGTGTGTTATTCTTTTTAAGATTTTATTTATTTAGAGCATGTAAGTTGGGGGAGAGGGAGAGGTGACAATCTCTAGCAGACTCTGTGCTGAGTGCAGAGCCCGACGCGGGGTTCAGTCTCATGACCCTGAGATCATGACCTGAGCCGAAATCAAGAGTTGGATGCTTAACCAACCAAGCCACCCAGGTGCCCTGGACACTTCATTTTTTTTTTTTTTAAAGATTTTATTTATTTATTTGAGAGAGAATGAGAGAGAGAGAGCACATGAGAGGGGGGAGGGTCAGAGGGAGAAGCAGACTCCCTGCTGAGCAGGGAGCCCGATGCGGGACTCGATCCCGGAACTCCAGGATCATGACCTGAGCCGAAGGCAGTCGCTCAACCAACTGAGCCACCCAGGTGCCCCTGGACACTTCATTTTTAAAAGGATAACAACAAGTGACCAGGAGGGCCAGGTTATGGGGAATGTATTCTGGAAGTGAGAAAACTTGAACTTGACAAGAGCAGGATCTGGATAGACCATCAACTAATAACTGAAAGGCTGAATTCTGCAGAGGAGGACCTGGACTTGTTCTGGGTCATTGAGAGGGTAGAACTAAGATCATGGAGTGGTCACTTCATGAAAAGTGGTGTGGGGTCCATACAAATTGAGAATTTTGTAGCAGGACCATGGAGACTTGAAGTGGACTGCCTCAGGTCCTTGAGTCAGGCGTGTGCCTGGTGGGATGCTGTGGAAAGCATTCCTGCATTGGACAGGAGGTTTGACAAAATGATCTCCAGGGTCCCTTTCAACACGGAAAACCCAGATCTCTGGAAAGGGAGAAGAGCATTTATTTTAATATGATGATTGAACTTGAAAGACTATTGCAGAGCAAAGAACTATGGGTGCATGTGATATGAAGGATAAGCTGAGATCCATATGTGCCTGAAAAACCCAGGAAGTGCAGAGGGTTCTTAAGATATTTATATGTAATGCATTAAGCACGTGTGCACGCTCCAGCCTCCTGTCCCCATCCACTGCTCCTACTGAACCTGTCTTTTCACTTGGTGCCCCTGCTGTTCTGAGAGCCCTTTACTTTTTCATATATACATTTATTTTTAAAAGGATTTTACTTATTTGACAGAGCACAAGCAGGGGGAGCGACAGGCAGAGGGAGAGGGAGAAGCCGGCTCCCCGCTGAGCAGGGAGCCCAATGCAGGGCCTGATCCCAGGACCCTGAGATCATGACCTGAGCTGAAGGCAGATGCTTAACCGACTGAGCCACCCAGGCACCCCTCTGAGAGCTCTTTAATAGCCTTTGGGTAATGTATAAGAATGCTTCATCTGTTGCTTCCACAACTTTCCCCGATAATGTCTACATGTAGCAGTTCATGTTTAGGAGGCTTTTGTGGGCTAGCCTGGGATACTAGCCACCCTGTGAAGCAATGCTTTTCTGGGACATGGATTTCAAGCTTCCAGCAACCAGTGTGTGGACTTTTGAAACATGTTCCACTCTAATACGGGGGTGACCCATGATTCGCTTTCTTTGCAACATTCTGCTTCACACCACCTTGGAGCCTTTCTAAACAGGGCTCTGGGCTCGGAAGCCCTCCTTGCTCCATGCTGCCAACATCAAAGCTCCTGAAATTCTGACACTTCCATGAATCAAGCCTTCCTATTGCTCTTCCCCTGCTCTATCTAGAAATGAATTTTAGTTTTTAAAAAGATTTTATTTGACAGAGAAAGAGAGCACAAGCAGGTGGAGGGGCAGAGGGAGAGGGAGAAGCAGGCTCCGCACCAAGCAGGGGGTCTGATGTGGGGCTTGAGCCCAGGACCCTGGGATCATGACCTGAGCCGAAGGCAGACGCTTAACGACTGAGCCATCCAGGCGCCCCTAGAAATGAATTTTATTAAGGTACTTTCTTCTCTAAAAGGAATTTGAAAAATCTTAACGATACAATAAGGAAGAAACACATGGGTGAATAGTTCCATGTTTTCTGTCCCAATAGTGCACTCGAGTGCCTGCCCTGAGTCCCCACCATGTGTGGATTGAGGGTTGCTGCTTTGCTCTCCCTAGCTTCTCAAGCTTCTAGTCTCCATATGAGAAGGTGCAGGAACCAGCTGTGGATATTTTTAGATGGTGATGCTGGTCCTTAGCAAAGCTCCTAGAATGGGTCTACTATTCAAAATTCTTGGTTCAAGCAACTGCAATGGCCCCTAGCTGGCTTAAGCAGGTTTAGACAAATGAAAAGCTATAGGACAGTTCACAGAATTAGTAGGAAGGCTGGAGGAGAAGCAAGGAAGGAGGATAGGAGGGTAGAAGAGAGACCATCGCCATAGCCCAGACCGTTGTCTGGAGACCATCTGGGTTGAGGATGCGGCTGATGGCCCCTTGGGACTGAGCAGGCTACCCCAGAGCTGCTCCCACTGGCCGTAGCCCTGCCATGCTCCCTGCCCCTGGAATGACTTCTTCCCTGTTGTCCTAGTTAGCTTATTTTTTGCATCACTTGTTCTACATTAAAATTTCTAGATGGGAGCTTCACATTTGTCAGGAGTTGGTCACATGCTGAGCCTCACTGTGGAACTGGGGGTTGGCAGGGTGTCTTACTGTTTGGTTTCTCTAGGGGAGATGGCAGTGCTCTCACAAGGATGACATGGTTGGGAATTTCCTGAACAAAGGAAGGGCGTGAGATGTTAAGCAGCTTAAAAAAAAAAACAAGGCTTAAAATGAGTGTGTTTAAATTTCTGTATTCATTTATGAAAATTTCTGTATCCATTTATGAAAATAAAACACCTCAGTGTGGAGCACTTTCTCAACTGTGGCACAAACTGGTGTTTTTGCTTGAGGAGGCTGTCCTGTGTGGTGTAAGATGTTCAGGAGCATTGCTGGCCTCTGGTCGCTAGATGTCCACGGCACCCATCCAGTTACCTGGAAACGTTTTGTATTGTCATATTGCCAAATAGCCCGAGTTTGAGAATCACTGGGCTGGAGGCTTTCTCAAACCCTGGATTATAATTTGATAGCCTTGCAAGAATGGCTTTATCACAGGAATGGATCTTATACTCTTGTCCTTGGAGAGTGACCATGCTTTCCCCGTGACTGTGCCCTTTCCCTTAATGCAAAGGTCTGAAATTCTCGTATGCTTAAGAATCACCTGGAGAGCTATTTCAAAGGTGAAAATTCCTGGGCCCTGCCCACATGTAGTTTGACTCGGGGTCTGAGGTCCAGGAGTCTGCGAGTGTTAACAATTAACCCTGGTGATTCTGATGCGGGTGGGCCCTAGACCACACTTTGGGAAAACAGGAAGCTACTTCATTGAGTGTCGACCCCAGAGACTAAAGGCGCGTGTTTCCTCAAGGAGAAGAGGTACAATTTTAAGGCTTTCAAATCTTTCCAGTTGTTGATGAAAAAGAAGCCATATAAAGATGCAGTCTGTTTTGCAGGAATTTTTTGGCCAGGGTTGTTGGGAACCAGCCTTGACATTGGATGGTGGCACTCACCACCCTCCAGAGCCATCAGCGAGAAATGTCTTCTGTTTGGAGCTCTGACTTGCCTCTCAATCCTCTTTTGGGAAGGACTTTTCACTTCACCCCCCCACCCCCAACATAAGTATTAGTCAAACCTCTCAGGGGGGTTTTAATGCTTTCCAGGTCTATTTTGTGGTCTCGTTCACGGACTCTCTAACCTCCACAGGTGCAGAGAACACGGTCCCTCAGCATCGCTGGCTCTGTTTCCCCTGCAGAGCCTCCATGGGGGTAGGTCCCACATTCTAAATGTGCATGGGGCAGAGGAGGCATCTGGCAACATCTGCGGCCAAACCGTGGCCCTCCCGGGTCTCTCCACCCCTCTCTCAGGAAGCCTGAAATCTAATCAAGAAGGTTCTGTCCACTGACAAAGCATCTTGGAGTTTTAGACCATGTTCAAGGGGCTCGCTTGAGCCACTAGGTCCTATTTTCATTTCTGCTCACGCAGGGAGTAGGCACAGTGCTATTTCTGACCGCAGTCATTCTAAAGAGCAGATCATGCGGCCTTAATTCAAAGCCTTTGGTGGTCATCTACTGGTTGAAGAACAAACTACGCTTATTCAGGCCCCCACCCTACCCTAGATGTCAGGCTCCCCAAACCGTGCTGACACCGGGTACACTAATTCTACTTGGTATGCTAAGTATACTAATGCCCTGTATTCCAGACCCACCAGAAGATTCTATAGACAAATCTGCAGTGCCCCCCGTTCACAAACTGGGTGCCTGCCAACTGTTTTTTTTTAAAGATGGAAATGCTTGCTCACATTCCGTGAACTCTCCTGATATTAAAAAGCCTGGACTTTATTTCTCTTGAAAAACGAAAAGATGTGCCCCTCCCGTGCCCATGATCCTAAATGGTATGCTCCGTGCCTAGTGACCTTGGATAAAGGTTAAAGGGAAACACACCATGAAACTTTACCTTCCTGGTTCCCGCAAGAGGGCAATATAATCTCTACAAAAGGAAATGGGACTGAACTAGCCAAAGCTGCTTGCTTGACTTTGTGGCCCAAGCAGCTAAGCTCTTACTCAGGATCCTGCCCGTGTGTTGCACGCCGAATGGGTGTGGAGCTCGCCGTTAGCTACTGTTATGCACGCTTTCACAGACACCTTTCCTTTGGCCTGGCTCCTCTCCAGCATCTGGATTCAGTTCATCTGGAAGCCAGTTGGAGCGAAATGTGTGCAAGTGAGCCCCTGGAGGCTGAGGAAATGTGGAGGCCCGAGGAGGTGAGGCTGTTGCCAGGGAGATCCTCATCTGTGGAGACAGCCTCACAACCCGCCAGTCCTTGGTTGTGCGTCCCTTTGGCACAGGATCGTGCTTTTGGTCGGCACCCTTGGGTGCGCCATCCCACTAGCCAGGCCCCGGAGACCCGTGTGTTAATCCACATGCCTACTTAGTCATTGAGAAGGTGACCTATCTGCGGAGGGGACCCAGAAACTTACTTGGGCTGGCTGGTGTGTACTTTCCTTTTAGAAAAATGAACAGTGGAAGCCAAAACAGAATCCCCCGGTTGCCTGTCTGAGTTTGGAGCAAGGGGAGTGTTAGGATTTGCACGTTTGGATGTCCTGCTATGACGTTTTGGCGCCTCCTCACACGTGGAATTCCTTATTCAGATCCTGTGGATGCAGCCACTATTTTGGTTTTAATAATTTAGGCCAGAGTATTTGGGGGAGGGTTAGGGGTAAGTTACCTTAGCACTTCTACTCCTCCCACCGGAAGAGCTCTCAGGCATTTAAGAAAACACCCCCAGCTCTTAACCCCCATGTGGTAACTAAGTACAGATGAGTGAAAACAAAGTTGCCAAATCTTCCCTTCTCTATTGGGTTTCTTCTCTTTGCTGGCCTTGGGTTAAGACAACAGAGGGACTCATCCTTGCCTTACCTTTTCTCCCTAATTTTTTCTTTATCCCTCCGTAATGCTGCTAAGATTTGAAATGGTTTGGTAGGCATGTGGAAATATGGAAAATGAGGAAGAGAAAGAGCAGAAATGGTATAATTGGGTCTTGGAGTTTTTGAAAAGCTGGCTTTGGTTGTTACACATGTAAAATTTTTGTTTGGTATCGGTTTGGGTTGAATAACCTATCCACATTCCATTACGGAAAGCTGAAATATATATACATATATATTTATATATATGTGTGTGTATATATATATATATAGCTGATCCTTGAAGACGGGTCCACTGACAGATTTTTTATTTCGATAAATACAGTACGTTACTATAAATGTATTTTCTCTGATTTTCTTTTTTAAGATTTTATTTATTTGACAGAGAGAGACACAGTGAGAGAGGAACACGGTAGGGGGAGTGGGAGAGGGAGAATCAGGCCCCCAGCTGAGCAGGGAGCCTGATGCAGGGCTCGATCCCAGGACCCCAGGATCATGACCTGAGCTGAAGGCAGACGCTTAACGACTGAGCCACCCAGGCGCCCCTTTCTCTGATTTTCTTAACATTTTCTTTACTCTGGCTGACTTTATTGTAAGAATACAGCATACAATACATGTAACATACAAAATGTGTTAATCGACTTATCCGTAAGGCTTCTGGTCAACAGTAAGCTATTGAGTTTTTGGGTAGTCAAAGTTCCATGTGGATTTTTGATGGCATGAGGGTTGGCACCCCAGCCCTTGCCTTGTTCAAGAGTCACTGTATACTTAAACAAAAGAATCCTATTTTGGATAGGATTTAGGTTCCACTAGTTTGTTTACAGTAATGGATATTGACTCAGCCTTGGGTCTTAAAATCTGTCTTAACTCAGCACACGAGAAATTTAAGGCTTGTTAGGCAAAATTTTTGGTAACTTTTTTTTTTTTTTTTACTGTACTCCATGTAGTGGAGAGGGCTCTCTATGTGCTCCAGGGTGTGTCTCCTTCAGTTACACTTTGTTGCTAACATCACCCATGGCCCTGGGGTTCCCAGCTGAGGGAAGGAAGTGACCTTGGGGTTGAACCCGTTTCTGCCTCTCCCACCAGGGAGGGTGGCAATGGGCCCAAATGCCTCATTAGGTAGTTTTATAGGGTTTGGAGAAATAGAATAGTTAAAAAGACGTTATTTGGTACTGCTGTCTAGTCAGCATGTATTTCAATGGCTTTTTAATGCTCTGAACTTCGCCTAGATTTCCTGGTGTTATTGTAAGTGGAAAACTTAATCCCTATTTTTAAGGAGTTTAAAATCCATGCAATTGGAACATGGAATAACACAATTAGAAAGCAATGCAGGACACCATAATGTAGTGACTAGGTTAGAGATTCTGGGGTTAGACCTGAATTTTTTTTTTTTAACCTTTTGTGTCTTAGTTCCTTTATGTTAAAATGGGGATAGTATAAAGATTATATGAGATAAAGTAGGTAAAGTATTTAGCCTAGAGCCTTGGTATGTGGTTGAAAGTTCAGTAGTTGGTAGATAATCATAATTTTAAGTTTCCTTTATGTAGTTTTACTGACAAAGGATTTCCCATCTCTGCTCGGGTAAATCACTTTGAAAGAAAGTTTCCTAAAATGCTACTATATACCATCTTGATTTCTTTAATAAACTATTTTTTTCTGATAACAGTAATATGGATCTCTCAAATGTTTTTTTATTTTTTATTTTTTAATTTTATTAGGATCTAACCTTATGTTTATTTTTATTTTTTTATTAACATAATGTGTGGTTTTTTTTTTTTTTAAGATTTATTTATTTTAGAGAGACAGCAAGAGAGAGGGAGGGAGAGGGAGAGGCTCTGTGCTCAGCTGGAGCCCTGACGTGGGGCTCCATCTCAGGACCCTGAGATCAGGACCTGAGCCGAAACCCAAGAGTGGGACACTTAACCAACTGCACCACCCAGGTGCCCCTGAACTGTTTTTCCCACAGTCAGTGTGCCTGCCTGGAATTGCTTTTTTTTTTTTTTTTTTTTTAAGATTTTATTCATTCATTTATTTGAGAGAGCGAGAATGAGAGAGAGAGAGCACATGAGAGGGGGGAGGGTCAGAGGGAGAAGCAGACTCCCTGCTGAGCAGGGAGCCCGATGCGGGACTCGATCCCGGGACTCCAGGATCATGACCTGAGCCGAAGGCAGTTGCTCAACCAACTGAGCCACCCAGGCGCCCCTGGAATTGCTTTTTTTTTTGACCCCTATTATTTATCAGCTGCTCTATTCTGGAGTGTCAGCTAACCAGATATACTTAAAGGAAGGGTCTGCACTAGGGCTAATAACAAGTAAGTGACAACTTCAGTGTTTTGGGTGCTCAGAATCAGTTTGCTCCCATCTTCCTGGCCATGTTCTCAAAGATTGGGGTGTCCAGGAGTTTTTGTGAAACCTGGCTAAAGGCAGTGTTTGTTTAGTAGGACCAGAGGTGTAAAAACAAAAACAAAAACAAAAACCACAAACCAGTGAGTAGTGTCTGGATGATCTTTATTTCCATCAGAAGAGAGCTTGATGGAAAGACTGATTCATAGGTGGCAGGAAATGTGGGTTCCAGCCCTGATAGTGTCCAGCGTCACTGAAGCCCTTTAGACCCTCCCGGGAGGAGTAAGGTGCATAACGAGTGCCCATGAACTTCAACTTCACCTAAGAACTTTTTTTTTATGGTGAATAATGTTTATTTATTTAAAACAAAAACAAAACCTTTAATGGACTTTGCCTCTTCGGAGAGTATTCTTTTTTGAGGTGATGGAAATTGCATGAGTAAAGGAAAATCTGACTGGCTTTGGTAATGAAAGAGTGTAAGCGCGTCGGGATTTCTCACAGCTGTTTTAGTAGGCAGAGAGCTTCCACTTGGGGAATAACACCACAAGAAATCTCCATTTTCCCTGATGTTTGTTCCATTTCATTCTGTGTACTCCTCTCCTCGCAGATTTAAATACCAAATTGCTTCTATTACTTCACAGTTTCCACCTGGGGTCTAAGGAGTTCACACAGAGCCAAAAAAGCATCTGCAGTCCCACCCCCCACCTTTGCCACATCTTATAACTGGAGGCTGCTTTTTTAGGCTGTTTATGTCATCATTGCTGTATCTCTGGGTATTCCTAGTTGAGTTTTTAGTTTCAGCTGAAGCCGTAATCTCAGAAGTGGCATGTCTCCCCATGCTGAAAAACCAATGGCATCTTGGAGGGTTTTCTGCTGGGATGGTTTGGGGTGACTGAATTCTGAAAATCCTTTTGGATCTTACGCCTCTCTGCTGGGGTGATTTTTTCTTTTAATTTTAAGATGTGGTAGAATTAAAAAATATCTTTAAAGATGATTGTTTTTTGCCCATAGATACGGAAAATAACTTCAGGACCATCTTGTCAGCATCGGGCTATTATCCTGTAACATAGAAGGAAAGTTAGAGGCAATAGAAAGTCAATTCTGTCTGCCAGTGCTGGTGTGGTACTGATTAAAATGAGGCATCGTCGTTCATTTGAAGGCAAAATATGGACTTTTGTTTGGAAATAACAGTTTGCTGCACGCATGAATGAATTTGGTCATTTTGACTAAATTGATCCATCAATTAACTGGATGATGAATTGCTTTCAGTTTGGGGATTAATAAATTTTGGGTGCTGTGGTTGGCATTCACTTAGCTGAGTTGCTAAGTTGCATGAATGCTTTAAAGCGCTCCTAGAGAATGTGCCTGTCCTTGAAAAAGTCCCCAGCAGTGGCTGGAGCAAACCCCCCCCCCTTTTTCCCACCATGTGTGGGAAAGTCCCCCTCCCAGTTTTATTGAAGTATAATTGACAAAATTGTAGGATATTTAAGTGTACATCACGATGGTTTGATAAACATTGTGAATGGATTCCTCCCCTTAGTTAACACATCCATCGCCTCACATTTGTGTGTGTGTGTGTGTGTGTGGCATTTAAGTTCTACTCTGAGCAAATTTCAGTTCTTCAGTATAGTGTTATCAACTATTAGTCTCCATGTTCTACATTAGATCCCAGACCTTATTCATCTTGTAGCTGAAGGTTTGTGCCCTTTTACCAACCTGTCCCTATTTTTCCCATCCTCAGTCCCTGGAAACCACTTTTCTACTGTTTTTATGAGTTAGACTTTTAGACTTTTTTTGTTTGTTTCACATATAAGTGATACTGTGGAGTATTTGTCTTTGTTTGGCTTATTTCACTAAGCAAAACACCTTCAAGTTTCATCCATGTTGAAAATGGTGTGGTTTCCTTCTTTCTTGTGGCTGAATAATATTTCGTTGTGTGTGTGTATATATATACATATGTACATACACACCATATATACACCATATTTTCTTTATTGATTCATCTGTTGATGGGCACTTAGGTAGTTTTTATATCTTGGCTATTATGAATAATGCTGTAGTGAACATGGGAGTATAGATATATCTCTTTAAGATCCTGTTTTCGTTTCCTTTGGGTATGTACCTTGGGGGTTGCTGGATCGTAGGGTAGTTCTATTTTTAATTTTTTGAGGAACCTCCATACTGTTTTCTATAATGGCTGTCCCAGTTTTCTACCCCCCCCTTCTTCATTTGTCCTGTTCTTCCCCCTGTGACATCACAGATGGGCTGAGTGGGGCTGGAGTGACAGCCTGACAGGAGGTGAAACGTCAGGTTGCTGGCATCTGAAGTTGGATGTGAGACTTGGGAACATTTCTCCCAGCTCCCTTTTGGTACTCGTGTCTCTTCCACTTCTTGGCTTTCTGCTTCTCCAGTTCTCAAGAGTTCAGAATCCTATGGCTGGTGAAAGACCACCGTCAAGACCACCGGCCCTGTGTCCCACACTTCATGACTGCTTCTCCTTCCTTTCCTGACTTCAATACTCCCTGTTTGCAGTTTGGATTTTAGTTGTTTGATTTTTGTATTCCAATCCATTAGGACAGTGGCACGTGGTAGGGTCTTAATAAATATTTGAATGAATAAATGAATAATTTGTCTATTGATGGAAAACAATCTGACTAGATTAATCCACGTTAAAATACAAATGACTGTCCCAAACCTCTCATCAGTGCTATTTCAAGCATTACACGGAATTTAGGCTTGAGTCTGGAGCATTTGTACTATTACTTTCTTATTTTTATTTCAGCAATGATTTTTTTAAAGTTTTTTTTTTTTGCATATTTTAACTCTTTAATATTTTCAAACTTTACAAATCAATATGAGAGAAACTCAAGAAAATTAAAGCCTTTCTTTGCCTCTTTCAAAAGGAACATGTACTTGGCACCCTAGCTTTGGGAACTTCTAAAAACTTGCTGTTGGTTCCATGTATCAGGAGCAAATGATTAGCCTCGAGTTAGGGGAATTACAACCAAACCTCATAAATTTTGACACCGGTCTGCCAACGTCATTTTTTAAAGTTTTTATTTATTTATTTATTTGAGAGAAAGCCCACGAGCCGGGGGAGGGGCAGAGACAGAGCAGATACCACGCCCAGCCCCATGTCGGGCCCCAGTGAGATCATGACCTGAGCCGAAACCGTGAGTCAGATGCCTCACTTGCTGAGCCGCCCCAGGTGCCTGCACCCCGCTCCCCTTTTTTAAATGTAGGCTCCATGCCCAGTGTGGAGCCCACAGCAGAGCTTGAACTCACAAGCGACCCTGAGATCAGGGCCTGAACTGAGATCAAGTGTTGTACGCTTAACCGACTGAGCCAGCCGGGCGCCCCAGGAAGAAAAAACTTTGAAAGGAAATACATGTTCACGGTTAAAAGGTTCAAATAGTCCCCCAGGTTACTTTACCAAAGGCAGCCACTGTTCTTGATTTCTTATGTATCTTCTCTGGGAGTTTTCATAAGTATACAAGCATATATTTACACATTGCAGCCCACTAACAACATGAGACATGCCTCTTTTTTTTTTTTTTTTTTTTTTTACTTTTTGTTAATGTAAGGCCCTGACCAAATGGACCACCTGCCTCTCTCTCTCCTTTAGCTATTCCCAAATAGGCCATATATTTGTCTTAAAAAAAAAAAATCTCATTCCGAATTGTGTGTTTTATATTATTTTTTTTCACTGCTTTGGTATTTAGGATAAGGTTTGACTGCATGTGTCAGAAAACCTAAAATAACAGTGGCTTACACAGGATAAAATTTTTTCTTTTACCTAAGACAAGTCCAGGGCTGATAGGGCAGCTCACAATGTCGGGGACTCCTGCTCTTTCTCCCTCGTTGAGTTGCCCTCTCTAGTGCCTTGCTTCATGATCCAAGATGTTGGATCCTCCACTCGTTATATCCATATTCTAGGCAGCAGGAAAGAATGGTCTCTCCTAACCCCCAAATCATGTACACTGTTTGTGGAGAACTCACAGCAGTATCATACAAGACTTCCTACAAGGCCCAGCTAAAAATTGGGGATTCTATTACCACCGGCGAAGGGGAATATAGATATTGGGGTAGGTAGCTAGCATTTTCTGCCACTATCACTCACCTCTTCAAATATGACAACCTCCCCTCTCCCCAGTTTCTTACCCCCATCAACTTTGAAATAACTTTCTGCTTCTCTGAGGAACCTTCAACGACCCCAACTTGATTCATGAAAATAAAGGTCAGTCCACTGTGAGAATGGCCATGTTATTCAGAACTTTAAAGAAGTGAGTGTTGTTTTTAGCTCAGAGGAAAGTTGGGTGTGGTTTGACACTCGAGTTTGGCCTTTTCTGAGCTGATCATTTAGACTGGGGATTGGCAAAGCTTTTCTGGAAAGGGCCAGGGAGTAAATGTTTTAGGCTTTGCAGGCCATATCCTCTGTGTTACAGCTACTGCAGTCTGCTTTGTAGTGTGAGAGCGGCGGCCGACAACATACGGACGCCTGAGCGTGGCCGTGTTCCGATGACATTTTATTATCACTCTGCAATTAAAATTATAGATGCTCTTACGTATCCTGAAGTATTTATCTTAATTTTTCAACTATTTAAAAATGTAAACCCTATTCTTAAAAGCTATACAGAAACATAGGGCCGTGGTTGGCTGACTCCTAGTTTAGAGGATGGTTTTGTAGCAATGATAAACTCTAAGAAAAGAAATGTGCTGCTCAAAGTAGAAGTTGGTCAACTAGGCTGAGACTGGTTGGGCAGAGGGAAGGAGGATCGAAAACTGTTTGTGAAGAGTCGACTATGTTTTGAGGTCACATACTCTAAAATGCTTAAGAATACATCACTAGAATAAGAAAATATGCATGCTTTTCTTTAGAGATACGTTGTTTTAGTTTTTTAATGTGATAGAAATTTTACCATTTGAACTAATCTTTAAATATATGATTCAGTGCCATTAAGTTCATTCACAGTATGTGCAGCCATTACCATGATCCAGTCTCTAAACTTTTCCATCCTCTCAAACAGAAGCTCTTCCTGTTAAACAGTGGCTCCCCACGACCCCCACCCCTGCTCAGGGTAACCTCTATTGTCTTTTCTATGACTCTGCCTATTCTAGGTACCATGTACGTGGAACCATACAGTATTTTTCCTTCTTAGTCTGACTTATTCACTTTGTATAACGTCTTCCAGGTTCATCCATGTTGTAGCATGTGTCAGAATTTCTTTCCTTTTTAAGGCTGAATAGTATTCTATTGTATACCCATTTTGTTTATCCATTCATTTGTTGGCAGACATCTGGGTTGTTTGCACCTGTTGGCTATTGTGAATAATGCTGCTTGAGTCCTTGCTTTTAATTTTTTTGTGTGTATACGTGGAAGTAAATTAGAATGTATGGTAATTCTAACTTTTTATGGAACCTCCATACTATTTTCTGCAGAGGCTGTACCATTTTACGTTCCCACAAGCAATGCCCAGAGGTTCCACTTTGAAGATGGAGTATTAGAGAATGTGGACTGAAAAACGTACTCAGTTCTTCTAAGCATTTTTAGATTCTCCTTCCCTTGTCCTTTTCCAGAGTTTCACTCTACTTCACCAATTTCTTCTTCGTTTTTTAAAGATTTTATTTATTTATTTATTTAAGAGAGCACTCGTGTGCAGGGGGAGGGGCAGAGGGAGAGAGAGAGTCTCAAGCTGACTCTGTGCTGAATGTGGAGTCCATTGTGGGGCTCCAACTCAAGACCCCGAGATCATGACCTGAGCCAAAAGCAAAAGGCAGCTGCTAAACCAGTTGAATCACCCAGGTGCTCACTACTTGACCAGCTTCTATTTAGAACAGTAAATCATTCCTTTCCTCACCAATACTTACTTAAAAAAACCTTTTTAAAATAATAACCATCCTAATGGGTATGAAGTGATATCTCACTGTGGTTTAGATTTGCACTTCCCTAGTGATGTTGAACATCTTTTCATACGTTTAGTGGCCATTTTTGTATCTCCTTTGTGGAAACATCTTTTCAAGTCCTTTGCCCATTTTTTAATTGGCCATTTTGTTGAGTTGTAGGAATTTTTTTTTATATATTCTGGATATTAGTTCCATATCAGAGGAAAATAATTTACAAATATTTTCTATTTCGTGGGTATTCTTGTTCTTTTTTTTTATTTCTATTTTATTTTTTTAAAATTTTTTATTGTTAATCACCATACATCATTAGTTTTTGATGTAGTGTTCCATGATTCATTGTTTGTGCATAACACCCAGTGTTCCATGCAGAATGTGCCCTCTTTAATACCCATCACCAGGATAACCCATCCTCCCACCCCCCTCCCCTCTAGAACCCTCAGTTTGTTTTTCAGAGTCCATCGTCTCTCATGGTTCATCTCCCCCTCCGATTCCCCCCCTTCATTCTTCCCCTCCTGCTATCTTCTTTTTTTTTTTCTTAACATATATTGTATTATTTGTTTCAGAGGTACAGATCTGTGATTTAACAGTCTTGCACAATTCACAGCACTCACCATAGCACATACCCTCCCCAGTGTCTATCACCCAGCCACCCCATCCCTCCCACCCCACCCCCCACTCCAGCAACCCTCAGTTTGTTTCCTGAGATTAAAAATTCCTCATATCAGTGAGGTCCTATGATACATGTCTTTCTCTGATTGACTTATTTCGCTCAGCATAACACCCTCCAGTTCCATCCACGTCATTGCAAATGGCAAGATCTCATTCCTTTTGATGGCTGCATAATATTCCATGGTTTATATATACCACATCTTCTCTATCCATTCATCTGTCGATGGACATCTTGGCTCTTTCTACAGTTTGGCTATTGTGGACATTGCTGCTATAAACATCAGCGTGTACGTACCCCTTCAGATCTCTACATTTGTATCTTTGGGGTAAATACCCAGTAGTGCAATTGCTGGGTCATATGGTAGCTCTATTTTCAACTTTTTGAGGAACCTCCATACTGTTTTCCAGAGTGGTTGCACCAGCTTGCCTTCCTACCAACAGTGTAGGAGGGTTCCCCTTTCTCCGCATCCCCGCCAACATCTGTCGTTTCCTGACTTGTTAATTTTAGCCATTCTGACTGGTGTGAGGTGGTATCTCATTGAGGTTTTGATTTGGATTTCCCTGATGCGGAGCGATGTTGAGCACTTTTTCATGTGTCTGTTGGCCATTTGGATGTCTTCTTTGGAAAAATGTCTGTTCACGTCTTCTGCCCATTTCTTGATTGGATCATTTGTTCTTTGGGTGCTGAGTTTAAGAAGTTCTTTATAGATTTTGGATACTAGCCCTTTATCTGATATGTCGTTTGCAAATATCTTCTCCCATTCTGTCGGTTGTCTTTTGGTTTTGTTGACTGTTTCTTTTGCTGTGCAAAAGCTTTTTATCTTGATGAAGTCCCAATAGTTCATTTTTGCCCTTGCTTCCCTTGCCTTTGGTGATGTTTCTAGGAAGAAGTTGCTGCGGCTGAGGTCAAAGAGGTTGCTGCCTGTGTTCTCCTTTAGGATTTTGATGGACTCCTGTCTCACATTGAGGTCTTTCAACCATTTGGAGTCTATTTTTGTGTGTGGTGCATGGAAATGGTCCAGTTTCATTCTTCTGCATGTGGCTGTCCAATTTTCCCAACACCATTTGTTGAAGAGACTGTCTTTTTTCCATTGGACACTCTTTCCTGCTTTGTCAAAGATTAGTTGACCATAGAGTTGAGGGTCCATTTCTGGGCTCTCTATTCTGTTCCGTTGATCTATGTGTCTGTTTTTGTGCCAGTACCATACTGTCTTGATGATGACAGCTTTGTAATAGAGCTTGAAGTCCGGAATTGTGATGCCGCCAGCTTTGCTTTTCTTTTTCAACAGTCCTCTGGCTATTCGGGGTCTTTTCTGGTTCCATACAAATTTTAGGATTATTTGTTCCATTTCTTTGAAAAAAGTGGATGGTATTTTGATGGGGATTGCATTGAATGTGTAGATTGCTCTAGGTAGCGGGCGCCTGGGTGGCTCAGTTGGTTAAGCGACTGCCTTCGGCTCAGGTCATGATCCTGGAGTCCCGGGATCAAGTCCCACATCAGGCTCCCTGCTCAGCAGGGAGTCTGCTTCTCCCTCTGACCCTCCTCCCTCTCATGCTCTCTGTCTCTCATTCTCTCTCTCGCAAATAAATAAAATCTTAAAAAAAAAAATTAGATTGCTCTAGGTAGCATTGACATCTTCACAATATTTGTTCTTCCAATCCATAAGCATGGAACATTTTTCCATTTCTTTGTGTCTTCCTCAATTTCTTTCATGAGTATTTTATAGTTTTCTGAGTACAGATTCTTTGCCTCTCTGGTTAGATTTATTCCTAGGTATCTTATGGTTTTGGGTGCAACTGTAACTGGGATCGACTCCTTAATTTCTCTTTCTTCTGTCCTGGTGTATAGGAATGCCACTGATTTCTGTGCGTTGATTTTATATCCTGTCACTTTACTGAATTCCTGTATGAGTTCTAGCAGTTTTGGGGTGGGGTCTTTTGGGTTTTCCACATAAAGTATCCTATCATCTGCGAAGAGTGAGAGTTTGACTTCTTCTTTGCCGATTTGGATGCCTTTTATTTCTTTTTGTTGTCTGATTGCTGTGGCTAGGACTTCTAATACTATGTTGAATAGCAGTGGTGATAGTGGACATCCCTGCCGTGTTCCTGATCTTAGGGGGAAAGTTCTAAGTTCTTCCCCATTGAGAATGATATTCGCTGTGGGTTTTTCATAGATGGCTTTTATGATATTGAGGTATGTACCCTCTATCCCTATACTCTGAAGGGTTTTGATCAAGAAAGGATGCTGTACTTTGTCAAATGCTTTTTCTGCATCTATTGAGAGGATCATATGATTCTTGTTCTTTCTTTTGTTAATGTATTGTATCACATTGATTGATTTGCAGATGTTGAACCAGCCTTGCAGCCCAGGGATAAATCCGACTTGGTCGTGGTGAATAATCCTTTTAATGTACTGTTGGATCCTATTGGCTAGTATTTTGGTGAGAATTTTTGCATCCATGTTCATCAAGGATATTGGTCTGTAATTCTCCTTTTTGATGGGGTCTTTGTCTGGTTTTGGGATCAAGGTAATGGTGGCCTCCTAAAACGAGTTTGGAAGTTTTCCTTCCATTTCTATTTTTTGGAACAGTTTCAGAAGAATAGGTATTAATTCTTCTTGAAATGTTTGGTAGAATTCCCCTGGGAAGCCATCTGGCCCTGGGCTTTTGTTTGTTGGGAGATTTTTGATGACTGCTTCAATTTCCTTAGTGGTTATAGGTCTGTTCAGGTTTTCTCTTTCTTCCTGGTTCAGTTTTGGTAGTTGATACATCTCTAGGAATGCATCCATTTCTTCCAGGTTATCTAATTTGCTGGCATAGAGTTGCTCATAATATGTTCTTATAATTGTTTGTATTTCTTTGGTGTTGGTTGTGATCTCTCCTCTTTCATTCATGATTTTGTTGATTTGGGTCATTTCTCTTTTCTTTTTGATAAGCTTGGCCAGGGGTTTATCAATCTTGGTAATTCTTTCAAAGAACCAGCTCCTAGTTTTGTTGATCTGTTCTACTCTTCTCTTGGTTTCTATTTCATTGATTTCTGCTCTGATCTTTATTATTTCTCTTCTCCTGCTGGGTTTAGGCTTTATTTGCTGTTTTTTCTCTAGCTCCTTTAGGTGCAGAGTTAGGTTGTGTATTTGAGACCTTTCTTGTTTCTTGAGAAAGGCTTGTATTGCTCTATACTTTCCTCTTAGGACTGCCTTTGCTGCCTCCCAAAGATTTTGAATAGTTGTGTTTTCATTTTCATTGGTTTCCATGAATTTTTTTAATTCTTTAATTTCCTGGTTGACCCATTCATTCTTTAGTAGGATGCTCTTTAGCCTCCATGTATTTGAGTTCTTTCTGACTTTCCTCTTGTGATTGAGTTCTAGTTTCAAAGCATTGTGGTCTGAAAATAGGCAGGGAATGATCCCAATCTTTTGGTACCAGTTGAGACCTGATTTGTGACCTAGGATGTGATCTATTCTGGAGAATGTTCCATGGGCACTCGAGAAGAATGTGTATTCTGTTGCTTTGGGATGGAATGTTCTGAATATGTCTGTGAAGTCCATTTGGTCCAGTGTGTCATTTAAAGTCTTTATTTCCTTGTTGATCTTTTGCTTAGATGATCTGTCGATTTCAGTGAGGGGGGTGTTAAAGTCCCCCACTATTATTGTATTGTTGTCAATGTGTTTCTTTGCTTTTGTTATTAATTGGCTTATATAATTGGCTGCTCCCATGTTAGGGGCATAGATATTTACAATTGTTAGATCTTCTTGTTGGCTAAACCCTTTAAGTAGGATATAGTGTCCTTCCTCATCTCTTATTATAGTCTTTGGTTTAAAATCTAATTTGTCTGATATAAGGATTGCCACCCCAGCTTTCTTTTGGTGTCCATTAGCATGGTAAATGGTTTTCCACCCCCTCAATTTCAATCTGGGGGTGTCTTTGAGTCTAAAATGAGTCTCTTGCAGACAGCATATCGATGGTCTTGTTTTTTAATCCAATCTGATAGCCTGTGTCTTTTGATTGGAGCATTTAGCTCATTTACATTCAGGGTAACTACTGAAAGATAGGAATTTAGTGCCATTGTGTTGCCTGTAAGGTGACTGTTACTGTATATTGTCTGTGTTCCTTTCTGGTCTATGTTGCTTTTAGGCTCTCTCTTTGCTTAGAGGACCGCTTTCATTATTTCTTGTAGGGCTCGTTTTGTGTTTGCAAATTCCCTTAGTTTTTGTTTGTCCTGGAAGCTTTTTATCTTTCCTATTTTCAATGACAGCCTAGCTGGATATAGTACTCTTGGCTGCATATTTTTCTCGTTTAGTGCTCTGCATATATCCTGCCAGTCCTTTCTGGCCTGCCAGGTCTCTGTGGATAGGTCTGTTGCCAATCTAATGTTTCTACCATTGTAGGTTACATATCTCTTCTCCTGAGCTACTTTCAGGATTTTCTCTTTGTCTCTGCGACTCATAAGTTTTACTATTAGATGTCAGGGTGTTGACCTATTTTTATTGATTTTGAGAGGGGTTCTCTGTGCCTCCTGGATTTTGATGCCTGTTTCCTTCCCCAAATTAGGTAAGTTCTCTGCTATAATTTGCTCCAATATACCTTCTGCCCCTCTCTCTCTTTCTTCTTCTTCTGGGATCCCAATTATTCAAATGTTGTTTCGTCTTATGGTATTGCTTATCTCTCGAATTCTGCCCTCGTGATCCAGTAGTTGTTTATCTCTCTTTTTCTCAGCTTATTTTCCATCATTTGGTCTTCTATATCACTGATTCTCTCTTCTGCCTCATTTATCCTAGCAGTTAGCACCCCCATTTTTGATTGCACCTCATTAGTAGCCTTTTTGATTTCGACTTGGTTAGATTTTAGTTCTTTTATTTCTCCAGGAAGGGTTTCTCTAATAACTTCCATGCTTTTTTCAAGCCCAGCTAGTATCTTTAAAGTCATGATTCTGAACTCTAGATCCAACATTGTACTAATGTCTGTATTGAGTAGGTCCCTGGCACTCAGTACTACCTCTTGTTCTTTTTGTTGAGGTGATTTTTTCCGTCTTGTCATTTTGTCCAGAGGAGAATAGATGAGTGAGAGAACAAAATGCTAACAGGGTGACAACATCCCCAGAAAATATACTCTAAACAAATCAGAAAAGACCTGAAGCCGGGGGAAAAGAAAGGGAAAGAAAGAAAAAGAAAAAGAAAAAGATAAAAGCAAACAAAAACAGAACAAAACAAAAAAAACCAGAATATGATCAAATATGATCAGGCTGGTGCATAGATCAGTGCCATACACTAGATTTTGGGTGTATTTTGGTCTGTTAGAAGAAAGTGCCTCCCAAAAATTTAAAGAAAGAAAAACATGTATGTACAAAAATAAGGGTTGATATGATGAAGTGATGGAATATGACTGTAAAGATGAAAATTTTAAAAAATTTTATAAAAGGAATTGGTAAGAAGTTTGGAAAAAGAAAGAAGAGGATTAAAAAAAAAAGGGAGAGAATGTGATCAGGCAGGAGACTAGAACAAAGCCATACACTAGAGATTTAGGGTATATTTTGATCTGTTAGAAGAAACTGTATCTCAAAATTTTACAGAGAGGACAACTTTATATATATATATATGCCAAAAATAAGGGTTACTACTTGAAGGGATAGAATATGACTCTAAAAATGAAATAAAAATGTTTTTTAAAAAAGGGATTGATAAGATGTTGGTTGAAAAAGGGAAAAAGAGGGGCACCTGGGTGGTTCGGTCGTTAAGCGTCTGCCTTCGGCTCAGGTCATGATCCCAGGGTCCTGGGATCGAGCCCCACATCGGGCTCCCTGCTTCGCGGGAACCTGCTTCTACCTCTCCAACTCCCCCTGTTTGTGTTCCCTCTCTTGCTGTGTCTCTCTCTGTCAAATAAAGAAATAAAATCTTTTAAAAAAAAAGGGAAAAAGAAAAATTCAAAAAAAAAGTTAAATAAAAAAACTTTGAAAGACTAAAGAATCATGGTAAAAAAAGCCATGGATTCTATGTGCTGTATTCCCCTAGCGCTGGAGTTCTGCCGTTCTCATTGATCGGTAAACTTGGTCTTGGCTGGCTGTTCTTGCTGATCTTCTGGGGGAGGGGCCTGTTGCCGTGGTTCCCAAATGTCTTTGCAGGAGGCGGAATTGCCCCACCCTTGCCGGTCCGATCCGGTTTGCTCTCGGGAGCTTTTGTTCCCTGCAAGCTTTCCGTGCAGCTTTGGAGGATGAGAGTGAAAATGGCGGCCTCCCAATCTCCGCCCTGGAGGAGCCGAGAACTCGGGGCCCCGCTCCTCAGTGAGCCCCCAGAGAAAAGCCGTCAGTCACTCCCGTCTCCCCGGTCTCCAGCCGCACTCTGTGCTCACCCGGCCTGTGACTGAGCATTTCTATCTCTGGCACCGGACCCCGTGTGCAGTCTCCAAACCCAGCAGATCCCTGCGGTGCGCTCCCGCGCCGCTCCTCCCGGGGGAGGAAGGGGAGTCTCCCCCAATCTGCCGCTTGTTGGGTCCCTGCTGGAGGAGCAGTGGCCCGACTGTGCCGCGGATCACGGTTTATGGCAATCCCGAGCTGAGAGCCCGCGCCTGGGCTCCATCTCTGCAGCTGGCTTCCCTGCTCCGACACCTGGGAGCTCTGCCGCACTCAGGCACCCCCGGTCTTTCTGTGACCCCGAGGGTCCTGAGACCGCACTGTCCCGTGAGGGTTCCACCCCCTGCTTAGCCACTGGAGTGACGTCCCTCAGTGGAGCAGCCTTCTAAAAGTTCTGATTTTGTGCTCTGCGGCTCTATCACTTGCCAGAAGCGGCCGACGGAGGCCCCCTCCCCCGCCGTCTATCCTCCTGAATAACGCCTCGGATTCACTTCTCTGCATATCCTACCTTCTAGAAAGTGGTCGCTTTTCTGTTGAGAGAGTTGTTGCTATTCTTTTCTTTGATCTCCTGTTGAGTTCATAGGTGTTCAGAATGGTTTGATCCCTATCTAGCTGAATTCCTGGGACCAGACGAAATCCAGGTCTCCTACTCCTCTGCCATCTTGCTCCGCCCCCCCTCATTCTCTTGATAGTATATCTTGATGCACAAAAGTTTCAAATTTAAGTCTGATTTACTTGTCTTTTATTGCTGTTTGTGGTGTTATAACCAAGAAATCATTGCCAAATCCCTTGTCACAAAGCTTTCTCCCTATGCTTTCTTCGAAGGGTTTTATGTTTTTTGTTTTTGACATTTAAGTATTTATTCCATTTTGAGTTACTTTTAATGCATGATGTAAGGCCAGGGTCCAACCTTATATTTTTGCATGTGGATATCCAGTTTCCCAGCAATATTTTTCCCCTATTGTTTTTTTTTTTTTGATTTGAAG
Organism: Halichoerus grypus; assembly: GCF_964656455.1. Classification (NCBI taxonomy): domain Eukaryota; kingdom Metazoa; phylum Chordata; class Mammalia; order Carnivora; family Phocidae; genus Halichoerus; species Halichoerus grypus. The sequence goes on along the minus strand of NC_135725.1, from coordinate 45,339,788 downwards.
TTTTTTTTAAAGTTTATTTATTTAAGTAATCTCTACACCTAAAGTGGGACTCAAACTCACAACCCCAAGACCAAGAGTCACATGCTCTTTCAACTGAGCCAGACAGGCACCCCGATTTTATTAAGTTTTAAAATTTTAATTCTGGTATAGTTAACATACAGTGTTATATTAGTTTCAGGTGCAATATAGTGATTCAGTAATACTCTACATTACTCATCATGATAAGTGTCCTCTTTAATCCCCATCACCCATTTCACCCCCCACTCCCACCTCCCCTCTGATAACCAACAGTTTGTTCTCTATAGGTAAGAATCTGTTTCTTGGTTTGTCTCTCTTTTTTTGAATTTGTTCACTTGTTTTGTTTCTTAAATTCCACCTAGGAGTGAAATCATATGGTATTTGTCTTTCTCTGACTGATTTCACTTAGCCATTTTACTCTCTAACTCCATCCATGTTATTGCAAATGGCAAGATTTCATTCTTTTTTATGGCCGACTAATCTGTTGTATATATGTACATCATCTCTTCTTTATCCATTCATCTGTTGATGGACACTTGGGTTGCTTCCATATTTTGGCTATTGTAAATAATGCTGCAATAAACTTAGGGGTTCATATATCCTTTCAAATTAGTGTTTTTGTGTTTGGGTAAATACCCAGTCGTGGGCTTATTGGAGTATAGGGTAGTTCTATTTATAACTTTTTGAGGAAATGCCATACAGTTTTCTAGTGGCTGCACCAATTTGCATCCACCAACCATGCGCAATGTTCCTTTTTCTCCACATCCTTCCCCCACACTTGTTGTCTCTTGTGTTTTTGATTTTAGTCATTCTGATGAGTGTGAGGTGATATCTCCTTGTAGTCTTGATTTGCATTTCCCTGATGATGAGTGATGTTGAATATCTTTTCATGTGTCTGTTGGCTGTCTGTATGTCTTCTTTGGAGAAATGTCTGCTCATGCCTTCTGCACATTTTTTAATTGGATTATTTGTTTTTTATTTGGTGTTGCGTTGTATCAGTTCTTTATATATTTTGGTACTAACCCTGTACCGGAGATGTCATTTGCAAATACTTTCTCCCATTCAGTAGGTTGTCTTTTAGTTTTGTTGATGGTTTCCTTTTTTGTGCAGAAGCTTTTTATTTTGATGTAGCCCTAATAGTTTATTTTTGCTTTTGTTTTCCTTGCCTCAGGAAACATATCTAGAAAAATGTTGCTATGGCCAATGTCAGAGAAATTACTGCCTGTATTGTCTTCTAGGATTTTTATGGTTTCAGGGCTCACATTTAGGTCTTTAATCCATATTGAGTTTATTTTTGTGTATGGTGTAAGAAAGTGGTCCAGAGTCATTCTTTTGCATATTGCTGTCTAGTTTTCCCAGCACCATTTGTTGAAGAGACTTTTTCCCATTGCATATTCTTGCCTCTTTTGTTGAAGAATAATTGACCACATAATTGTGGGTTTGTTTCTGGGCTTAATTTCTGGATTATTTCTGGATTTTGTCTTCTGTCTATTGATCTATGTGTCAGTTTTTGTGTCAATACCATACTGTCTTGATCACTATAGCTTTGTAGTATAACTTGAAGACCAGAATAGTGATGCCTCCAGCTTTGCTTTTCAAGATTGCTTTGACTATTCGGGGTCTTTTGTGGCTCCAAACAGGTTTGAGGATTGATTTTTTTCTAGTTCTGTGAAAAATGCTGTTGGTATTTCGGTAGGCATTGCATTGAATGTGTAGAGTGGTTTGGGTAGTATAGACATTTTAACAATGTTTGTTCTGCCAATCCATGAGCGTGGAATGTCTTTCCGTTTCTTCATATACTCTTCAATTTCTTTCATCAGTGTTTTTGTAGTTTTCAGAGTACAAGTCCTTTACCTCTTTTGTTAGGTGTATTCCTAGATATCTTATTATTTTGGTGCAATAGTAAATTGGTAAATAGTAAATAGCTTTGGTGCAATTGTAAATTGGATTGTTTTCTTAATTTCTCTTTCTTCTTCATTATTGGTGTATAGAAATGCAACAGATTCCTGTACATTGATTTTTGTATCCTGCAACTTTACTGAATTTGTTTATCAATTCTAGCAGTTCTTGATGGAGTCTTTTAGGTTTTCTACAGAGTATCATGTCATCTACAAATAGTGAAAGTTTGATTTCTTTGGATGCCTTTTATTTCTTTCTGTTTGATTACTGTGACTGGGACTTCCAGTATGATATTGAATAAAAGTGGTGAAAGTGGATATCCTTGTCTTGTTCCTGACCTTTGGGAAAAGGCCCTCAGTTTTTCCCCATTGAGGATGATGTTAGCTGTGGGTTTTTCATAGATGGCCTTTATTATTTGAGGTATGTTCCCTCTAAACCTACTTTGTTGAGGGTTTTTATCATAAATGATGTTGTGCTTCAACATCAATGTCAAATGCTTTTTCTGTGTCTACTGAAATTGCTCATATGGTTCTTATCTTTTCTCTTACTGATGTGATGTATCATGTTGATTAATTTGTGAATATTAAACCGCTATTAGAACCCAGGAATAAATCCCGCTTGATTGTAGTGAATGATTTTTTTTTAATGTATTGTTGTATTTGGTTTGTTAGCATTTTGTTGAGGAATTTTGCATTTGTATGCATTGGAGATATTGACTATAGTTCTGTTTTTTTGTGGTGTCTTTATCTGGCTTTGGTGTCTGGGTAATGCTGGCCTCATAGAATGAATTTGGAAAGTTTCCTTCCTTTTCTATTTTTTGTAATAGTTTGAGAAGAAATTAACTCTTCTTTAAATGTTTGTAGAATTTACCTGTGAAGTCCTCTGGTCTTGGACTTTTGTTTATTGGGAATTTTTTGATTACTGATTCAACTCCATTGCTGGTAATTGGTCTATTTAAATTTTCGATTTTTTCTTGTTTCAGTTTTGGTAGTTTATGTTTCTAAGAATATATTCATTTCTTTATGTTGTCCACTTTGTTGGCAAATAGTTTTTCATAATATTCTCTTATAATTGTTTGTATTACAATTGTTTGTATTTTCTGTGGTGTTGGTTTTTATTTCTCCTCTCTCACTCACTTGTGATTTTATTTATTTGGGTCCTTTCTCTTTTTTTCTTGATAGGTTTTGCTAGAGGTTTATCGATTTTATTGATTTTTTTGAAAGAACCGCTCCTGGTTTCATTGATCTGTTCTATTTTTTTAGTTTCTATATCATTTATTTCTGCTCTAATTTTTATTATTTCCTTGTTTCTGCTGGTTTTAGGTCTTGTTTGTTCTTTTTCTGGCTCCTTTATGTCTAAGGTTAGGTGGTTTATTTGAGATTGTTCTTGCTTCTTGAGGTAGGCCTGTATTGCTATAAACTTCCCTCTTAGAACCGCTTTTGCTGCGTCCCAAAGGTTTTGAACTGTTGTGTTTTCATTTTCATTTGTTTCCATGTACTGTTAAATTTTATTTCCTGGTGACCCACTCATTGTTTAGTAGCATGTTATTTAACCTCTATGTATTTGTGCTCTTTCCAGATTTTTTCTTGTGGTTGACTTTTAGTTTCATAACTTTGTGGTCAGAAAAGATGCACGGTGTAACTTTGATCTTTATGAATTTGTTAAGGATTGTTTTGTGGCCTAATACGTGATCTATTCTGGAGAATGTTCCATGTGTACTTGAAAAGAATGTGTGTTCTGCTGTTTTAGGATGGAATGTTCTGTTCCAGTGTATCATTCAAAGCCAGTGTTTCCTTGCTGAATTTCTGTTTAGATGATCTGTCCGTTGATGTAAGTGGGGTGTTAAAGTCCCCTACTATTATTGTATTATTATTGATGAGTTCCTTTATTTTTGTCATTAACTATTTTACATATCTGGATGCTCCTGTGTTGGGTGCATAAATATTTATAATTGTTATATCTTCTTCTTCTTTTTTTTAAATAATTATATCTTCTTATTGGATTGTCCCCTTTAATGTTATTTATTTATTTATTTATTTTTTAAAAGATTTTATTTATTTATTTGACAGAGAGAGACACAGCGAGAGAGGGAACACAAGCAGGGGGAGTGGGAGAGGGAGAAGCAGGCTTACCGCGGAGCAGGGAGCCTGGGATCATGACCCGAGCCGAAGGCAGACGCTCAACGACTGAGCCACCCAGGCGTCCCCCCCTTTAATGTTATTTAATGTTCTTTGTCTTTTTGTTATAGTCTTTGTTTTAAAGTCTATTTTGTCCAGTATAAGTATTGCTACTCCAGCTTTCTTTAGACATCCATTTGCATGATAAATGCTTCTCCATTTCCTCACTTTCAATCTGCAGTTGTCTTTAGGTCTAAAATGAGTCTCTTGTAGGCAGCATATCAATGGTTCTTGTTTTTTTTTTTTATCCATTCTGTCACCATATGTCTTTTGATTGGAGTGTTTAGTCTATTAACATTCAAAGTAATTGATATGTATCTATTGCCATTTTATTACTTGTTTTGTGATTGTTTCTGAAGATTTTCTCTGATCCTTTGTTTTTCTCTCTTTCATGGTTTGCTGGTTTTCCTTAGTGATATATTTGGATTTCTTTTTCTTTATTCTTTGCATATTTATTAGTGGTTTTGATTTGTGGTTAGGTTTGTATATAACATTTTCTGCATATAGCAGGCTATATTAAGTTGATGGTTGTTAAAGTAAGAACACATTCTTTTTTTTTTTTTTCCCAAGATTTCTTTATTTGACGTAGAGAGATAGTGAGAGAGGGAACACAAGCAGGGGGAGTGGGAGAGGGAGAAGTAGGCTTCCTGCTGAACAGGGAGCCCGATGTGGGGCTTGATCCCAGGACCCTGGGATCATGACCTGAGCTGAAGGCAGATGCTTAATGACTGAGCCACCCAGGCACCTCTAGAATCCATTCTTTACTCCTCTCCTCCCCATGTTTTAGGTGTATGATGTCATATTTTTATTTTTATTTTATTGTTAATTTTTATTTCATTGGAGAGAGAGAGGGTGCGTGCAAAAGTGGGGGGAGGGGCAGAGGGAGAAGCCGACTCCCTGCTGAACAGGGAGCCCAATGTGGGGCTCAATCTCAGGACCCTGAGATCATGACCTGAGCAGAAGGCAGACGCTTAACTGACTGGGTCACCCAGGTACCTCTATGGTGTCATATTTTATATCCTTTTATTCTGTGAGTTCTCTGATTTTTTCTTTACAGAAATATTAATTTTTACTCCTTTTGTGTTTCTTACCTTTATACTGTCATTTTTGGTCTTTCCTTTCCACTCAAAGAGTCCCCTTTAATATCTCTTGCAGGGCTGGTTTAGTGATCATGAACTCCTTTAGTTTTTGTTTGTCTGGGAAACTCTTTATGTCTCCTGTTCTGAATGATAGCCTGGCTGGATAGAGTATTCTTGGCTGAGGATCTTTCCCATTCAGCACATTGAATATATCATGCCACTCCTTTCTGGTTTGGAAAGTTTCTGCTAAAAAAAATCACTGATAGCTTTATAGGGTTTCCTTTGTATGTAACTGTCTTTTGTCTTGCTGCTTTTAATATTTTTTGTCACTATATTTTGCCACTTTAATTACAATATGTCTTGGTGTGGATCTGCTTTTGTTGATTTTGTTGGGGGTTTTCTTTGCCTCCTGGATCTGGATATTTGCTTGTTTCCCCAGGTTAGGGAAGTTTTCAGCTATTATTTCTTCAAATAAATTCTCTCCCTCCTTTCCACTCTCTTTTTTTCTGGGACTCCTATAATATGAATGTTATTACATTTGATGGAGTCACTGAGTTCCCTAAGTCTATTCTCATGTTGCATAATTGTTTCTCTTTTTTTGTGCATCTTGATTATTTTCCGTTACTCTGTCTTCTAGGTCATTAATACATTCCTCTGATTCTTCCAGCCTGCTGTTTGTTCCATCAAGTGTGTTTCTTACTTTGTTTATTGGTCCTTTATCATTGCCATGTTATTTTTTATCTCTGTGTTATGGGTCTCACTGATCTTCCACTCTCTTCTCAAGTCCAGTGAGTATCCTTATGATCATTGCTTTAAATTCTCCATCAGGCATGTGACTAACATCTGTTTTACTTATATCTCTGGCCATGGCCTTGTCCTGTCTTTCATTTGGGACAAATTCCTCTGTCTTCTCATTTTGTCTAAGTCTCTGCCCGTTTCTCTGGGTTAGCGAAGTCAGATGTCTCCTGTTCTGGAGGGTAATGACTTTATGAAGAAGAGGTCCTGTAGTGCCTTGCAGCATGGTGTCCCCTGGTCCCCAGGGCCTGCTACTTCCGGGAGTGTGTCCAGTGTGTGCTGTGTGCGCTCTGCTGTTGTGTGCTGGCTGCTTTAGCCTTTGGGCCACTCATCTGCAGGGGCTCTCTTCACCTGTTGTGGGCAGTGTTTGGTCCCTGGCTTGAATATGGCACATTTTAACTAGGCGTGCTCTGGTCTCTCTGTGAATGAGACCTGTTGCCGTTGTCACCGGAACTGAGGCCTTGGAAAACTCCTGGGTGGTTAGACGTGGTGTTGGCAGGGATTTGGGCCATTCTTCTCTGGGAGAGGGCCCACTATGTTGGCACTGAGGCCAGCATGACTGGGAGAGTTGGTTCCACCAGAGCATGAGGGAGTGGGGCTTGGTGTGAGCAAGTTTGTGAGTGTCGGTGCTGCACTGGTTTCTGCAGGTGGTCCTCTGCTTCTGCTGAGGGGCAGGGAAGGGAAATGGTGTGGCCAGTTCCTTTGTTCCTGGAAGAAAATCTCTGGGAATGCTGCCTCTCTGGGATGCGCTCTGAGATGAGCAGATAATCTCCCCACTGTGTGCCCCAGGTGCTCTACAGATTGCTGTTTCTATGCAGTATGTCTGTGGCTTGTTTGCCTGCCTTCTCTCCAAGAGCAGCCCCGATGCCTCGAGGCTCTCCCCAAGCCAAGCACGCTGACCTTTAAAACTCCAGGCTTTAAGCCCCACTGGTTGCAAGAACTCAGGAAATTGGGGCCCTCTTGCTTTCCAAGCCAGTAGCTATGCGGATTCATTTACCCATGTGCTCCCCTGTGTGCTAATCTTCTTTCTCCCATGGTGTCTGTGATCACGACTGCCTCCCCACCATGGTGGCCACCATCTGTGTCTCTTCCAAACCACGTCTCTGCACCTCCTATCTTTGATGTGGCCTCTTCTCTACCTTCAGTTATGGAGTTTGTTCTGCTAGTGTTCAGGTCAATTTCCGGGGTATTTAGGATGATTTGATAGTTATCTAGTTGTATTTGCGGGACTAGGTGAGCCTAGGATTCTACTTTGCCATCATCTTTCATCTTTATTCTTAATTTGAGAGTTTTTTTTTTTTTAAGTCAAGAAAGGAGGTTGAATTTTGTCAAGTGCTTCTTCTGTAGAGATGCATATTAAGAATATACAATGTCATTTCTGAGTTTTACTTTACTTCAGCAAAGAAAAAAGGGGTTTAACGAAGCAAGTATGGCAAGATCTAGGTGACTGTGGAGAACGGATGATGCTTTGGGGACTTATTAAACTATTATCTCTACCTTTGGTATGTTTGGAAATTTCCATGATAAAACCTTAAAAGAAAAGCTGTCATTAAAGTATGAATTTTATTTTAAATTGTTCAAATGTTCTTATTTTAAAATATCTGATTTAAGTAATTATTATTTTGATTATTGTCACTTATTTTCTCTTTGTTTTAGGGAATATTGTGATTATTTGTAACATCCAACTATATTCTGCTTTTGCTTTTTCCTAAGATAGAAAAAGAATGTGTTTATGTTCTTTGTAATGGTCTCACTCTTGCCTCCAGTGCTCTTCTTGCCTCTAGAAGTTGGTAAAGTTGATTCTTTTGAATTCTTGAGTGTTTAGTATAAATGTGCAGTAATTTTTTTAAAGATGTTATTTATTTGATAGAATGAGCAGGGAGAGCAGCGGAGGGAGAGGGAGAAGCAGACTCCCCGCTGAGCAAGGAGCCCGATGCGGGGCTTGATCTCAGGACTCTGGGATCATGACCTGAGCCACCCAGATGCCTCAAATGTGCAGTAATTTCTAGATCTGATTTACTTAAAGGAGCTTTGAAAAAAGTACAGAAATGTAGACAGATTCACTAGGGCTAGGGTAGGACTTGCTCCCCATTAGTGATTGGGATGCAGTTAGATTTGGGAATCACTAAGTAGGAGCAGTGCTTCCAGAGGGGCATGGAAGCCCCATCCCTTTGTGCTCCCTCCTACCAGCCTGGAGAACATCCTGCCTTAGTGGGAGGAGAGCAGGACTTGGAATCAGGAGTTCCAGGCCAGTTAGTAGACTTAGAGGACCATGGTTGAGCAGGTAACTTCACTCTCAGAAAAATGAGACTGAGCTGGGCTACCAGGGAGCTCCCTGAATGAGTTAATTATTCCATGATGAGATTTTGGCTGATGTCAGCATAGCCTGGGAGAGAGACGTTGACCACTAGAATGAGGGGATTAATGTGGAATCATCCTGTGTACTGAAGGAGAAGATATTTATGTATCTGTATTAGGTTGATTACATTTTTAGACAAATCACCCAAGGAAAATAACCACAAATTCCTGAAGAGAGAGAGAGAGAGAGTGTGTGTGTGTGTGGGGGGGGGGGGAGGGGGTAGAGGGGAGAAGTTTACTTTATTTTTCTGCTTATTTAAAATAGCCTAAGGCATACTATAGTTACTTTCTATATTTCTAAAAGAAAAACTCAATCTCTTCTTGGATGGTGTAGTGGAACAGCAACCTTGACATATTTAATAAAATTAAGCGTTGTATAATGAGCTTTTCTTTTGAGGCCTTTAAGAGTGTTCAAATATGTCTTGTTAGCTTACTCAAGCCAAAACTGGAGGGTCAAAAAGATGTTGGCAGCCTGAGGCTCCAGGCACTGAGATTAGCCCCAGATCACGTCCAGGGGTTAGTGGGCAACTGCTAACAGATCCCAGTCTTCTAAAAAAAAAAAAAAAATCCAGGATTCCGAAGGGATTTGAGAGATTTTTGGTGCTGCCCGTCCTTTTACAGATGACAGAACAGAGCCCAGTGCTGCTGAGCCCAGGCGTTTTCCATTTACTCGGTCTCTCTAAGGATGGCAGCACCTTCCAAACAGAGAACATACTTCCCTGCCGGAAGCCACATCTTTCAGTGCTGACACCCAAAGGCAACCCCTGTGGTCTCTTGCTTGTTTTGGAGAGATGCGGCCTGACCGCTTCTGTTGTTACAGCGCTGGGTGGTCTGCCAGTAAGCACGTAGTATAAATAACAACTAATAAATAATTTTACAGCAGAGGTCCTAAATCTTTCCAGATAGTGCACTGGTGCGTGGCTGTCAAATGCCAGACAGATCCTAAGAAAACAGTAACTTTAACCCATCCATTTTTTTACAGATGTGGCACATTGTTGTCATAAAATGTTCCTTAGGTTTTAATGGCGTAAGGGCCCAAATGAGCACGTAAAAACACATGTACACAAACAACCCACATGTGCAGAGCCACCCTCGCTGGCTGCATGATGACTTCTGTTTGTAGAAATTGCGAATTTTTATACATTGCCGAGTTGTTCTTCGAGTTTGGCTAGAGCACGTTATTTTAGACGGTGGTGAATTTGAGCAGACTTGATTTTTTTGGAATCAGATCTCTGTGATTTTTGCAGGCTGGACCACACTCTTGGAATCGTGCTAGTGTCCAAAATGATGAGAAGATGACTTGGTTTCACTCCTTTTATAGTTTCCTACCTCTTGAGAGCCAGCTACCTGTGTCCTGTGCCATCTAGAACCTTTGGGGTTAGGATTCTGATAATCTTTTCAGCTTTATTTCCTTATGTATGGGATGATGTGGCCAATCATAGTTAGTTAGTTAGGTTAGTTGGGGTTAGGATTTTGGTCTCATCCCTCCCCGTGAAATTTCCCCGGCTTCTACTTCTTCACCTGTATATTGGGGATAATAAAACCCGTGGGTGGGGCTGTTTTAAGGATTGAGTGTGGTGGCTTCCCTGAGAGCCCCCAGCGTAGGCTTTTAGTGGGTGCTGGTTCACTTCATCTCTGTATTTATGTCTTACACCCTCTTCTGTTGAAATTCTGTCCACGGCGAAGCCTGTGATCCCATGAAGTCCTCTTGGAAGGAAAGTCACGCTGCTCTGTATTTCCATAGCGACTCTGAAAGCTCTCTCCTATGGTCTTCTGGTGTGATGTCTTCCACTGTGGTGATGACAGGAACCTGTGTGTGTGCCGCCTCGCCCCCCACTCTGGCCAAGCCACTGGGCAGAAGGCGGACGACAGAGGCTGAGGCTGACAGAGTGTGTGACGTTTCCTGCGGGACGTTTGCAAATGCTGCACTCGCAGCAGGTGTGGTCACGGAGAGCCTCTCCGCAGATGTGTGGGGCGGTTCTTAAAATAAATCTCTAGAATGGTACGTGCTCCCAAGGTGCTTGTCTCCCTCCTCCTCCTGCCTCCAGCTGTCTGTGCCTCTCTCCAGCCCCCTCTTTGGAGACTCGGCTCTGTCACCGGAGCAGGCTTGGCCTCCCCGGCAGGTCAGGTTTATCGAGTAGTGGTTAATTGGAGCTGGCCTGTCTATTTAAGAGCTGTGTGTTATGGGTGCAGTCGTGCCCCCCAAAAGACATTGGAGTCCTAACCCAGTACCTCAGAATGTGACCTTATTCGGACGTGAAGGATCTTTACAGAGGTAATCAAGTTTGCATGAGGTCATTAGAGCGAGTCTTAAGCTCATATGACTGGTGTCCTTATCAGAAGGGACAGACATACAGGCGGGAGACGATGTGGAGGCAGAGAGAGAGAGCAGTGTTTACAAGCCAGGGGACACTTGAGACTTCCCAAAGCTAGGAGAGAAGCATGGAACAGATTCTGCCTTGTATCCCCTCAGAAGGAACCTTCCCTGCTGATGCCCTGATTTTGGACGTCTAGCCTCTAAAACTTCAGACAATAGGTTATTTCCAACGTGTGCTGCTTTGTTACGCCAGCGCCAGGAAGCTAGTACGTTGGGTGAAGCAGGCAAGTCTGTTAGTCTTTTCAGCTTTATTTCCTTATCTGTGGGATGATGTGACCAATCGTAATTATCTGATAGGGTTCTTCCGAGGTTTAAATAGTGCCTGGCATTTTGGGAAGACTTTTATTAATGGCGTCCCTTTCTGCTTGTTCGGTAGACTCCCGGCCTTCGTCAGCCCTGAACCACTTTTAAATTTAGCAGTCCCTTGTGTGTCTCCAGAAGACGTTCAGCCGGGTTCTGGCTTCTGTGAGCATGAGATCTAGAAGCCTTAGCCTAAAGCAAATCCTCTTTTCTGGCAGGAATCCAGGTCACTTAGAGCTCTCATTTCTTGGTGAAGCGCTGAGCCAGTCAAGTGACCTGCAAAACCGTCCCATCCTGTTAGTTAGTATGCGTTAACAGGCTGAGGCCTCACGCCTTTCAGGTAACCGTTTTAACTGAGAGCCTTTGTTAAATATGATAACCTTTAAGTACCTATTGATTTTCTTACCTTTGTTTATTTCAGTTGAAGTATAGTTGACATCTGATATTAGTTTCAGGTGTGCAACATAGTGATCTGACCCTTATATATGTTACCGCTCACCATGGTAAGTGCGGTGTCATCTGTCACCTTGCAAAGTTATTACAATACTACCGACATATTCCTGATACTGTAATTTACATCCCCTTGCCTTATTCCTGGAAGTTCATACCTCTTAATCCCCTTCACCCATTTTACCCATCCGCCAGCCCCTTCCCCTCTGGTAACCACCAGTTTGTTCTCTTTATTTCTGAGCCTGTTTTTGTTTTGTTCTTTAGATTCCATGTGTAAGTGAAATCATACAGTATTCGTCTTCCTCTGTCTGACTTATTTCACGTGGCGCAGTCACATCTAGGTCAGTCCCTGTTGTTATACACGGCGACATTTCATTACTTTTTATGGCCAAGTAATATTCCATTGTATATTTATACTGCATCCTTATTTATCTATTGAGGGACACTTACATTGCTTCCATCTCTTGGCCTTATAAGTAATGCTGAAGTGAACAGAGGGTTGTGTATATCTTTCCAAATTAGTGTTTTTTTGTTTTCTTTGGGTAAATACCCAGAATTAGAATTACTGGGTCATATGGTATTTCTATTTTTAGTTTTTTGAGAAACCTCCGTACTGTTTTCCATGGTGACTGCACCCGTTTGCATTCCCACCATCCATGCACAAGGGCTCCCCTTTATCCACATCCTTGCCAGCACTTGTTATTTCTTGTCTTCTTTATTTTGGCCATTCTGATGGTCGTGAGGTGATAGCTCATTGTGGTTTTGACGTGCATTTCCCTGAAGATGAGTGGTGTTGAGCATCTTTGCATGTGACTGTTGGCCATCTGCATGTCTTTGGAAAAGTGACTGTTCAGGTCTTCTGCCTATTTTTAAATGGAATTTGTGTGTGTGTGTGTGTGTGTGTGTGTGTGTTGGTGTGTTAAGTTGTATGAGGTTTTCAAAAATATATTTTGGATAGGGTGCGTGGGTGGCTCGGTTGGGCGGCTGCCTTCGGTTCAGGTCATGATCCCAGGGTCCTGGGATCGAGCCCTGCATCGGGGTCCCTGCTCCGCGGGAAGCCTACTTCTCCCTCTCCCACTCCCACTGCTTGTGTTCCCTCTCTCGCTATCTCTTTCTGTCAAATAAATAAATAAAATCTTTAAAATAAATAAATAAATCTTTAAGAAAAGAGGTCACTGCCTATGTTTTCTTTCAGGATTTTTATGGTTTCAGGTCTTACATTTAGATCTTTACCCCATTTTAAGTTGCTGGTGTAAGAAAGTGGTCCAGTTTCATTCTGTTGTATGTAGCGCTCCAGTTTTTCCAGAACTATTTATTGAAGAGACTGTCTTTAACTCATTGTATATTCTTGCCTCTTTTGTCATTGATTAGTTAACCATATAATCGTGGATTTATTTCTGGACTCTTGTTTCAGTTCCCTTGATCTATGTGTCTATTTTTGTGCCAGTACCATACTGTTTCAATTACTATAGCTTTGTAGTGTATTTTGAAATCAGCTTTGTACGTCTTAAGATTGCTTTGGCTATTCGGGGTCTTTTATGGTTCCCTATAATTTGTAGGGTTGTTTATTCTAGTTCTGTGAAAAATGCTATTGGTATTTTGATAGGGGTAGCTTTGAGTCCCTAGATTGCTTTGGGTAGCACAGACATTTTAATAATATTAATTTTTCCCATCTATAAACATAGAATATCTTTCCATTTATTTGTGTCCTCTCCAAATCTTTGATCAATGTCTTACAGTTTTCAGAGTACACTCTCCTTGATTAAATTTCACCTCCTTGATTAAATTTATTCCTAGGTATTTTATTCTTTTTGATGCAGTTGTAAATGGGATTATTGTTTAAATTTCTTTCTGCTAGTTTGTTATTAGTGGTTATTAGCTTTTTCTTTTAATTCCTGTTATTGACGGCTATAGGAGGTTGGGCCTTGGTTATTGGGTGGTTGTTAGAAGAAAAATTAAAATCTTTGAATTTAAATCTATGAATCCTTGTTTGTGGATGACACCCGGAATCAGCTGTGGGCCTCAGTCTGACACTGCACCTGTGTGGTCTTGGGCCAGTTCCTTAATCTTTCTAAGCCATCGGCTATCCCCTCTGTATAGCAAAGATGATGATACCTCCCCAAATGGCTTTTTAAGATTTAAATGAGATAAATTTAGGTAAAGAAATGTCTTTTCTGTGTGTTAATATACTAAAAAAAAGAGTTCTTTTCCTCCATTTTTCCATCCCCCAACTGTTGGCGGTCATTGGTTTAAGTGTTGGCTACTTTAGGCATGATGTGGAGGTTACTTTAGGACAGGTAAGAGCTTATTGTGCCCCTTAAATTATACTCCATAGAAAGCTGCACGGCACCTGCATGCTGAGACCCTTTGAGGGACATAGTTCGGATTCATGACTTTTTTTCAATGTGGTCCAAAGTGAATTTGATATTCTACTTAAGGTTCTTTTGGTGGTAGTGTAGCTTCTGAGTTGTTTAGTACTCTCAGACTTTTTTTTTTTTTTTTTAATAAACATTTGAAGAATGAGATGGGTGTGTGTGTGCGCACATGACGGCTAAAAAAGTAAATTTTCCTCCAGCTAGTGTTCTTTAATTATGAGTTGGTCATCTCTATAGGTTAAATGTATATTTTTGAAGGTCTTGAAGATAAATCTGCATTAATAACTATGGCTATTTGAGCACTTAAGGTTCAGATAACATCAATAACCTAAAAATCTCTAAGCTTTTTATAAACATCAGTGTAGACTGTATTAATATATAGAGCAGGACTTCAGTTTGGGCTAAATTGAATTAGTCAGTTGGTATCAGATGAGGAGTTGGCTCTCTAGTTTCACTTGAAAAGAACAGGGTAGCAAAGGAAAGAGGCATAGAATGTTCTCTTTCTGTATCATTTTACTTGTTTTATTAATTTTCTTGTCTCAAAGCCATTCTCAGATGATTCCATTAAAAGGAGGGTGGTGGGGTATTTGCCATTTTCCATGAAAGTAATGATAGATGTTGGGAGAGATGATTCATGCCTTATTATAATCACTATAACTTCATTCTATAACTTCTTGTGCACTTAAAGTCAAGCGATCTTACTCCCTTTTAAAAATAAAAAACTTAGGAATTCCATGGGGGAAGAGTTCAAAATACCAAAGGTTTTTATACCTTCCTTTAATAATTATTTTCATAAAGTACAGGGTTCAGGTTGGACCCTAGTCGGAGGAGCTATATGATCTGGAAACCAGCGTAAGGTGAATCATCCTAAAGAAAATCCTATATTCCCATAGGAGTCTAGTTTTAATTAGGGGTTTTATTCCTGACAAAGTGCTCACCATCATATAAATCATAAATATGGCCATGGATATGTTATAAAAGTAAAGATACAGCAATATACATCATGTAATAATTTAAATAATATCATACTCCTAGTTATATATAATGAGCATGCCTATAGTGTATACATTATTATCCAAAGCCCAAGTGCTTTATAAAATATACATTCAGCATATAAAAATGCATAGCTCTGCCATGGTTTAATGTAAATGGAAGAACTTAATAAAGTATAGATTGCTATACAGATGTAAGCTGAAATTTTATTAGTCTTGTGCATATAGCCTAACATAGTACATGTGCAATAAGACGTTCCTACATGTCTGGTTAGGAAGATTTTTGCTGTCCGTAGAATTTGGAAGGACATTTGGGGGTCTGGGTGAATCATGAGGGTAGGATATGTAGACAAGTTTGAATGGATGCTTTTCTTTTGTTAATCTTTCTTTGTGCTTCTGTGCTTTGTTTCAAAATGTTTTTACTGCATTTTGTAACCTCATAAGCACCTTTTTTTTTTTTTTTTTTTAAAGATTTCATCCATTTTCTTGACAGAGAGAGACATAGCGAGAGCAGGAACACAAGCAGGGGGAGTGGGAGAGGGAGAAGCAGGCTTCCCGCAGAGCGGGGAGCCCGACGTGGGACTCGATCCCAGGACCCTGGGATCATGACCTGAGCCGAAGGCAGACGCCCAACGACTGAGCCACCCAGGCGCCCTCATAAGCACCTTTTAAGAGAAGATACCATCATTCGCATTTTGAGGAAAAGGACACTGATGAGCACAGAAGATAAATGATGCTTTGTCACTAGGAAGTTGCAACATGAAACTAAAACCCGTTCCTTCTGACTGCTCATTCTGTGTTCCTTCAAATACACCACAAGGACCTGCCCGTGGTCTCTGTAGTAACCAGATGCTATCAGAATTTCAGGGCTCTTAGAGCAAATTACATAGAACAAATTTAAATTTGAGGTCATTCTCAAGGGGAACGGTTGGATCATCTGCAGTGAGGAG
This sequence comes from Halichoerus grypus, assembly GCF_964656455.1. Taxonomy (NCBI): domain Eukaryota; kingdom Metazoa; phylum Chordata; class Mammalia; order Carnivora; family Phocidae; genus Halichoerus; species Halichoerus grypus. The sequence continues at coordinate 45,324,018 of NC_135725.1, read as the reverse complement.
AGGGAGAAGCAAGCTCCCCACTGAGCAGGGAACCCAATATGGTGCTCGATCCCAGGACCCTGGGATCATGACCTGAGCCAAAGGCAGATGCTTAACCGACTGAGCCACGCAGGTGTCCCTGAGGAAGAGACTCTTGAATGTTTGTTCTTCCTTCACCCCCTACCGCACCCCCAGCATTACTGAATGCAGGTGGTCATGGCAGGCTGGGCAGGTGGGCGACCTGAGGAGAGTGCATGGAACAGGGTCGCAGGTCAATTGGCTTTGACTTAGTGTATCTGTCAGGTAATTCTAGTCGGTGCTATGGTGGCAAACCCTTGAAAGCTCACTAGTTTTTTGTTTTTTGTTTTTTAAAGATCTTATTTATTTATTTGACAGAGAGACACAGCAAGAGAGGGAACACAAGCAGGGGGAGCAGGAGCAGGAGAGGGAGAAGCAGGCTCCCCGCTGAGCAGGGAGCCCGATGCGGGGCTCGATCCGAGGACCCTGGGATCATGACCTGAGCTGAAGGCAGACACTTGATGACTGAGCCACCAGGCGCCCCTAAAGCTCACTAGTTATAATGAGGGTTTATCAGTCGTACCAAGTCAGAGGCTCTCGGTGCTGCCGCTGTCTTGCAACTTTGCCATCCTGGAGTTCATTTTTTTTCCTGGGATGAGGAGGAGGGGGAGATAACATGGGGCCAGCCCTGAGCTGAGGGGCGTGGTGTGTGGTCTCATGGTCCCGTTTCTTCTCTGTGCTGAGCTTGTCAGCTTCTATAGTGATGGAGTCATGACACTGTCTTCAGTAACATCCTGGTTAGTCACCTGAGCTGACCACACCTAGCAATCATCTTGGTGACTTTTTGGTTATTATTATTATTATTTTTTAAGATTTTATTTATTTATTCATGAGAAACAGAGAGAGAGAGAGGCAGAGGGAGAAGCAGGCTCCCAAGGAGCAGGGAGCCCGATGCAGGACTCGATCCCAGGATGCTGGGATCATGACCTGAGCCGAAGGCAGACGCTTAACCATCTGAGCCACCCAGGCGCCCAACTTTTTGGTTATTGAGTAAACATTTTTGGAGTGCTTGTGTGTAAGACATTGGTTTGGAAATTTGATTCAAAGTAGTAATTCATCCCAAAGAATCACTTGAATTGTGTTTCATCCAGTAATCATAAGTTCTACATCACAGCCACTGTTAGCCCATACAAATCCTTTGTGCAAATTAGAAACAGGAACCCCTTCCTCAATGTGTTTTACTTCCATCTGTCAGAAAACTGTCATGCTGAGGTTATTAGAACAATACCTTCACTACTGTCTCCTGAGAAATTGTCAAAACATACAAATTGACAATGTCTCTGAAATGAACAGTGCCCCCATAGATGTGTCAGCCTGTCATCCTTGTGCAGTACACAACCTGCACAACTGTATGTGGCAACTTTGTTCCCCTTGCTTCCTGCTATCGAATCTTACTGAAATTTTGCAGGTATTCCCAGGTAAAATTTTTTCCAATCTTTATAAACAAGGTTGAGAATTCTTTTTTGAAGATGATATCAATTCTGTTAAGCCACAAGAAAAAAAAATGTCACTTCTTTTCATAAGGTCAGATTTCTATGCCATTTTTTTTCTGAAGCAGATAACATCCATCTTTAGTCTGATTTGTTTTAAAATTTTATCTACCTTCTTTCGTTGCTTCTCTGTTCTTTGACCATTTGCTACATTTTGAAAATACGGAGTCACCATGATAATAATAGTTCTTACTTAAAAATCTTTCACTCAAACAGGATCTTGATGGAATACCCTCAGAGTGGTAACTTCCTGCCCAGGGGCTAAAAATTATTGCCATTATTAGGCAAATAGATTTTCTGTTTGCCAGCATTTCAAATAGGCCAAACCAACAGGCAATGCTATTATTTGTTAAATGAACAAATGAATGGGTACATTGTGAGGGACCTTTAGTCTTAACTGTAAACCAGTTGCCTTAAAAAACACCCCCAAACCTGTTTTATGCACAGAAGGACCCAAACCTAGAAAAGCCTGTTACTATTTCTTTGAGTTAAGGACCCTTGCTAAAAATGAAGGAGCAATCATGTGTGAAGAAAGGATAGTATGTTTAAAAAAAATTCCAGGACCGGTCTAATTACACTTTGATTACTCTCTCTGGGGAGTAATTCTTATTCCTTGGTAGGAAACCATGAGCAAGTCTGACCATTTGGTTTTGTGAAAATAAACTTAGTTTAATTTATCGACACGTTACACATACCTGCCAAATTTTCTCATTCTTTTAAGCTGACATGTGTCTTGCCTGATGGAGTCACTGTTATGCAGTCTATGTGTTTTTAAAGAAATTATGTTTTGCTAGGGAATGTATCAAAATTGTTAAACCATGTTGCACCTTGTTCTCATTAGTCTTTGGAATGTAGCTGCCGGAACCTAAAGGGCAGGGGAGACTGAGACAGAGTGTGGTGGCTGCTCGCAGGAGGCCCTCGGCTGCATTTGGAGCTGCGAGGTCTCCGTCTTTCCTTGGGCAGCTGTGCCAAGAGGTGCAGTCCAGGAGCCCTTGACCCAAGCCCACTGCAGCTCTGTTAGCCGACAAACCAACAGACAAAATGAATCTCACCTCTTATACGCAATCTAGCTGTAATCACTCCATTGTATGTAATTAAATTTCCAACATCCGGGTTTCCATTGGAAATACTTGCTAAAGGGAGGCTTGCCTTGGTTCATGAACAGCAGTGAACACTGAAGAGTGTGCAAATGTTTCAAGTCTGGGCAGTTCTACCTGCAAACATCTCTCTCTCGTCCGTCCCTGTTCTCCACTCCTGACACCCCAGGCTGCTTTAGGATCCCATGAATCCTGATGGAACTGGTACAATACTAACAGGTACCCCCCACTCCGGGCCCCCACTTTCTCCAGTCTACGCTTCACATTGTGGCCAGAGCGATCTTTTTAAAGATGCTTGGTCTTCTCTTCCCTGCTGGGAGCTCCTCTGGGGTTCCCGGTCACCTACGGCGTCAAGTGAAGACTCCTTTGTGTGTTGTTGAGGGCCTTTCCGGGTCTGGCCTCTGCCACCTCATCTAGCCTAATCTGCAACACTTCTCCCCTGTCATTCCTACGCCCCAGGAATATAGGACTACTGTAATTTGGAAGTATACCTTGATCCCTCATACTTCTGTACCTTTGCTCTTGTTTTTATTTTTTCCTTGGATGTCTCCTCTGCTAATGGTCCATCCGGCTAGCTCCCCTTAGCCCGAATACCACCTCCTCTCTGAAGCCCTCCCTGATTTCCACCTGATTTAAGTGCTCAGCTTTCTGTGCTCCCACTGAACTTTTGTGTAAATATAGCCATCAAAGCAGTTACCGAGGAGCATAAATAGTTGTTGGTCTTGACTGGACTCTGAGTGCCTTGAGGTTGAGGATCATAGCTTTTAATTTGTATCTCCATAAACTATCACGGAGTTGGCATATAGAAATTCAATGAATGAATTAAGGAAAGATTGCCAAGGTACTGCTTAGTGAGTCTTCAAAGGCAGTTTTTGTTTTCATTATTTTTTGTTTTTGTTTTTTTATTTTTATTTTTTGAAAGGTAGACCTTTCTAAATCCAGCAGAATGGCATGGCTTTGGTGAAAAAAATTACCTCAATAGAAAATCAGCCTTGGGGCGCCTGGGTGGCTCAGTTGGTTAAGCGACTGCCTTCGGCTCAGGTCATGATCCTGGAGTCCCTGGATCGAGTCCCGCATCGGGCTCCCTGCTCAGCAGGGAGCCTGCTTCTCCCTCTGACCCTCCCCCCTCTCATGTGCTCTCTCTCTCATTCTCTCTGTCTCAAATAAATAAATAAAATCTTTAAAAAAAAAAAAAAAAAAAAAAAAGAAAATCAGCCTTGTCCACCTCTGTGCTTATTGCTTTCTCTCCTACGTTGATGTTATATACTCTTAACCTTAAAAATAAAGCTGCCAGTTATTTTACCAGCAAAATGGGTTTATTTGGGAATAGGGAATTGCAATTCAGGACACATGGGCTATGGTGAAACCATGGGTGAGTCCAGAGAACAAGGGAGAGGAAGCCTCGCTTTATTTACTTATTTACTTATGTATGTATTTATTATTTATTTGAGAGAGAGCACACATGAGTGGGGGGAGAGGGAGAAGAAGAGAGAGAATCTCAAGCAGACAACATGCTCACCTCGGAGCCCTGATGCAGGACTCGATCCCAGGACCCTGAGACCACGACTTGAGCCAAAATCAAGAGTTGGCCACTTAACTGACTGAGCCACGCCCAAACCAGAGGGAGGCTCTTTTACAGAGGAAAGGGGGACATTGGGTAGGTTGTTATAAACGAAAAGTTCAATTGAATAAACTGGGAGTTTGAAGTGTAGTGGCTTTTCATTGGCTGAGTTGTGTTAGTCTCTCATTGGCTGGGCTGTTGCTGGGCAAGGAGAAAATCTCCTGCTGGGGTAGTAAAGATTAGGCTTCTCTCTGTTGGGAATGTAAGGTACCTCTCTTCCTGTTGGTTCTGCAAAGGGCTACAAGGAGTGGTATGGTGCCAGAGCTCCCCCTTCTGATTTCTCAACTCTACGTTATTTTAAGTAAGTAAGTAAGTAAACTCTGCATGCAACGTGGGGCTCAAATTCATGGCCCTGAGATCAAGACCCGCATGCTCTACCGACTAAGCCAGCCAGATGCCCCTCAACTCCATTTTAAATGAGGTTTCCTTTAATTCATTTTCTTGTCTTGGTCTGTCACGTTACAAGGTTTATATTTTCTCCAAATTTGGGGGCAGGTTGTATCTTCATTGCTTGGACATGTTCATTTTGTGGCCTGTGGCCAGTTTGGGCTGAGCTGGGCAGACAGGGCTCTGCGTCTCCACTCTGCAGGCTGCCCTTGGGAACAGAATGTTGAATTCTCAGAATGCAGCCCTACCTGCCTCCGTGAAGGTGCAGGGTGAGAAGCATGAGAGGGGTCTGCCATGCATACTGGTCCCCTGGTGGCTTCTCAGAGCCCCCTGGAGCAGGGAGTCTGATGGGATAGGGTTTCCTCCTCCCCTGGTGAGGACAGTCCAGCTCACTCAGCCTTCAGGAGCCAACGGCCTCTCAACTTCAAGTGTGGCAAAATGTAGAGGAAAGGGTTTGAGAGTCGGGCAAGGCTGAATGAGAGTCCCAACTCTGGCACTTAATATGGTAGCTGGGGCCAGCTGCTGCGTTCCTCTTTTTAAAAAATACTTACAAAATAGGGCCTATGCTCTTTGCTGCAAGGTTGCCCTGAGGATTAGCTGTGATGGCATTTTGGTAGAGCTCCTGATACATTGTAGGTGCTCAAGAGTGAGTACGCCCACTTGTGAATATCAATTCTGACAATACATTTGAGAAATGGGGGGGCAGGAAAGGGAGAGTGGATTTTGTTTTTGTTTGACGGTCGAGTGAAATGGCTAACATGACTGGCCTCACACTGACTCAGAGGGTTCCAGACTCTGTGTGAGGAGCTTGAGTCTGACCCCTTCTTTGGAGGGTCTGCTCCCTTGGGAAAGGGAGGGGGGCAGGACACCTGAGTTCCAGTCTTGGCTTTGCCAGCAATTCCCCGTATGACCTTAGATGTGTCCTTTGCCTTGTATGTGCCTCAGTTTCCAGACTTGCTCAGAAATTGGGGTGGACTAGCCTTGCTTACCTGCTAAAAGTGGTTGTAGAAACACAATCATAATGTAGCTGTGGAAGTGTTGTTAGGAAAACGGTCCAGGGTATTTGATGGCTGCAAATGGGGGTGGGGAGGATGGTGTCTTCTTTGCTCCTTCCCTTTTTTCCACTAGAGAGCTATTTAATTATCACAGTCACAAAGAACCGAAAGCATGGAGGAGAAGCGTTTCTGCTAAAGTGATTTCTGGTAGATGCCACCATATCCATTTCCCGAGGTTCTTAAGAAAGACTTTGAAGTTGGTTTTACACTTGACACCTGCTCGGCTGTCAGGTGTCAGCCTAGGGGCTGGTCAGATTTGAATTTCACGAGTCCGTAAGTCTACTTACTCCTTGGCTCTTAGATAATGCTCTACTGGGATAACCACATTTTAAAGGTGAAAATCTCTCAACTATGTTAAAAATGCAGGTGGCAAAGACTGGAAGGTAATATACCAAAATGTTAACCGGTGGGTGTGTCCTAGAGTCCTGACGATTTTTTTTCCCCTCTTTATACTTCTGTACTTTCCAACCTTTCAAAAATGGGTTTGGCTTTTGGCATAAAAACAGTATATACACCTCCTCCCACAAATCAAATGTAGTGCTATTACTATTAGAAAAATATGGATTTTAAAAGTGAGTGACTTGCCAGTAAGCTGAGGAGCACTAGTGTATCTGGAAAATCTTAAAAGGCAAGCTTGGGCCAGCCAGAGTGGAAGCTTTCTTTGAGCCCTAGCACGGTGCACCCTCCCCTCTCCCTCTGTGGCTCAGAGCTGGGGAGCTGGGACCAGACTGGCCTTCGGGCCAGGCCTTCCTTGTGAGCTGGGTGTTTAGTGAGCCACACACACCAGTTTTAGTGGGTCTGGAGGATTAATGAGCTGCTAAAACTCGACTTCTTCATCTCCTGAAGCTTCCTTTCAAACTCCAGATTCCAAAGGTGACCTACCACAGCTGTGTGCTGAGTCGCCCTGTGCTCATAATCATTTGTGTGCTCACACACACTCCCAAGCAAAGCCTCAGGTCCTCCTGTTGATTCCAAGAATTTAAGCCAAAAGGTGCCAGAACACAGCTTTATGAAGGATCTCCGCAACCTCAGAGCATGAAGAGGACCCTAGAAAAACCCAGGTTCAGGCCTCCCTGAAAATTCAACTTGATGATTATTCTACTTTGTTAATCCTAAAGTGTCAACACTTGGGCTGATCAGAATCCATCAGTTGAAAATACTGACATCCTTTCCTTTCTCAAACAAATTCTGAACACCCCGCCGCTCCCCGCCTTTGCTGGTGAGGGATTTGCTTGCTTTTGTTCCTCTGAGTTAGTGTATCACTGAGTCTTGGGGAAATGGCTCTTGAGTGAACCCTTGATAGTCTCCACACCTTATGTGGGCCTTCAGCATTTCATAACCAGACAACTGTAATTGCTCTCCCTACCTCTAGACTCTATCTTCTCCAGTCTGTACACTATTGCCAGATTAATCTTTGTGGAAAATAGAGTGGATCAGGTCATTCTTTCAATCCAAAATCCTTCTCTCAGTTCCTCATTACCTTCACTGAGCTAAGCAGCTAGGTCAGCCCTTCCGAGCACAATCCCCAGGCGAAGTGCTTCAGCCTGCGGAGCAGGAGACCATCCCATCAGGTGCCCTGTGCCTGTTCCTCCCTGAACCTGTGCTTGGATTCTTTTGTTTGCTGTAGACACCCCTCTTCACTTTTGCCCACTCACCCCTGACATGCACAAGCCTGCCCATTCTCCGCTCAGATGCTGTCTTCTTATGAAGTTGGAATTGGTCACATACCTTCCTATCCTCCCCTGCTTCATGAAAACAAGTGTGTTCTTGTTTCCTTTCTTCACGGTCCATTGGTGTGCTACGGCATTCTCCTTGTCTTGTTTTAGTAGTAGATTGAACCGTTTGTGTATTAACCTGCTCCATTGATTGGAGTATCCATGGGGGAAGGGTGAGGAACTACATGTTTTGAATCTCTCCATACTCTAGCTGAGGGCCTTGAATCTGTATTTGTTGAATGTAATTGAAGAGTAGACATCAAAAAAATGGCTTTTCATGAGGCATCCAGAATAGATTTAAGAAATACACTAATTTTCCCAACTTCATTTGGGATGGGTAAAAGGCAAAAATTCTGTGCTATCCCATTTTAGTCGAGTGCTATGAAGTGATGCTAAAGATGTCTTAAGTCTTTCCTATTTTCCAACTCAAGGCGACTTTTAAAAAATGAGTAATTTTGGTTCCATGAGAAAGTAGAAGAGTGGAGAGAGGGACGTGTAAAGATTGATACTGTTGGCCCAACACAAGGTTAAACTGCAGCTCTTGAGCAAATTATTTAACCTGTAATAGGACCTCGGGCTCCCCATCTGCAAAATGTCGATCACATCTGCCTAAGCTATTGTGCAGGATGATGGGTAGAAGCATCTAGAACAGTGCCCAGAAGCCAGCAGACGTGCCCAGAGTGGAATAATGATTATTTTCATAGCCACTGCACATGGTTCCATTGGAAAGTGGAGCATTTATAAGTGCAGCTGCAGACAGAAAACCAGCCCATGTATTTCAAAAGCTCCCCTCGCCCAGTCGCCTTTATTACAATGTGAGGTGGTTTGTACAGTGGAGGGTTACTTGCCGGCTGACCCTGAAAATGGAGCTTGTGCTCAGGCAGGAAGCGTCAGGTGTACTCTGCCAGGCGGTGCATCTCCGTCCTCCTCGGCTGGCTGGCTCTTCAAGCCAGGACAAGCACATGTCTGGTTTTCTGGGACAAGAGGACAGGATGGGGTCCCATTTGCTCTTTCATCATGTGTGGCCGTGACGTGCAACAGTGGGAAAGGCTGTGTGCCTTGAGAAAACCGGGCGAATGGAGCTCTCGTATGTTTCTTGCTGATGAACAGATGCAGACTGTTTTTTGAAATAAAACTTTAAAACGTGTCATAAAAAGCAACTATTCCTCAGGGGAAAGAGTGGCCTAAAGTGTCTTTGATTGTAACTGTGGGAAAGACTTTCATCTGCACTCTTTACGAGGTTAATTGTAACTCTCCCCCAAGCTCAGAAACCCTTTTCTGAAGCTTGTGGTTGTAACCTTACACTCTGCATGATAAACCTTCGTTTTTCAACAGGCACATTCCAAAACGTTAAAGCTTATGGCTCAGAAAGCGGTCAAATGAGCGCAAGGTGATAAGAAGCTCTCTTTCTGCTAGCCCACGTGCATGCGTGTGCACACGCGCATACACACGCACACGCGGACACACACACTCAGCCTGCTGACCTCCAACTACACTCAGCAAACGTCCTTGATCTTCTGGACTTCTGCTCTTCTAAGTGATCGAGCTTCACCAGAAAGGACACCACACACCCACACGGATGTGAAGCACTTAGCACAAAGCCTAGCACACAGTAATTCCTCAAGATCATTTAACTGTTATCACCATCATCTTATCCTTCTTTTTCTTTATTATTAAAGGAACAAATTTTTGGGTGCCTGGGTGGCTCAGTCGGTTAAGAATGTTGTCCACTCCCCAGGCCGCCACTTACAATGTGTTTTCAGTTTTCTCAATCGTATTACCAAGTGTCTGGATACGATGTGAGTTGCTACCCTCAGCAGATCCACTCCAGGAAGGATCTAGCCTCACTTTCTTGTGCTCATTGCAAGATCTCTTGCCCACACCTCCTGGTAATTTTCTTCCAGGAGGCAAGTTTGGAGTCCTCACCGTTATGTTGGAAGGGATTGTCTTGTTCAGTCCTCTCATTTTCGTCAAGGAAACAGGCCTGGCAAAGAGATGGAAACCCGTTCTGTCCAATGCTCCTTACTATGCCCAGTGCTCAACAGCTCCTCAAACCAGTTTCTTGCCCACGTCCTGGGTTGGAATGCTTCCTAATTGTGTCTTATGTTCCTTTGCACACATGGGTCTATCTGTGTGTGTGTGTGTGTGTGTGTGTTTTAATTTCTTAAATATCACATATCTTTTCCTAAGATGTGGAAACTTAGACTAAACACCTTTCAATAATCTTTCATTGAGCACCTAATGTTGCAGGGAATGACTAGTAGTTGGAGGGCACCTAGGTATTATGGTGCTGAGATCAGTTTGCAACTTGTCATGGAATTTCAAGCTGAGTGAAATTCACATCTCTCTCCATTTTAGTATATGTACTGCCAAAGTGAGCACAGCTCCCATCTCTCTCCGTCTGCTTGCTTCACCCCTGCTCCAGACCTTTCTTCCAGGTCTTACTGGCCCCTCGGCACAACTTTCAGTTGGGCCTGGCCCCTGGATTTTATTGTTTGAAGAATGCTTATTTATTTATTAGAGCACAAGCAGGGGAGAGGGAGAAGCAGGCTCCACGCCGAGCAGGGAGCCCAATGCTGGACTAGATCCCAGGACCCTGGGATCATGACCTGAGCTGAAGGCAGATGCTTAACCAACTGAGCCACCCAGGCACCCCTGAAGACTTTAAATGCTCTCTCCACCATCCTATGCCTTCTGACAGTGACTAGACCAAAGCTTGGAGTTTGACCCAATTCTGACTTCATTGGGATTTGCGCCTCACATTAACGCATCGCTCAGGACTACTGCAGTGGTCTTAACTCTGTCACAGTGCCTGTAGGCTCTTTCTCGATCAGCACTCACTGCTCTCCTGGTTGAGCTTGGTTCAGCACACAGCCACTCTTAGCTGCCTGTTGCCAATCTTGTGAGCTTCTCATTGCCTGGAGCAAGGAAGGCAAACGATTCTTTTTTAGGTGCCACTTCCAGGTGGTTGGCAGTGAATGTCTGAAGTGCATCCACTAAAGTGCTGTGATTAATGATGTTGGACATATGTGGGGAGAGGTGGGGTGGGGGTGGGATGGGGTGGGGGAGATGTGCCGCATCATCCTTAGCCAAGAGGACAAGGTGTAAACTTCTAAACATGGCACACCAGACTCTTCATGATGTGGTTTCTGCCCAGAATCATTGACCACTCCCAGCCCACACCCTCCCTCCATGCATTGTTCCTGCAGGACCCCCACCATCATGCCAATATAGCTTTGTATCTGCCCGACGCCCACCTGAAATCCCTTGCCCCTCGCTTCCCCATTGCCTCCTCACCCTTCAATACTGACCCAAGTATTCCTGCTTTGGAAGCCTCCTCACTTTTTGCCCCCAAGCCAAACTGCACAAAATCACCTCTTTCTCCAGGTTCTTGTGGCATTCTGTATACACCGGGTATTATTAACACGTTATAATCATTTAATCGTATGTCTGCTCTCTTGCTAGACTACTTGGTGGGAAAATCAACATTGACTGAGCTCCTTCCCAGTGTCCCAGGCCCACTGGGAAGCACGGCCCTTCCTGGGAGCCCAGTGCAGTAGAAAGAGGGTGGCGTTTTGAAGCCTTTCTTTCTGGTTTGACTTTCTGGTTTGAGCCCTGCTCTTCTGAGAGGAGTTGTCCTTTCTTCGAGGCTCAGGATACTCATATTGTAAATTGGGAATCATAATACTTATGCCAGGTTATTGAGTGGTTTAGAAGTAGTATTTCTTAAATGTTAGCACATAATAGTAAGTCCTCACTAAATGGTAACTACTATTATTGGTTATCTATAGACCGATTCTGTGAGGTGCAGGGTGCCTGGGTGGCTCAGTTGGTTAAGTGTCAGCCTTTGGCTCAGGTCATGGTCCCAGGGTCCTGGGATCTAGTCCTGCATCGGGCTCCCTGCTCAGCAGGGAGTCTGCTTCTCCCTCTCCCTCTGCCCCTCCCCACTGCTTGTCCTCTCCCTCTCTCAAATAAATAAATAATAAATAAATAAATAAAATCTTAAAAAAAATTCTGTGAAGTGCAGTTGGAATTAACTTTTTTTTTTTTTTTTTAAATGCTGCAACTGAGACTCAAATTATTTCCTTAGGGTCATAGATCAAATAAATTACTGAGTTAAAAGTTTTTTTTTTTTTTTTTAAGGTTTTATTTATTTATTTGACACAGAGAGAGAGAGATAGAGCACAAGCAGGGAGAGCAGTAGGCAGGGGGAGAAGCAGGCTCCCCACTGAGCAGGGAGCTCAACTCAGGGCTCAGTCCCAGGACCCTGGGATCATGACCTGAGCTGAAGGCAGATGTTCAACTGACTGAGCCACCCAGGTGCCCCTGAGTTAAAAATTTAAGCTCAGGTCAGTATGACTTCAGGGCTGGTGGCTTCTTAAATGCATTTTTACAAAAAATAGAAATGATGTGAAACCTACAAAAAAGTTGCCAAAACAGTACAAAGAAATCTGTATCCCCTTCACCTCACCAAGGTTTTCCAGTTGTTAATATTTCATCTCAATGTCTGGTTCCCCCCCTCCTTTCCCTCTGTATAAGCATGTGGACACATACACAACACACCTTTGTCTGACATGATGACTTATCACCCCTAATACTGTCCCAAACAGGGGCCTCTCCTCCCACATTAAGGTACAGCCATCCCAGTCAGGAGGTCGTGATTGATAAAATAAACACCCTGCAACCTACAGGCCCCATTCTGATTCCTCAAGTGTTGGAACAATTCCTCTTCTTCCTTTCTGGCCCAGGATCCTATCTAGGAACATGTACTGCCTTCAGTAACCACATCTCGTTAGTATCCTTTAACCTGGAATCGTTCCTCCTCTTTTCCCTGGGTCTCATCCGCTTGATGGGACTTTCATCCTGTAGGCCATCCTTCTGCCTGAGCCTGTCCAATATTTTCTCATGAGTTGACTCTGGCTGGGCACTTCTGGAAGAAAACCACAGAAAGGCTGCTGAGCTCGTCCTGATGCATCTAATCAAGAGACACATGACAACCTATCTTACCACTGCTGGGGATAACCTTGATCATCTGGGATCATCCGGATGTCTCCGCTGAAGTCACCATTTTTCTTTTGTATGTGATGACTATGGGAAGATACTCTTTTTTTTTTTTTAATTTTTTTTATTGTTATGTTAATCCCCATACATTACATCATTAGTTTTAGATATAGTGTTCCATGATTCATTGTTTGTGCATAACACCCAGTGCTCCATGCAGAACGTGCCCTCCCCAATACCCATCACCAGGCTAACCCATCCTCCCACCCCCCTCCCCTCTAGAACCCTCAGTTTGTTTTTCAGAGTTATGGGAAGATATTCTGGTATTATACCACTATCCTGTTCCCCATCGAAACATCACCCATCAGCTTCAGTATCCGTGGTTAACCCCCACCTGCCTCCACCACCACCATGGTTACCAACTAAGGATGATCCGTTTCCTTCATTTCTATTGTATATACTGTTTTCTACTGTAAAAAAGAGCACCCCTTCTCCATTTATATGTATATTTCAGTATGGACCCATGGTTCTATTTAATCCAATGGATTCTATCATTATCTATCATATTAATCCTCAAATTGTTCTCAAGTTGAGCTCCCTCAAGCTGGCCTTTATGTACTCTTGACATATGCCCATCATTCATTAAGCATTTCCTTCCTGACACAAGCTGTTCCAGGCTCATCTTGTATTTTTTCTGCCCCAATCCTGAAATCTACATCTCTTCAAACAGCTCTGATTCCTTTTAGTGGAGAATGATCTTGAGAAATTGATTGCTGGCTCATTGCTTCTGTACACACACACACACACACACACACACACACACACACACGCCTACATGTAAATATGTGTATCTATATTATACACATACACAGAAATAGAAAAAATAAATATTTCTGTATCTATATCTATTAAAAACCTATCAGTTCATGCCAATACTACCAATTCCAATCTAACACCTTCGATGTTTCTATAGCTTTCTTTACAAATCCCTACTCAGTGAGAAAACCGGCTTTTTATTCTCATATATTTACTTACTGGTTCAATGTGACCAATCTTCCTAACTATTCTGGCTGCCTCTTCTATCTGCCACCTCCATACCTCCAGCCCCTTACTAGCTGCTTTCTTGCCTGTGGGTGCACACTGCCACCAATGTCTTCATAAGCCATGACGGCCCCCTTTTCCTGAGCACCAACGTCAAGAAGTAGAGATAGGAAGTAATACATGTGTGCTGGGGCACCTGGGTGGCTCAGTCGGTTAAGCACCTGCCTTCAGCTCAGGTCATGATCTCGGGGTCCTGGGATTGAGACCCTCATTGGGCTCTCCGCTCAGCAGGGAGTCTGCTTCCCCTTCTGTGTGCTCTCTCTCAAATAAATAAAATCTTAAAAGGAAGTAATACATGTGTACTTCGATCAAGGAACGTGTACTTTTTCTTTCTAACCTGAACACCAGCACGGTACATGGCGTGGAGCAGGAGGTTTGGGAAGGCTGTATGAATGAATCAGTATGTGGGCAAATGAACAAACAAAGGAGTAAAGATACATACTGTTGTGCAGTGTTTAATTTGTGAATGGTAGGTCAGGATTATCAGAGGATCAAGATGGGATAGTAAGACCAAATGATCTACTCTATCCAGGAAGATTTCTGTGTCTTTTGCATCCTTGAAAGCGGTTTTGGAAGGCTGCACAGGAAAGGGACCAGCGTGGGGAATCCACTCAAGCAGCTGAAGGAACTGAATAAAACTCCGGTTTGAAGTTAGTTGGCAGGATGAGGCTTGTCTCTGTATCCAGCACATCAGGCACATGAGGACCCTTCAATCAGCAGGTGAAATGATGAGAACAAGTGCAAGGCACAGTCTGAGTCTGGCTGCTTCATTTTGTTTGAGATGTGCGTGTGCATGTATGTGTGAGCTGATACAATGCAAGAATCCAGACTAATTAGTTCCCATGCACCTATGTGTCTTCTGAAATTCCATTTGGCTTGCAGTGTTCCGTGACATCCTGTCCAACTCTACTGGAATGTGTGACTACATGGCATCTATGTTGATTGCTGGTCTAAAGGTGCCAGTGCTTTAGAATCAATGATTCCCCTCTAATAGTGTAACTAAACACGCATGATTTTAGTTTGGTGGATCCTTAAAACTTGTTGTTCCCTCCATTGGAGTTTTCACTAACCCTTAACATGGTAACTACCTGTACTCTGGGGACAATACAGAAATCTACCTTATTTTGTTAGAATCATCTTGAGAACAGATTCTATTGGGTGGCCCCTTGGATTACTCTCCAAACCCCATCTCTCTCACCTGGTGCCCACTATGGTGACCAAGAAGCCAGATGCTTGACTTGGCAGCTCCCCTTGCAGCTGGGGGGTGGCCTTATGGCCTGGTTCCAGTCAGTGAGAAGGCTCTGGGCAGGAGTTTTCACTTTTCCCTTGGTTGCAGAGGGCAAAATTGCCTTTACCAGGGGGCTGCTGATACTGTGTCTCTCAGTGAACTTTGCCTCCTAGAGTGTTCTGGGTCGGAAACGGTCTCTGACTTCGATCCTGAAGGATTCGAGCGGAAGACAAAGGGGCTGGAGAATATGAGGAAGGATGGAGTTTGATAGAAGCTGGGGGGAGGCCTAGCCTTCCCCCACCTTTGGCTGCTTAGAGGGTCAGAGATGGAGACCCAGGTCCTCTCCCTTGTGAATGCCCTTGTGTGGCTCTTGTGGCTGGACTTTTGTGGCCTCTGGGGTCTTTGTGCAGCATGACTCACAGCCTCAGGTCTGAAGTGTTTTCTATGCCTTTTGTCGTTGTGAAGATTAAGTGAGATAATACACATAAAGAGTTAAGATCTGTGCCCAGCACATAGTGCGTAATAAATGATAGCGCTTTCTAAATGTTAATGACTCGTTACCTTTGAAAAGTGTACAAGTCTAGTACACATTTTATACCTTTATGAACAAAAAGACAAAGGCCCCATTTGTCAGCTGGTCTGATAGAACTGTATGGTGTTTGTTTCTTCTGTGATGGGAGATGAAAAAAAAAGATTATCGAGAGCCAAGAATTTTATTTTTGTGAATTTTCTTTTTCTGTAAAGAAAGGTTATTTTCTACCAGAGATCAAGAATGGACTTAACACCCATCATGTGTGTATATCTGCCTGGTCTCTCTTAACACCTCCTCATTCCCCAGACCTTTGCCAGCATCTGGGAGGTCCAGTAAGAAATGCTCTTTAAATCCTCTGCATTCTTCCAGAAGCCCAAGAGGTTTAATAAGTTCTGATTTTAGCTAAAACATATAAACCAAAAAAAAAAGTACAGTTTCTGCAACTTGGTTTCTTTATGCCAGAAATCTTTGTGTGTCTGTCAAGTAACAAAGCATAACCTGAATTTTCTGTTATTGTTTATTGGGCAGTCGATACAAAGCAGGGTATTTCTTCAGAGATAAGCGGGTTGCTGTTAACACATCTGATAACATCATATTTTATTGAATGAGTGTGTTTCACACGATCCATATAAAGTTCCTAGCAGTAAACTTTAATTGCTGGAGAGAAGAATATATTGAAAGAGTACAGTTGGAAAGAGGTGATTTAAAAATTTTCCCTTTAAGCTAAACATCTGAGAAATAGGGAAAAATCATTAAGGAAATCAGAGACGACTTTGACATATTGAATTATGAATACACAGCACAGTGAAATAATTTTGTTCCAGCTGCTCAGCTGTGGTAATAATTAAACTAAAAATTCAGCCTCCTGCTTTTTTTGCGGGGGGAAGGGGGTGTCTTGAACAGTGACTTCAGTTTCTAAGAATCAAATGCTTGTTTAAAAATATTTATGGTACACAGAGGAATAAATTTAGTGCAATAAGGCCATTTTTCTACAGTCATTCCACTCATTGTTTAAATTACCTTTCTTTCACTTTAATGACATTATAGGAGATTTGGCTCAAATTTTGAAAAGCTCCTTAGAGGCAGAGAGAAAAAATGTAGATTAGCAATAGTAAATCTTTTTGATGGGGAGGATATAACAGCTGTTGAAATTTTGGTATCAGTTGAAATTCCAAAGGTTTTGAGAATTCAAGCAAGCAGCAGTGGGGCATGGCGAATGTTAAGTTAATGATCAAGTTGGTAGCTATTGAGTGAGTGGTGGAGAAAATCCTCACTGTCCGAATGAGCACTGACTACTAGATTCAGATCTGTCTGCATGTCTTGCTTGGCCACTTGCTGCTTTGAAGGACAAAATGTTCCTTTACGTGGCTACTCAGGTGGAAAATGGAATCGGGTGGGAAGTCTGGGGCAGGAGAGAATGGATGGAAGCCATTTCTCCATTATCCATAGCATGAGACACGTTCGTGTTTAGAGAAAGAAGAGCCCGCAGAGACTTTGACAGAGCCCTTGGCATTGAAAATCTGACGTGGAGGCTCAAGATACCTCAGCTCCCAGTTTTGGCGCTCAAGGCTGTGGGATGTCTATAAACCCTGTGAAGTACCTGGTAATTCACAGTAATTCATAAGGCACTTGACAGCTCCCAGGCCTTTCGGTAACTTCGTGTAGGACATAAAAACAGGATTGTACCCCAGAGATAGGATGTCGGGATGCTGTTCTGAAGGAGACGGAAGGCAGCTGTGCCTGGAGTCCTGCTCTGTGCATGTTTGACCCCACTCAGGCCATTGCCAGTTCACCTGCTGAAACTCAAAGCTGAAAGAGGGCTGGGGTGGATGCCCACATACATAGGCTTAGGAGGAGAGTAGGGGCAGTACACCTGAGCTGATGGCTAGTGTTTTATTTATAGACTCATGCAGAACTTCCAGTTCTTTCCCCACACTTGAAGCTGAGAGAGAAGCAGGAGTCTTTTAGGAACTACTGTAGTTTGGGGTAATCTGACCTCAAAGATGACAGCTCACGGTACTCCTCGCCAGTCCCTGATCATCTCCAAGAAAGGAGCTGTGAAGACACATCCCTTCATGGCTATTTATGCAAAATGAAGACAAGGGCACGTGTGGAGGGAGAGAGGATGAAACAAATTAATGCATGTGTGGTGGTTGATGTCAGCTGGCTGGTGGAAACTGACGGGGTGTATAGTAGTATAACTGTTGTCTTTCTACCTTAATTAATTATATGAGACATTTAACATGTTGAAACATCAAGCCAAACATCTGGGGTTTTATGGGCGGTGGCCTTTATCCAACTTTAGACTCTCCCTGCTTTCTAAGTAAGATCCATGCTCATTGGGTACCGTTCACTCTTCAACACTGTTAAGTCAGAGGCTTACTGACTTACTGTGAATTACCAGGTACTTCACAGGGTTTATAGACATCCCACAGCCCCATCTCAACCCTTCCTCCTCTTACTGCTATGACCCCCTATCTTCCCCAAAGCCCCTCTTTTCTAGCTCTGCTCAAGCTCTGTGATTGTGGGAGGAAAAGGGACACCGATTCTGAGTGATTAACTTGAATTTTCCTCAGGAACTGGATATGATGAAAAGAGCAACTCTTGAGAAGTCAGCAAAACCGGCCCTCGTCCTGGTTTTTACCACTGATTGTGCTATGAGGTTGACCAAGTCTTGAGCCCCCTGGCTTCGCTCCCGCATCTGGGATATGGGAAGGGGGTTAGTAATTTCTGTCCTACTTAGCTTGTAAGGTCGCAGGAAGGGTGAGACCACATGGAAAAGTTCTGTAAATTCTACGTATTCTACAAATTGGTCATCCAGTCACCCAAAAACATTTTCGTCAGCATGTAGGTGTTCCAGACCTTGTGCTTAGCTGGTTATAATAGTGAACAAGATACCCTTCTCATCACCCACCCCTTCCCCCCCCGAAAGGGGAGCGTAGTCTGGGCAGCAAATAAGCAATAAGCAGTTTTTAATGTTGTGGGACAAATGATAGGATAGGAGTGACCACAGAGTGCTATGCAAGCAAAGCCATCTTGGGTAAGGGTGAGGTGGTGGTGGGTCGAGGACAGTTATTGTTCTAAGATCGAGATTAAAGAGGCTTTGGTTGTTTTTGCAATACCTGAAAGCCTTGGGAAGATTTGTTTAGCACAGCTGTCGGGTTTCATCCAAAATTCACAGGGTACTTAATAGATTTCTTGAGAAGACAGTGAAACTCCAGTTAAGTATGTGAGCTTGCTGCTTTTTGGCTGGAGGACATGGAAAGGCCATGTGGGAACAAGCCCGGTGCAGCTGACACAAACTTCAGAGTGTGAGAAGGAAAGCTTCCTTCGCTTGTTGGCTCTGCACTTACCATCAGCTTAAATCAAAATCCTGTTTTGTCCCAGGTGGCTGGACTGAAGCCCTATTAGCCTCAAGGGAACTGTTGCTTAAGCAGTTACACACTCATTTCATGTAGGCCCTACCTCTTAGGGATTTGTTTTAATATTTCTTTAATTAGAAGAATTTAAATCTGTGGGGGGAAAAAAGGAAATGTATACATTTCCCAGCATCAATAATTGTCAAGATTTTGCCACACTTGTTACAGATGTCTTGTCATTTCTCCCCTACATACTTTATAATGCATCTCTAAAGATACGGATGTTTTCTTGTATAACCACAATGTCATGATCGCATCTAAAGATCAGAGAATTTTAGGGGCGCATGGGTGGCTCAGTCCGTTGACCATCTGACTCTTGATTTTGGCTCAGGTTGGAATCTCAGGGTCATGAGATTGAGCCCCGAGATGGCTCTGTGCTCAGCCGGGAGTCTGCTTGACATTCTCTCCTTCTCTCTTTGCCCCTCCCCCTGCTCACACACTCTCTCTCAAACAATCAAATAAAATCTTTAAAAAAAAAATCAGGGAATTTTGGAAACTTTTCTTGCTCTTTTTCTTCACCAACATTTCATCATGAAAAAAATTCAAACATCCAACACAGTTAAAAAGATTTTATTTTATTTATTTATTCATTTATTTATTTTTTTAAAAGATTTTATTTATTTATTTGACAGAGAGAGAGATAGTGAGAGCAGGAACACAAGCAGGGGGAGTGGGAGAGGGAGAAGCAGGCTTCCTGCCGAGCAGGGAGCCCGATGCAGGGTTTGATCCCAGGACCCTGGGATCATGACCTGAGCCGAAGGCAGACGCTTAACGACTGAGCCACCCAGGTGCCCCAAAGTTAAAAAGATTTTAAAGTGAATGGCTGTGTATCTGCTGCCTGGATTCTATCATTAACATTGACATATCTTTCCATCTCTTCATCTTATTATCCATCCATCCATCAATCCATCTTTTTAAAATGTATTTCGGAGTAAATCACAGAAATCAGCAAACTTCTCCCCTAAATAGTTCAGCATTCATATCATTAACAGCAGCATTCATATTTTTGTCCTTTTTCTTCTTTTGGGGTAAATTTACAATGAAATTCATAAATCTTGAGGTATTTGCTGAGTTTTGACAAATTCCAGTGTCTGTGTAACCCAAATCCATATCATATATGGAACATTAGCAGCACCTCAGAAAGTTCTTGCATTCCCCTTCCCAGTCAGTCCCTTCTCTTGCTCCCAGTGGTAACCAACAATCTGATTTTTTTCCCCACTAAAGATGAGTTCCTCCTGGTCTAGAATTTCACGTAAATGGAATCGTAAAGCATGTACTCTTTTGATTTGTTCTTCTTTCGCTGAAAATGTTGTTGAGATTCATCTTTGCTGTTGTGTGACTGCAAGTAGTTTGTTCCTTTTATTGATGAGTTCTGTTCTGTTGAATGATTATACCACAGTTTACCTGTGCTCCCACTGATGGATGTCTAGCCTGTTTTTAGTTTTGGCTAAATTAGTATGCTTCTATAAACATTCTTGACTAACTCTTTTTTTGTGAATGAAAGGTTTTTATTTCTTCCAGATAAATGCCTAGGAATGGAATTGCTGGGCTAGGAGGTAGCCCAGGACATAGAAACCACCATACATTAAAAAAAAAAAAAAAAAAAAGATTTATCTATTTATTTGAGAGAGAGAGAGAGAGAGCATGAGTGAGCATGAGATGGGGGAAGGGCAGAGGGAGAGGGGGAGGGAGAGAATCCCAAGCAGACTCTGTGCTGAGTGTGGAGCCTGATACAGGGATTGATCTCATGACCCTGAAATCATGACCTGAGCAGAAACCAGGAGTTGGTGGCTCAACCAGCCACCTGGGTGCCCTGAAATGGCTATCCATTTTGCCAAATAGGCTTGGACTGTTTTGCATTCCTGCCAACAATGGATGACAATTCGTGTTGTTCCACTTTACTAGCAGTGGCTTTTGTCAGTCTTTATAATTCTGGCAATTCTGGTATGTATGTAGTGGTATCTTATTGTGGTTTAAACTTGTGTTTGCCTGATGATGCATAATGTTAAGCATTTTTGTGTATGTTTATTATGCATTTGCATATCTTTTTGCGATGTGTCTCTTCAAATCTTTGGTTGTTATGTTTTGTCTTATTGAGTTACAGTTAATCTTTATATATGGTGGATCCCAGTCTTGCTGGATATGTTTTGCAAATATCGTTTCCAAGTGTGGGGCTTGCTTATTTATTTTCATAATGGTATCTTGGAGCAGGTTTTGACTTGGACAATGTCTAACTAATTCCTTCTTTTATAATTACTACTTTCTTTGCCTTCCCTTAAGTTACAAAGATATTCTCTTGTGTGTTCCTCTGAAACCTTTATAATTCTAGATTTCACGTCTGGGTTTGTAATTCAGCTCAAATTATGTGTGTGTGTGTGTGTGTGTAAGTATCTGTGTGTGATTTGAGACAGGGTTCAAAGATTTGTTTTTAAAAACGAATTTCTAATTAACATAATAAAAAATTAAAAAAAAACAAAAATGAATTTCTAGGCTTTGTTTACATGGGAAACACCATACAATAAGGGTAAACAAATATGGTTATAGCTGCTGGGTTTCCTTTTTAGCAGTTTGTAGTTGTTCTCCTGTGCGAGGCCACAATGGACAGAACTTAGTCACATATGACGCCTGCCCCTGTTCTTGTATGCTTACAGCAGTCATGTACTGAGTGCCCATCATGAGCCATGCACCAAGGTAACGGTACCCAAGACGCCCCTGGCAGGAAGTTAGACTTGAGCAGGAGACTACCAGCATGTGTGTGAATGTGGGGAAGAGCAAGGGTGAACATGACCTGATCTGGGGGTCTGGGAAGTCCTCCCAGAAGGAGGGGTTTTTGAACTAAAACCTGAAGCAAGTGAAGCGGGATGGGTAGGAAGAGAGTTCTGGGTTGAGTGTTGCCAGGGTGGTGCCTGCCTTCCCAGAACCCAGAGAGTTGATTCTTGAAGAGTTAGAAAGAGGAAGAGTCTTGGTGACTGGCATGTTTCTCTCTCCCCTTCCGTGTGTCTCTCCCCAAAGCTCTGTGGGGCCACTGCCAGAATCCCTGCCCTATATCTCCTAGGGGTGCCTTGACCAATTGCACTTTCTTGAAGTAGTTTCTCCAATTAATGTAAGTACTTTTTTGCAGAAGAAACTCTTCTTCCTTTTGACCGACAAGAGGAAGGGTAGCCCCACACATACTGTGTTGCTCTCTCCATGCCCTCATCCTCCCAAGGACCACTGGCTCTTGCTGACTTGCCTTCTGCCCACTCAGCCTGAGTGCTCATGGCCTGCCAGGGCTCCTCTCCTGCTGTAGTCCCTCAGCTTCCTGTCTGCCAAGCCTGAGTTCTCCCCAGAGATGCTGAGCACTGCTTCAGAGAGTCCTGACGCTGACATGGGCCAGCTGGGCCTCACTACTCCTAGAAGCAAGTCTGCATTCTTCTCTAGTTGCCCCTCAGCGCACTCCCCCAAGTGTCCTGTACACACTTAGAACATCTCTTCCGGCTGCCGTCCCACCTCATCTACTTTCCCTCTCCAGGTGCCCTTGTACTCTGGGTCGAGGCTGTTGGACTGGTGCTGCTGATCCCCTTCTCATCTTGTCTCTTGAACCTCGTCCACCTTCCTTCCTCAGTCACATTCGCTTTGCAGCCCAGGCTCTGGCTCCATCAGTTATGTTTTCTCATTAGAGAATCCCTATCTGCTAATCAGTTTCCCTGCCTACAGAGATGGTCGGACTTCTATCCACTGCCTTCTGATGATGATCACATAGTCAACAATTCTCAGGTACTTCCCGGGTAGTTTCTTGAGCTCCTGTTCAACTTTTCTTGCCACTTTTGCTACCAGAATTTTCAGCATGGTGGCCTCTCTCCCTCCACTTCAGCAGCCTCGATTCATGACTCCATCCCAGCCACTCTACTAAAGCCGCTTTCCGGTCAACAGAGGAAATGTCTTTTTTCTCTGCCCTCAGGACTTTTGATTTTTCTGTGGCATTTAACTGTTGAATACTTGAATCTTTTCTTCATTTGACCTTTATGTCACTGAATTTTCTTTTTATTGTCAGTTTTTTTTTTCCCAGTCTCCAAGACTCTTCCTCTTTCTAACTCTTCATGGGTTTTCCTCTGCAGCTTCTTTGTCCTGTTTCCTAAACCTAGTGTTCTTCAAGGTTTTGTCCTTGTTTTTATTAGTTTGCCTTCTCAGGAACTTCATTTATACTTTTATGGCTTTTTGTCATTCCAGATGTTTTCCAAATGTATTCTTCCTGCTAGTCACCACTTTCAATGGTATATGGTCATTTCCACCAGAATTCCCTTCCTCCCTTTCCTTCCCTTTTGTTGATGGATTGATTGATCCATTCATCCCCACTTCCTTAGCCTGGCATCCTTGACAGACATGGCTAATCAATCAAGATGATCTTTCTTCCTAAACTTGGTTGTGACCTCAGGATCTCTTCACTGTGGACCCCCAGGCACTGCTGGTTAGTTCATCATTTGCAGCTTTTGTCATATTTGTCATATTTGTACCGAATGGTCTTCAGGTTGCTTATTCTCCCTCATATATTTAAGTTTTTGGCCCTGCTTTCTGTCATTCAGAATCTGATCTGCTGAAAGATGAGTTACCACCAGAGGTCTAGTTTATAATCCCTGCTCACTTCCCTAGTACTGTGGGCAGAATATAAGCTGGAGTTACTCAGATTTCTTACAGTGTTCTGATTCTTTTTTTTTTTTTTTTAAGATTTTATTTATTTCTTTTAGAGAGAGCGTGCTTGTGTGTGAGCAGGGGGAGGGCGAGGGGGAGAGAGAGAGGATCTCAAGCAGACTCTGCACTGAGCAGGGAGCCTGACGCGGGGCTTGATCTCGTGACCCTGAGATCATGACCTGAGCTGGAATCATGAGTCAGAGGCTTAACTGACTGAGCCAGCCAGGTGCCCCAGTTCTGATTCTTTTTTTTTTTTTTTAAGATTTTATTTATTTATTTGACAGAGAGAGACACAGCGAGAGACGGAACACAAGCAGGGGGAGAGGGAGAAGCAGACTTCCTGCCGAGCGGGGAGCCTGATGCGGGGCTTGATCCCAGGACCCTGGGACCATGACCTGAGCCGAACGCAGATGCCTAACGACTGAGCCACCCAGGCGCCCCCCCGGTTCTGATTCTTGAAAGACCTATATAGAAGAGATAGGCAGGGAGTATGGTCCTTCTGTCTCAAGATTGGCATGAAATATATATCTATGTATGTTCAAAATGGTCCTATGTATCAGTTAATAAAAGCATTCTCACTTGTCCTTTGGCTCTCTGGGTATATTATAAATACGAAAGAAGAAATTTTAGTAAAAATTTTGGAAGTTTATAAACCACTGCAGGTAGCTAACATGCATTTCAGGAAAAACACTGGCTTTACTCATCCACAGAGGCTACTTGGGTTGGCTTTGTGAACTGCTCATGTCCAGGGAGACCATTCTAGAGACATGGGTTTTCCTCTGAGAAGACCCTGCCTCTGGGAACTTAAAGTTTTTGTTATTCTAGACACCCTGGATTCTTTCTGAACTATCAGCATGGAATCTGACTTTTATGACTGGAGGTTTGGTGATCCTTGGCAGCTTTTCCTCTTCTAGACCAAGAATGCATTTTCTGCTCTGATTTCTTCCCGCACACAGCAGCTGTGATAGGTCACAGGCTCCTAAGTACTGGGAAAAAGGAAAAATGGGCTGCAAATCCTTTAAGAGTGTGAACTTTGAGTTTTAAATTGGATTGTAACTGGAAGTCAATTCCGTGGGAGGTGATGTGGGACCCGGGGAGAACGCTGCCGCTGACCAGCTGTGTGACCTTAGGCAGCACCTCAGCGTCTCTTGGTCTCAGTGTCCACATCTGTGTGATGAAGCTGTAGGGCTGGCTGATCTCGTGGGTCCTTTTGGATCCAGTGTTCCATGTTCATTGTTTTCCTGGTTGTTACTGTTACTACTTTAATGATTTGCTCTTCTTTAGACAACATCAAAGTTCTGTGGAAAGGTCAGAGTTTCACACTTGATCTTAGCCGAAAGGCCAAGAAGTAATGGAAAGGTCAGAATTTTATTTATTTATTTATTTTAGGATTTTATTTATTTACTTGACAGAGAGAGAGAGAGAGCATGCACAAGTAGGCAGGCAGGCAGGCAGAGGGAGAGGGAGAAACAGGCTCCCGCCGAGCAGGGAGCATGATGCGGGGCTCGATCCCGGGACCCTGGGATCATGACCTGAGCCGAAGGCAGACGCTTAATGACTGAGCCACCCAGGTGCCCTGAGGTCAGAATTTTTTTTTTTATTATGTTATGTTAATCACCATACATTACATCATTAGTTTTTGATGTAGTGTTCCATGATTCATTGTTTGCATATAACACCCAGTGCTCCATGGAGAACATGCCCTCCTTAATACCCATCACCAGGCTAATGCATCCCCCCACCCCCCTCCCCTCTAGAAACCTCAGTTTGTTTTTCAGAGTCCATAGTCTCTCATGGTTCGTCTCCCCCTCCAATTCCCCCCTCTTCATTCTCCCCTCCTGCTATCTTCTTCCTTTTTTAAAAAGTTTTTTATTGTTATGTTAATCACCATACATTACATCATTAGTTTTTGATGTAGTGTTCCATGATTCATTGTTTGTGTATAACACCCAGTGCTCCATGCAGAACGTGCCCTCTTTAATACCCATCACCAGGCTAACCCATCCTCCCACCCCCCTCCCTCTAGAACCCTCAGTTTGTTTTTCAGAGTCCATCGTCTCTCATGGTTCATCTCCCCCTCCGATTTCCCCCCCTTCATTCTTCCCCTCCTGCTATCTTCCTCTTCTTCTTCTTCTTCTTTTTTTTTTTTTTTTTACCATATATTGTATTATTTGTTTCAGAGGTACAGATCTGTGATTCAACAGTCTTGCACAATTCGCAGCGCTCACCATAGCACATACCCTCCCCAATGTCTATCACCCAGCCACCCCATCCCTCCCAACAACCACCACTCCAGCAACCCTCAGTTTGTTTCCTGAGATTAAGAATTCCTCATATCAGTGAGGTCATATGATACATGTCTTTCTCTGATTGACTTATTTCGCTCAGCATAACACCCTCCAGTTCCATCCATGTCGTTGCAAATGGCAAGATCTCATTTCTTTTGATGGCTGCATAATATTCCATTGTATATATATACCACATCTTCTTTATCCATTCATCTGTCGATGGACATCTTGGCTCTTCCCACAGTTTGGCTATTGTGGACATTGCTGCTGTAAACATCGGGGTGCACGTACCCCTTCGGATCCCTACATCTGTATCTTTGGGGTAAATACCCAGTAGTGCAATTGCTGGATCGTATGGTAGCTCTATTTTCAACTTTTTGAGGAACCTCCATACTGTTTTCCAGAGTGGCTGCACCAGCTTGCATTCCCACCAACAGTGTAGGAGGGTTCCCCTTTCTCCGCATCCCCGCCAACATCTGTCGTTTCCTGACTTGTTAATTTTAGCCATTCTGACTGGTGTGAGGTGGTATCTCATTGAGGTTTTGATTTGGATTTCCCTGATGCCGAGCGATGTTGAACACTTTTTCATGTGTCTGTTGGCCATTTGGATGTCTTCTTTGGAAAAATGTCTGTTCATGTCTTCTGTCCATTTCTTGATTGGATCATTTGTTCTTTGGGTGCTAAGTTTGAGAAGTTCTTTATAGATTTTGGATACTAGCCCTTTATCTGATATGTCATTAGCAAATATCTTCTCCATTCTGTCAGTTGTCTTTTGGTTTTGTTGACTGTTTCTTTTGCTGTGCAAAAGCTGTTTATCTTGATGAAGTCCCAATAGTTCATTTTTGCCCTTGCTTCCCTTGCCTTTGGTGATGTTTCTAGGAAGAAGTTGCTGCGGCTGAGGTCGAAGAGGTTGCTGCCTGTGTTCTCCTTTAGGATTTTGATGGACTCCTGTCTCACATTGAGGTCTTTCAACCATTTGGAGTCTATTTCTGTGTGTGGTGTAAGGAAATGGTCCAGTTTCATTCTTCTGCATGTGGCTGTCCAATTTTCCCAACACCATTTGTTGAAGAGACTGTCTTTTTTCCACTGGACATTCTTTCCTGCTTTGTCGAAGATGAGTTGACCATAGAGTTGAGGGTCCATTTCTGGGCTCTCTGTTCTGTTCCGTTGATCTATGTGTCTGTTTTTGTGCCAGTACCATACTGTCTTGATGATGACAGCTTTGTAATAGAGCTGGAAGTCTGGAATTGTGATGCCACCAGCTTTGCTAATCTTTTTCAATATTCCTCTGGCTATTCGGGGTCTTTTCTGGTTCCACACAAATTTTAGGATTATTTGTTCCATTTCCTTGAAGAAAGTGGATGGTATTTTGATAGGGATTGCATTGAATGTGTAGATTGCTCTAGGTAGCATTGACATCTTCACAATATTTGTTCTTCCAGTCCATGAGCATGGAACGTTTTTCCATTTCTTTGTGTCTTCCTCAATTTCTTTCATGAGTATTTTATCGTTTTCTGAGTACAGATTCTTTGCCTCTCTGGTTAGATATATTCCTAGGTATCTTATGGTTTTGGGTGCAATTGTAAATGGCATCGACTCCTTAATTTCTCTTTCTTCTGTCTTGTTGTTGGCGTATAGGAATGCGACTGATTTCTGTGCATTGATTTTATATCCTGCCACTTTACTGAATTCCTGTATGAGTTCTAGCAGTTTTGGGGTGGGGTCTTTTGGGTGTTCCACATAAAGTATACTATCATCTGCAAAGAGTGAGAGTTTGACTTCTTCTTTGCCGATTTGGATGCCTTTTATTTCTTTTTGTTGTCTGATCGCTGTGGCTAGGACTTCTAATACTGTGTTGAATAGTAGTGGTGATA